>NC_082685.1:79534540-79843376 GCF_949987515.2 Delphinus delphis
TGAGTCAACTAGACATAGGAAATTTTTTTTTTTTTTTTTTTTTTTTTTTTGCGGTACGCAGGCCTCTCACTGTTGTGGCCTCTCCCGTTGCAGAGCACAGGCTCCGGACGCACAGGCTCAGCAGCCATGGCTCACGGGCCCAGTCGCTCCGCAGCATGTGGGATCTTCCCGGACCGGGGCACGAACCCATGTCCCCTGCATTGGCAGGCGGACTCTCAACCACTGCGCCACCAGGGAAGCCCGACATAGGAAATTTTTGACCCCATCATCAATGAGTTAGTCAACCAAGCAATCGACCAAAAAAAAAAAAAAAATCAATATTATCCCATAAAGCATTTTTTTTTAAGTTAGGTGTTTTCAGGAGGGCAGACTTGTGTGTCTTTTCTGGCTATGATTGATAGGTGACAGGGGCCCAGGTCTGTGAGTACCCACAACAAAGGATAAAGCACAGAGAGCAGAAAACTCCTGGGTAGAGGTTTTTTACCCCTGCTCAGTTTAGGTGCTCTTGTTTGCTGTGTGGCCTTCTGGACTTGGGACATCCTTTCCATATGGCTTATGATGACTACCTGCTTCCCTTTGCCTTAGCTGACTGTATTTGACCCTTCTGGTTATTCCTGAGTGCCAGTCCTGGCTCAGCAGACTCTCCTTGGCCCATTAACACTCATATAGAGGTTTGACATGTGTTCTTCTATACTTTTAGCCCTTCCTTCACTAACAAATTCTAATACCCTCTTGTGGTTGTGTGTTTGTATGAGCATGTATATGAAATAAAGGATTTTAGAGTACATAGAGATCATAAGTATACTTTTTCAACAAATTCTTCTAGACTTCAGAATATCCATCCTTAGAAACTTTCTCCTTGGCAGGTAATATGTATACAGCCTGCCCTGTCTTGTGGACCAAGTGGCAATGAAGCCATAGTCCTTTCAGGGGTGATTTTTTGTGGCAGTAAAGTTCTGCCAAAAGTTCCTTTGCATTGCTAAAGATGAGGCATTTCCCTTTTGTTCTTCTAAATACACCAACTTTTTGGTTAGCTCAAGGATCCTTGAGTTTCTGCTTTTATGGTTTAAATGTAATACAAATCCCAGGTTTATTTCTACTACCAATGTTTTACTGGCTTTTCTTTTCACGGTACTTTTCAGACACTGGTCAGTAAGATCCATGACAAAGCTACCAGTGTAAAAGCCCTTTGAGTAACCCAAGAGTTGTTGCTAATTACATCGATTAATTTTCCAGCAGAAAAGAATGCCACAGCTTTGACAAGGAGCTGTACAGTTCTGAGAATTACCCACACAAAACTGCTAGCTAGTAAATATTCTTTCCAGGTCCATAGCTGTAATTGATTTTGGGAAGGGTGAGTCACCGAGCAATGATAGCTTAAAATGAGAAATGAATTAGCTACAATGGTGAAGGCTGTGTCTACTATGGCCAAAGGAATCAGAGAATTAACAAGTTCCTCAATAAGAGATTTGCTTAGACTGCCTGATCTAGAAATTCTTGGCAGTAGTCAATCCGGCCATATGGGAATAGAGTGGTAAACAAGACAATAATAATCACGGAACTGATGATGTTTCCAGTGTATAAGGGATAAAAACATTACATAAATAATTACATATTCTAACTTTTATAAGATTTTAAAAGAGTGTAGGAAATTTTGCAAGCAGAAAGCAGGCTCCTCTGTCCAGCTTGGGATGAGAAGATTACCTAAAAATGGAAGGATATGTCAAGTTATTCTGAGAACGGCAGGAGTGTTTCAGGCCAAAATAGCATGAGAGAAGGACATAGGGTAGAAATTGGCTTGATACATTCAGGAGACTGACAGGTCATGGTCTTTGTTATGTGGTGGGGTAAGGAAAAGAGGGGCTACTAGATGATGTGGTGAGAATGCTCAGGGCCCATTTATGTTCAAGGTGTTACACACATAATTATCAATGTAAGTAGTAGCCAGTTGAGACTTTCTGGAGCTGGGTGGGTTGGGGGAAGAGATGTGTTTGGTATAGCCATGGAAAATTTTAAGTTATCTAAGGTATCAGGTTCTTGCATCATTAAAGATAAAAAAGATTTTAATTACACATTTAATTTAAGACATATTGTCTGTTAGTGTTGTTGACTTTATTTTAAAGATCTTTATTGGAGTATAATTGCTTTACAATGGTGTGTTAGTTTCTGCTTTATAGCTGTTGACTTTTAAGGTTGCTTTTTGCTGGGCTTGAGATGTGGACTCTTGGATAAATGAGCTAGGATTAATGCCTTTGGTTGTTACGTCCTTGGCTTGAAGTTAGGTTCCAACATGAAACTGACCTGACACATTTCTAACATGTCCTTTGGCATGGTGAAGTACTCACCTCAAAAACCCAGGGAGGAAAAGCCCTTTTAGAATGGGCCTACTGGGCAGTCATTTACTCTGGGATTCATCCTTCTGTTTTTTCCCACACAACAGTGTATATTTCAACCCAGCAGGTTAAGCTCTGATTCTCATTATAAAAATTTACCATTTTTTTGAATGTAAAATAGACCAAAAGTTTCCACTGGAGAAGATGCTTTAACACCACCCTCATCAATTTGTTCAGGCCAAACTATTTTGTCAGTAAAGACCAGTGGAGCAATAGGAAAAGGCTTAAAATCTTGGGCCCAGCAAGTTATTTACACCTGCTTGGACGCATTTCCTTTGTATGTTCTGACTCTCAGTGCCTCTGAGGTTGCTAGAAAGAGAGCTTAAGATGGGGAAAAGTAAAACCCATGCTCAGGCTCTGCATAAGGCAAGAGAATGCTGGGAATACCTTTCTGTGTCTTTCATAGTCTCCATTCCTAACCAGCAGTCATCAGAGTCGGCATCTTTTTAATGGTTTATCAGCTTTTTGTTTTTTGTTGTTTTTATTTGTTTTTTCTTAGATGTCTGAAATATTAGAAATGGAATAATGCTTACAGTTAAGTGCTTTCTAAAACTCCATCTGCTTTTTTGCCTGGATAGCCATTTTAGTATGTAGTTCCACTAACAAAGGTGGGGGCAGGTGGGGGGAAAGTAGATAATTAATAGAGTAGCATCCAGGAAGAGGCAAGATGGGATGTAATGTAGTATGTGAGCAGAAGGATTTGCTTTGGCGAGGTGGGAGGGGACAAGGATGCATGTGTTTGTTTCAAAAGCAAATAATTAGGGGATCTAGTAGTGAGAAGGTGGAGAACAGAGGTAATAATCCATTTTCCCAGTGAAATGTGTGTTGAATTCTCCAAGTGTGAGGTAAGTTTTAGGAATGATCAGAAATCTTCAAGAAAGCAAATGTTTGCCAATTTTATATATTTTTGAGATGTATCACTCTCAATATGTAAGTATTCTTAATGCTAGAAGATGTTAGTTGACTTAAGTTGCAGTTTAGATACTTTTTTTTGATTGATTGTATTAGAAGAGCTCTAGTGAAAGAGCTCTTTATTACTGCCCTAGACAATGTACTTGTAAATTGGCCACTTTACATGGAATCTTCTTTTCTTACTCTACATTATAATTTCTTAATGCATTTTATCTGCTTGATCTTCAATGACAGTGACTTCTAACACACTAACTTTAATTTCTCTCTTCATAGTCTCCACCCAGGGTTTCTATTAAATATTTATAACTAAGTAGTAAAGTGAATTGGAAGAATATATCCTTTATATGCTTGGTGACATAAGTGTTTTATAAGTTCAGCTGTTGCATACTGTGTTTTACTAAGGCCTATCTACAGCTTGGTCCCCATAGCTGCTTTGCTAATTAATGAAACCTAATATGACTGGTCCTATTGGGAAATACACTTTGAAACTTACTGTTTAGAAATAATACCAAAATATGTTTGAAAAGGAAGAAAAAAAGTAAGAAAAAGTTTTTCATCAGTCTTCTATAAGTAATTTTCTCTTTGAATCTGGTGAGTGATTAGAAGCCAATGGAACACATAATGAATTTTTTTTTTTAACAATTTCTTTGGAAAATGTAACCATGGATTTCATCCTTCCCCACTGGTGAGAAACATGGTTTTGGTAGAGAAGAAGGGTTCATTCATTTCATTAAATTTAAATGAAATGTTTAAGACTAAATGGATGTGGAGCATAATGATTTACAATTGTGCTGAGATTGTATTGTCTTCAAATTCAGATGGAAGGTCCATGGCCCCATTTGTTTGTGTCCAGGCACAGATATACTCTCATACACTCTTGCCTCCAGCCTTATCTCTCTCAGTTGATCTCTCATGGAATATGCTTCTTAGCCAAGAAATCAGCAAACCAAGTTATTGAAAGTTAACCAGATTAAGTGTCCACTTAAAAATTACATTTGCTCTTTTATATACATTTTAATTTGTGGTTTCATATTTACTTATCAGTTCCCGTTAACTATAGGAATCTTGTTTCTTTTTTTGTGACCAATAAAATTTAATTCTAGAAAACTGTTTTTGATAAGCTGTTGGAAAGAGAATCCCAAATCATGAGAATGTTGTATATTCCAATGGCAATTTATTTCTGTGTATTTTTGGTACAGGGATATACTTGGAGCAAGGCAAGGGTACACAATTCTGAACTGTATATGAATTGTTTGCCATAAATTATTACACATAATGCACACTGAAAGAACCAGATGTTCATTGCACTTTTTATTTTGGGCATCCTAAAACCAGTTGGGGTACAATGAACTTTTGGAAAAAGCTGTTGTTAAGAACAGTATGAAAAATTTGCCCCTTGATCATTGGGTTTATTTTTCAATTTTGTCAGTTATAGTCTTTGAAACTGAAAATATTCTCTATAAGCCATTTGTATATCTTTTCATTTTAAGAGACATATTCATTCTAATAATTATCTGGCTAAATCCATGATTGTGTTGTACTATACAGTTTATGCAAATGGTTTAAAATTTTTTACATTCTTATACATATTTTAAATGGAGAATTTATCTTGACTTATCATCTAAGAGGCAACAAATGTAAATGATAATTATTCTCTCCTGACTTCATTCATGCCCTTTATTCCCCTTTAGGAATAGGGAAAACAGTACATCCTATAAAGCACAGGGATCCTCTTTATTTTGCAGCCTATGATGCTTCCTCGTTCAGTAAGAGATGCCCTTAAGAACCTTAGGTCCAAAACTTTTGAGAATCTATAGAATAGAAATCTAGAATAGTGGCAAAGGAAGGTATCTGTGGTAGGCAGAATTATAAGATGGTCCCAAGATTCCCAACTGCTGATGTACATGCCCTGCATAATTTTGTCCCATTGAATGTGGGCAGGACTGTGAATATAATGGATTTCACTTGTAATTAGGTTACATGGTAAGGCAGAGGTGAAGGGATTTTGCAGATGTAATTAAAGATCTCAAAACAGTTGAGTTTTAGTAAATTAAAAGAGGAGATTATGGGATGGGGGAGGAGAGGGCCCATAACTTGATCAGGAGATCCCTTGAAAGGGACCAGGCCATTTAGGAAGAAAGAGATACAAGGCATGAGAAAAACTTTCCAGCTGCCCTGGAAGAAAACAAACAGCTGTATTGTGAACTGTCTACAAGGGTCACAGGGCAAAGTATTATGGGTACCACTAGGAGCTGATAGAGGTTCCCTGGCCAACAACCAGCAAGAAAATGGGAAGCTTAATCTCCAACAAGTACGAAGACCTGAATTCTATCAACAATCCGAATAAACTTGGAAGAGGATCCCACACCTCACATGGAAGGTGAACACTTTGATTTCAGCTGAGCAGAAGACACAGCTAACCCATGTTTGAACTCGTGACCTACAGAATCTGTGAGATAATAAATGGTATTGTTTTAAACATTTAAATTTCTCTTACACAGTAAGAGAAAACTAGTATGGTACTTAAAGTCCGCATATCTTATTCCATATTTTAATTACATCAGTTTGAAGTGGGATCTTAGGAACTTCTGTGTCAATCTTTGAGAATCGTCAGATGGGGTATAAAATGTGAAGACAGAGTTTTCTGTGGGTAGAAATACTTTGGCAGAGTAGGAAGTGCCCATATGATGGAGTGTTGGGCAGCTCAGAGGAGATAGGGGTGAAAGAAGAAATGGGGATGTGGGAGGGGATTAGAGAAAACATTGATTAAACCACTTGATGTATGTTTACCCTATCTGTAGTAGATGGTATGAAGAATCAGTTTACAACTGCAGGCTGAGTAACCAAGCACACTGTTCCTAGTAAAGGTAACAGTTAGTTCCAGGATTGTATGTTGTACACAATACATACAACACCCAAGGAGAAGATGCTATCTTGATACTGATTTTGACCTTTAGATAAAGTGGTCACATCATACTTAAGAATTCCTATTCTATAGATTTTCACTCTGAATTTAAGAGAGAAATCTTTAAGATGCAGTGTATTTTTCATATGCTTTCTTCTAGACTTCTATTCTTCACCTCATTTTATAAACCAATTGTCTGAATGAATCGTGTTTCACCTAGACTAATTCTCTGCAACCAGATTTATTTAGAGTGCTTTTGGACAACGTATTTTGTTTAATTTTGACCATGATTAAGCCAACTCTGAACTTGACAGAATTTTAGCTTATATAGTAAAATTTACGTTGCACTGTAGGATTTATCCTGTATTGTTGGATTACACAGGCAGGAATTAGCAGACCCAAGTTTCTAATCTTAGTCTGACTCCATCACCATAGTACTTCTTCTTTGTTCAGGGAATTTGCTGTATAGACCAGCCCCTTAAGGAGCTCTGTATAGTACTTGTCTGTCTCCTTCTGACTTATTTCACCAAGCATAATACCCACCAAATTCATCCATGTTGTTGTAAATGGCAAAATTTCATTCATCTTTATGGCTCAGTAGTATTCCATTGTGCATGTATACCATATCTTCTTTATCCGTACATCTGTTGGTGGACACTTAAGTTGCTTCCATATCTTGCTATTGTAAATAATGCCTCTTTGAACACTGGGATACATATATCTTTTTGAATTAGTGTTTTTGTGCTCTTTGAATATATACCCAGGAGTGGCATTGCTGGACAATATAGTAGTTTTATTTTTAGGGTTTTTTTTTTTTTTTTTTTTTTGCAGTACGCGGGCCTCTCACTGCTGTGGCCTCTCCCGTTGCGGAGCACAGGCTCCGGACGCGCAGGCCCAGCGGCCACGGCTCACAGGCCCAGCCGCTCCATGGCATGTGGGATCCCCCTGGACCAGGGCACGAACCCGTGTCCCCTGCATCAGCAGGCGGACTCCCAACCACCGTTCCACCAGGGAAGCCCCTATTTTTAGTTTTTTAAGGAACCTCTATATTGTGTCCCACAGTGGCTGCACCAATTTACATTGCCCTTTTCTCTGTATACTCACCAAAATTTATTATTTGTGGTCTTTTACATGATAGCCATTCTGACAGTTGTGAGGTGACAGCTCATTGTGATTTGGATTTGCAATTCTCTAATGATCAGTGACGTTGAGCATCTTTTCATGTGCTGTTAGCCATCTGTATGTCTTCTTTGAAAAATGTCTATTCATTTTCTATCTATTTTTAATCGAGTTGTTTGTTTTTTTGATATTGAGTTGTATGAGCTCTTTATATATTTTGGATATTAACCTATTATCAGTCATATCATTTTAAAATATTTTCTCTCATTCAGTCGGTTGCCTTTTCATTTTGTCAATGGTTTCTTTTGCTGACAAAATCTTTTAGGTTTAATTAGGTTCCATTTGCTTATTTTTGCTTTTTTTCCTTTGCCTTAGGAAACAGAGCCAAAAAAAATATTGCTACTCTTTATGTCAAAGAGTGTTCTACTTATGTTTTCTTCTAGGAGTTTTATGGTTTCTGGTCTTAATTTAGGTCCTTAATCCATTTTGAGTTTATTTCTTTATATGATGTTAGAGAATGTTTTAATTTCATTCTTTTATGCATAGCTGTCCAGTTTTCCTAACACCACTTATTGAAGAGACTTTCTTTTCCTCATCAGATATTTTTGCCTCCTTTGGTTTAGATTAATTGACCCTATGTACATGGGTTTATTTCTAGGCTCTCTATTCTGTTCCATCTATTTATGTGTCTTTTTTTGTTTTGTACCAGTACCCCACTCCTTCTTTTACTGAAGTTTCATAGTATAGTCTGAAGTCAGGGAGTGTGATACCTACAGCTCTGTTCTTTCTCAAGAGTGTTTTGGCATCTGTGTGTTTCCATACAGATTTTTAAATTATTTGTTCTAGTTCTGTGAAAAGTGCCATTGGTATTTTGATAGGGATTGAATTGAATCTGTATATTGCCTCAGGAGTATGGTCATTTTAATATTAATTCTGCTAATCTATGAACACTATATATCTTTCCATCTGTTTGTGTGATTTTCAATTTCATCAGTGTCTTATACTTTTCTGAGTATAAGTCTTTTACCTACTTAGGTAGGTTTATTCCTAGGTATTTTATTCTTTCTGATGTGATAGTAAATGGGATGGTTTCCTTAATTTCTGTTTCTGATATTTCATTTTTAGTATATAGAAATGTAACACATTTCTGTATATTAATTTTGTATCCTCCAACTGTACCAAATTCGTTGATGAGCTTAGCATTTTTTGGTGATATTTTTAGGATTTTCTATATATAGTGTCATGTCATCTGCAAGCAATGACAGCTTTACTTCTTCCTTTCCAACTTGGGTTTCTTTTATTTCTTTTTCTTGTCTGATTGCTGTGTCTTGGACTTCCAGTACAAGTAGCTAGAGTGGGTATCCTTTTCTTGTTTTTGATCTTACAGAAAATACTTTCAGTTTTCCCCATTGAGAAAGATGTTAACTGTGGCCTTATCATATATGGCCTTTATTATGCTGGGATATGTTCTCACTATACCCACTTTGTTGAACGTTTTTATTATAAATGGATGTTGAATTTTGTCAAAAGCCTTTTCTGCATCTACTGAGATGATCATACGATTTTTATTCCTCAATGTTTATTAATATGGTGTATCACATTGATTTCAGATATTGAACCATCCTTGCATCCCTGGGATAAATCCCACTTGATCATGGTGTTATGATCCTTTTAGTGTGTTGTTGCATTTGGTTTGCTAGTATTTTGTTGATGATTTTTCCATCTATGTTCATCAGTGACATTGGCCCATAATTTTCTTTTTTGTGTGATATCTTTGTCTGGTTTTGGCATCAGGGTGGTGCTGGCCTTTTAGAATGAATTCTGAAGCAGTCATTCTTCTGAAATTCTTGGACTATTTTAAGAAGGACAGGTGTTAACTCTTCTGTAAATGTTTGGTAGAATTCAACCGTGAAGCCACTGGTCCTGGACTTTTGTGTGTTGGGAGTATTTTTATTATTGATTCAATTTCATTACTAGAAATTAGTGAGTTCATATTCTCTATTTCTTCCTGATTCAGTCTTGGGAGATTATACATTTTAGGAATTTTTCCATTTCTTCCATGTTATTGGGGTATAGCTGTTTATTATAGTAATCTCATACAAACCATTGGATTTGTGTGGTGTCAGTTGTAACTTCTCTCCTTTTTCAGTTCTGATTTTAGTGGTTTCAGCTCTCTCTTTTTTTCTTGTTGATTCTAGCTAAAGGTTTATAAATTTTCTTTAAATTTTCAGAGAACCAGCTCTTCATTTCATTAATCTTTTCTATTTATTTTAGTCTCTATTTCATTTACTTGCACTCTGAGTTTTATGACTTCTTTCCTTCTAATAACTTTGGGTTTTGTTTGTTCTTCTTTTTCTTGTTCCCTTAGGTGTATGGTTAGGTTGTTTATTTAAGATTTTTCTTGTTTCGTGAGGTAGGATTGTATAACTGTAAACTTCCCTCTTGGAACTACATTTGTTGTGTCCCATAGATTTTGGATCATTGTGTTTTGTTTTCATTTGTCTCCAGGTAATTGTTGATTTCCTCTTTGATTTCTTCAGTGATCCATTGTTTAGTAGTATATTGTTTAGCCTCCATGTGTTTGTGTTTTTGCCAGTTTATTTTCTTGTAGTTGATTTCTAGTCTGATAGAGCTGTGGTTGGAAAAAATGCTTGACATAATTTCTTAAATTAACTGAGACTTGTTTTGTGGCCTACCATATAATCTATCTTGGATAATGTTCCATGTGCAGTAAAAAGGAATTTGTATTCTGCTGCTTTTGGATGGAATGCTCTATATGTATTATTAAGTCCTTTTGATCTAATGTGACATTTGAAGCCAGTGTTTTCTTATAGATTTTCTTTTTGGAGGTTCTGTCCATTGATGTAAGTGGGGTGTTAATTCCCTAGTATTATTGTTTTACTGTCAATTTCTCTCCTTATGTCTGTTAATATTTGTCTTACGTATTTAGGTGCTCCTATGTTGGGTGCATATATATTTAGAATTGCTATATCTTCTTGTTTTATTGATTCCTTTATCATTATGTAATGTCATTCTTTGTCTCTTTTTACAATCTTTGTTTTAAGAGTATTTTATCTGATATAAGTGTTCCTATCTGGCTTTCTTTTGATTTCCATTTGCATGGAATATCTTTTTTAACCTCCTCACTTTTTCCATCCCCTGACTTTGTATCTATTCAGCCACTCTATGTATGCTTGATATTGTTGCAGAGGTCTCTTACACTGTCCTCAGTTCTTTTTATTTTTCTTTTTTCTGTTCAGCTTGGGTGATTCCTACTACACTGTCTTCCAGCTAGCTGATCTGTTCCTTTGTAACATTTAGTCCACTGTTGATTTCTTCTGGCTTATTTTTTATTTTAGTTATTGTATTTTTCATCTCTGTTTCTTCTTTATATTTTCTAACTCTTTGTTAAAAACTTCTTACTTCTCACTCCGTTCATCCATTCTTCTCTCAAGTTCTCTGATTATCTCTATGATAATTACCTTGAACACTTTCTTGGGAAGATTGCCTATTGCCACTTCACTTAGTTCTTCTTCTAAGATTTTATCTTGTTCTTTCTTTTGGAATGTGTTCCCCTGTTGCCTTGTTTTGTCTGATTTGCTGTTTTTATTTCTGTGTATCTAGTATGTTGGTTAAATTTCCTGTACTTGGAGAAATGACCTCTTGTAGGCAATATCCTATGAGCCTCAGAAGTACACTCCCCTCTGATCACCGAAGTTATATTCTCTAGGGTTGCCCCTTCTGTGAACTGTGTGTTTTCTTCTGTGTGGCAGGCTGACTACCACGGGCAGTCTGAGAGGTTGGCTGGCCCCCAGTCTGGTTGGTTGCCAGGCCCTGCCTTGTGTGGAGGCTGCCAATCACTTGTTAGTAGGCCAGCTCACAAGGCAGCTGGCTTGGACCCCAGGGGTGTCCCAAGAGCAGTGCCAGCTCATGCTTGACAGAGTTGGGGTCCTGGGTGGGCGATTGTGGGGCTAGGTTTCCTGGATCTAGTGTTGTCCTGCTGGTGTGTTGAAATGGTTCCTGACCTGGCTGGCTATAGCTTTTGGAGTGTCCCAAATCTAGTGCTTGCATGCTGGAGATTGGGGCTGGATCCCAAGGTGGCTGCTTGAGGAGTCCAAGGTGTGTCAGAGCTGGTGTTGGCCTGCTGGAGGGTGGGCCTGGGGCCTGGGAGGTCTCAGGACTAGTGCTCACTCACTAGTGGGTGGAGCTGGTTTCTGGGGCCTGTGGTTGCCAGACTCATGGGGTTCTGAAACTGGTGTCAGCCTGCTAGGGTGGTTCTGGGTCCTGGGGCTGCTAGCTGAGGCACCCAAGGTGTCCAGGACCAGGGGGGTCCCTGGGCTGGTCAGCCTGCTGTTATGTTTGCTGGGTCCTGACAAGGCAGGTTATGAGGTTGTGCTGGTCCTGGGTCCAGTGTCTACCTGCTGGTTGGCAGGGCTGGGGTCCAGGAGATCCTGGGGCTGGTTCCCACACACCACTGGGTGAAGCTGTGTCTTGGGGCTAATGTCAGCTAAGTGCTGGGCAGAGACAGGTCATGGGACCTCTGGCTACTGGGCCCAGGGGTCCCAGAATTAGTTTCAGAGAACTGGTGGATGGAGTCAGTTCCTGATACAGCTGGCTGCAGGGCCCAGGGTATCCTGAAGCTTGTGTCAGCCTGCTGGTGAGTGTAGCCAGATGGCAGGGGTGGCTGGCTGAGGGGCCCAAGGTGTCTCAGAGCTGGTATCAGCCTGCTGGTGAGTGAGCAGTGGTCCTGGGGCTGGTGTCCACAAGCTGGTGGACAGGGTGGGGACCAGTGGGTTCTGGGGCTGGTGCCTGCTCACTAATATGTGAGGCCAGTCCCAAGGCTAGAGCTGGCTCACTGTTGGGCAGCCTTGAGGCATAGGAGTTCCTGGGACTGGTGTCCCTTGGTGGGTGGAGCTGGGTCCTGGGGTCTCTGGCTTGGCAGGGCCCTGGGCGTCCCAGGTACAGTGTCTGTGCACTGGTGTATGGGCTAAGTCTGGGCCCTTTGGTGGACAGGGCCATGTCCAGGGGTGGCTATGGGCTCAGGGGATCTTAAGGCAGTCTGCCTGCTCATGGGTGGAGTTGTCTTCCCATCTGGCTAGTTGCTTGGCTTGGAGTGTCCCAGTGCCTACAGGCTGGTGGGTGGGGTTGGGGCTGGGTCCCAAGCCTAATAATCTAGAGGGAGGATTCCAAAATGGTGCTTGCCAGTACCAGTGTCCATGTGGTAGAGCAGGCTCCCCCAAATGGCTTGCCCTTGTCTGTGTCCTCAGGTGAGCTCCATTTGCATCCTCCCTCTCCAAGAGACGCTCCAAGATCAGCAGGTGGGTCTGATCCAGTTCCTTTCAAATTACTGCTTCTGCTCTGGGTCCTGGAGCATGTGAGATTTTGTGTATGCCCTTTAAGAATGGAGTCTCTATTTCTTACAGGCCTCTGGCTCTCCTGAAAGTTAACCCCACTGGCCTTCGAAGCCAAATATTCACAGGGCTTGCGTTCCTGGTGCAGGATCCCTGGGCTGGGGAGCCTGATGTGGGGCTCAGACCCTTTGCTCCTAGGGAGAAACCTCTGCAGTTGTAATTATTCTCCTGTAATTATTACTGAGCCCGGGTTATGGGTCTTGACTATATCACTACTGTGCCCCTCCTACCTGTCTCCTTTTGGTTCCTTCTTCATATTTCTAGTTGTAGAAGATCTTTTCTGGCAGATTCTGATCTTTCTCATCAATAGTTGCTCTGTAGATAGTTGTAATTTTGGTGTGTCCATGAGAGGAGGTGAGCTCAGGGTCTTCCTATTCTGCCATCTTGGCCATGCCCTCAAAAAGATACTGTTTTGGTGGTGGTGTTTCCTTCAAATAGAGTTAAAAGATGTGCATCCATATGGGTGACTGCTGGGATGGAATGCCCACTGATGTTATGGAATAGCTAACACAGGGCGGTCTTCCCCCATTTGGATTACTAGTAGAAACAAAGCAGTTGTTTTCAGCCATTTGGATCATTCAAAACCCTTGCTTGTTATGCCTATTCTCTCTATCAAATAAAAATCAAACTAGGGATTGAGTTTTAGATATATTTCTAGACAATCTGAATGAGAAGAGAACACACTGTGAGAATCATTGCTGCGAGAGAAATCATTTATTCCTCTTAAAAGGTTGGCTTGGAGAGTATAGCTAGTAGCATACTAAGTCAATGTCAATTGAAAGTCATGCAAAAGATGATCCACAGTACCACACAAATGCATTAATTAGGTTAACAAAACAAAACAAACCCCCTATATTGGATCTACTATATCTTAAGAACATCTTATGGGAAATTATGGGAAATTCTTATAAAATTGAGACTTGCAGTCTGCAGAATTATTTGGTCACTCTTGAAATTGACCAAGTCACCCAACTTTCTCATCTCATTTTGGCAAGTTAGCATTTATCTAAAAAGGTCTTGAATTACACTGGAGAGGTGATGGGACTTGAATGTTGGTAAACACGGTTCTATTATGATCTTGCCCTTCAGTAATCTCCTATATCATTTAGAGGCAATGAGATCCATCCAGGGCTTATAATTCAGTGGCTCATTGACCAAATGACACTTCCCTGTGTTTTGCCATTTGTCAAAGGCCACCTAGAAAACCCAGCCTATCCAGGGTTCATGGGGAAGAGCCATTTTGAGGAAACCTTGGGCATGTCTGCTCTTTCTTGATATCTGTTAGTTTTGAAATGTTAGACCAGAAATTGTTATTTTAATTGCTAATATTTTTTGGCCATTTACCATGAAGCAGGCACTTTTTGGTAAGTACTTTTTACATTTTATCTCATTTTACACAAACTATGAGAAAGATACTATAATTACACTCTCTTGAGGCTAAAGAAAATAAGGACATTTGCTTGAAGATTACACAGCTAGAAAGAAATAGGGCCAGGATTTTAAACTTGACCTAGACCTAGACCTTACAGAGTGTACTTTATTGCTTCTCATTATGGCAAAATGTGGTATTTCTCCACCTTAAGTTATTCACAGACCCCTTTTAAAGAAAAAAAATTCTAAACTCTCAAGGTAGACAAATTATTTTTAGAATACTATTACTTAAATATATACATACATAAAACTAGACATGAACTCTAGCTTTATAGCATTTTATAATTATAAAACTGAATAAAAAATAAAATTTAAAAACAGCTCCAAAACCTATAAAATTCAAATGAACAATATTAACAATGCTATAGTTAATATTGGTTGAGGCAAAGTTGTCAGTGCTGGAAATAACAGTAGAAGAATATATTTTCCGATCTGATGCTTTATTTGTGGTCAAGTGGACCTTTCATTATTTTGAGTACGATGTATCACTGTTGCCTGTTTTTCTTCTGAACATGAATATCTTTAGCTACTGATATATTATTTTGAAATGGAGCTAGTTGCAGAATACATTCCCAAAAGTACCATTTGCTGAATATTTTCCATTATATCTGTACCACTCTATTTTCTGGTAACGAACTGTGGCAAGTTGTTGGAGCAAAAATGAGACCCATGTGATATGCCCCTCTAGCAGCCTGTTATATCGGCTGTCAGAGGTGAGTTCGTTTCGAGTTGTGCACGCCCTTGTTTTTCTGATGAGGGCTCAATTTCTTGGCCACTTTTTTCTCTTTGAGAAGGGACACAACCTGTCTTAGGTATTGCTTGCTCTGAGGTCATTTGTCCTTCAGTTGTGCCGCCCGGAAAGTGAACACAAATGCAAATCTGAGATGTGAAACTGAACATTTGACGTCAGTGCTATTATTGGAATTATATATGTTCTTCTTGATAATAACTTCCAAGTGACATATTATGAATCACCTTATGATCCAGTGCTGCTACACTGTCTCAGTTCCCACATGAGAAAAAATTTTTGGTTTGGTTTATTTTGGTAAATCATTGGCAAAGGCTTTGAAGTCCTTCTGGCAGTAATACTGAATGGTCAGAAATTGGTTATAGGAGCTTACCATACCTCCAGGTACACTGGAAATAAAACACACACACAAATTAAGATCAGCTTACCCAGAGGAGTAAGAGGGCTCCTTTGTCTATTTTGATGGATTTTAGAAGTGCTTCTATACCAGAATAGCTCTCCTCCCCAAATAGCTCATTTTTCTGTTGTGTCCACATTCTTAAGCCTCGCATATTTTACGTTAAATGCAACTGCCCCTGGAAAGAGGCAAATTATTTAACCATAGTGCCATAGTAAAAGGATTTTGTGTTACCATTTACTTCTAGTGGTAGAATCAGAGGAAACTAGAAACCATTACTTTTCGGGGTGAAAAGGCAAACCAAAAAAGAGGAAACGGTGAGGGCAAATTTTTAAACTTCTGCCTGGGACCAGTCCATGCTGTGGGCTGGTCAGATGTGATCTTTGTGTGTCTGACAGTGTTTGTGGTATTACAGTTCCAGTACCTTAATCCCAGTAGCACTGTGAAATGGGAAGGAAAGAAAAACTCTGATTTGAATCAAATTATGTGACTAGTTAACATTTTCACAGGCCTACGGGGAATCATGACCACACATTAATCTTTAGGCTCTTACATTACAATCTTGTTTATTGAAAAGAGGAGAGGCAGGGCTGCTCTCCACTCTCTGTTCCCACGCAGCACTCAGAACACTGCAGGCAGCTCTGGAAGTAGCAGCATCAGGTCCCCTGGGTATCGGAGAAGAGAAGTTAAAGTCTGTAAATCCCTGCTGGGCTCCTTCTGTGAGCTCAGGCTTGTTTCTCTTCCTCAGCCACTCATTACAGGGGCTGGTAGTGAAGCTTCCTGCCAGGAGTTCTAGGCTATGTCCTGGGTCTGAGTCCTGGTGGCACTGAAGCCCACATGTCACAGGTCACAGCATTCTCTAGACCTCCCTCTTCTCCTCAGGACTGTCTTCTCTAGCGCAACAACCCTTATTCTCATGTGAATGAAATGAAATAAAGGCAGAAAAATTATTGGGATTAAGTTGTCCTGATGGTGGCACCCTCAGGGCACTGCCCATTAGTTCCTGTCTAATGGTTCCGTAGAGTTGATCCATTTGTTGCTGTGTTATGGTTCCATGGAGCTGGTCTTATTCCTGTCCTTCATGAGGCCTTTTCTTCATTTCTGTATAGCCCTTCAGTTAACTCCCTATTTTGATCAAGTTCTCTGGTTTGTGTCAGCTCTTTTCCCCAGAGGCCGGATTCAGCATCTTTCCACCACCTGCTCTCCCCAACCATGGATCTGCTCATCTGATGTTATGCTTTGCATTATGAGCTCCACATCTGTTCTCTATTGCCAAGTTAAAAGTGTTCCTCCCTCACCCACACCACATTACTGCTTCCTACCTGAATCAGAGATGAACACATCTGTTGGACCCTACACCCGGGAACACAGGTGTTCCATTGTACATGGACTCTACCTCTATGGTGGTAATTGAAGCTTTCACTCTGCCTCTTGTCCACTGGCCTTTCTGTCTTCCAGTCTCAGCTTCTCTTTAGCCCCAGGTCTCCCCTCCCTCATGTGAGAGAAATAAAAGAAAAAGTGGGGTCCTTCACATGCTGATAGGAGGATAAAATGAAGAGGATAATAGAAATTTTGAGTAAGGCAAATTATTTCAGATAAGAGGAGAGAAAAAAATAGGGAGTCAAGGAAAACTGGGGGTAGTAGGACAGAAAGGAAGAAAGAAGATGTAAGAAGTGGGACACTGGGGAGAAAATAAGCGGTGTAAATTAAAATTTTAAAAAGACTTCTTTCATGAATTCCCTGAATGCTGCTTTCTCAAGAAAGCTTCAGTAAAGAAGTCCTTTGCTTTTTAGGGTTAAGCGAGTGAGATTCATTTTTCTTTTGAGAGTGTTTTCATACTAGGATGAACCTTCAGGAGGGAGCAAGTAGGTCTAGTTTAATTTGAGATGCATTTCTTACTGTGCATTCTTCACTCCAATGACATAAAGGTGGTGAGGAGGAAGAGTACCTAGGAGAAGTTGGGATGGAGAGAATTCTATTATAGGCTGTTATTTTTGCCCAGGCTATTGCATGTATTGAAAGTTATAAACAAACTCCCACCTTATCCCAAATTATATTCAGACTTTTATTCAATCAGTATTTTATTTTTATTTATTTGCATATACTCAAGACCAGTGGTGAACATAGGTGTAGCCATGGTGCTTGTAGTGCTCTAGGAAGGAAACCCACCTGGGCTCTAGCCTCTCTGTTCTCAGGCCACCTGGAGAATTCTAAGGACATCAACACTCCCCCTCCCCTGCCCTGCACAGGAAGAAGGTATGGGCACCATCATCAACACTGCATTTCACTATGAATTTGTTTACTTGGTTACTGCTCTTCACATCTCTCTGAGAACTGAGCATCATGTGTTAGGGCTCAAAGAGAGGAGAGTTTTTTGGAATTTGGAGTATAAGGTGGCAGCACAAAGTCCCTGAGTATCTGGAGATATGGAAGAAATGTGGTGTTAGGAAGATCCAGAAGCTCTCCTGAGAGAATGAGTCCTGTGCAAGATTCTTTTATATCATTACCCCTGAATAGTTATGGTCCACTAAAGGGTTACATTTCTTTTGGGAAGTCTGCAAAGGGCAGCCGGTGTTTTCCTGGTGGTTTTCAGAAATGCACCATCTTGTACTGATTAGGGCATGAAATGATTAGATTCATTTTTGTGGTGCTAAACTTAGACGTGGTAAAAGGAAACATACTCTTTAAAAATGTTTAAGGCTCAGAAAAGCTTCCTGAGAAGCCCATTTTCCATTTCAGTAGGGGAAAAATGTACAAAGAATGCCAGTTAAAAAAATTCATAAAGACTGCATTACGCTCAGTGGAAGCATTTCTTTGAAAAAAGAAAAGAGGTTGGTACTTAAAGATACAGTCACAGACATTTTATAGAGCCCTTCTAAGAAATAAGACCAAGCCTCTCCCAAAATGGGAAGAGTTTTAAAGAAACAGGAAATGATTGGTTTCATGATGTATATATGAGAATAGTGGGTTCATGAGGACTTCTGTAATCACAAGCACGGATGTTCCAGATAAAAGGATTGTGTATTACCATTTACTCGTATCAATGGTTATTTGAGGGCTCTCTGGAGACACAACGAATAATTCAGTCTCTATGGGCTGTAGTCCATTCAGGTGGTCCCATAAACAGATAAGTTTCCCGGTCCTTGCTTGTGGAGAGTTGTGCAAAAACACGGTAGGGCATTCGAATGCATTTTGGCTATACACGGTACCACATGAACAAATAACTACATGTATGGCCACTGTGTCTTGTGTGTCATTGATCCAAGTTGACACTGGGGTGCCAATGCCCAGGATAAACAAGTAAAAACAGGGCAGGTAGAACCGAGTAATCAACTCTTTTTTGATTCCAAGTCTTCAATGGGCAAAAAACCCAAATGCTTCCTGGCAATCCTCTCTCACCCAAATCTATTCCTGTGTCAGTAGATGAGCTTTTCTTAGATCATGGCTTAGCCTGAGATCCTGTCTCACAGATTCTGCTTGAGTGCTTCATTATTTATCACAGCCTTGTCTTGGTTGTAAGTAAATCTCCACCAAATCTAAGAGCTGGACATATCCTGGAGATAATTTGTGACACTTCCCTCTTTGTGAAGATGAGAAATTTGATACTCAGGGAGGGAAAATGACTTACCTAGGTCATGCAATAGTTAGTGGTAGAATTGGTGACTTGGATAATATCTTTATAAATTATTTTTTTTCATTTTGTCCTATGTGTTAAATCTTAAACTATTTGGTACCACTTTTTACCTGGGATCTGAAATTGATTTATAACAAGAAAGCCCTTTGCTGTTAATTTAAATAATGATAGAGGACTGGAGTGAGGCAAGTATTGAAATACTGAAATGGTATTTTGCTGATTGATTACATTATCATCTACCAAACAACAAGAGCTATTTAATAGCTAATGATTTTATCTTAGAAGAGTTTTATCCAGTGGACTATTACCAGCAGCATCATGATTTTGTGATTATATGTCCAAAAGTAGCACCTACCCTGGCTTTTATGCAATGTGCCTCTTAAAGGTTTTAGAGTGAAAAATGATAATGGTTTGGACTAAGAAGGTTGCATTGAAGGAAAAGAGAAATAGATGGATTTATGGTATGTTTTACAGACTGAGTCAGCAGGACTTGCTGAATATTCAGTGTGGGGAGAAAGAGAAGAGAATTAAACTTGACTCCTGGTTTTTTGGTATTGCCACTGGGTAGGGTAGGGAAGAATTGGAGAGGAACATGTTTGGGGAGGAAATCAAGAGTTCTGTTTGACATAGTAATTCTGAGATGCCTGTGAGAGATGCTGTTGTTCCTTTACTTTCAAGACATGTTTGAGTGGCTTGTTCTAAATTCCCATAAGGTCTTTTTACAGAGCTCTGATTCTTTTTCCTGCCTGTTTCCATATATACCCATTACTTTTAGGAACTCAAATATGTCAGATCTCTATTTCTTACAAGCAAGGGCACTTCTCGTAAAGAGCTTATCAGCTAATGTGTACAGCTGGGGCCATATTGGAAAAGATAACTTACTAATAGGGAGAGAAAGTTAAGTCCTTATGTTCAGCAGCCAAACAAAGGCCACAGACATTAAGGCCTCAAGAGTTTAGAGAAGACACAGTGACTGTAGGCTGAAGTGCTAAGAAAAACTTCCTGGGAAAATTAGAACTTGATTGTGGAAAAGGAGATCTGGAATGTATCCAGTCCCTCAGAACCAGATTAGTATGGTTATTGACATGTCTTAAACTAGGATTTTGATGGTATTTGAAGGTAGAAACTAACCCTTCAAATTCCATTTTAGAAAATTAATTTTTCCCTAAATGCTTTCAAATACAATTATAAACTTCTTTTGAGTATCAGATGTGTAGAGAGAGAAATAACCTACTTTTTCCAAGGGTATCTTAAGACTTAGATTATTCACCTAATTTAAATTGAGATGACCTGATATGTCATGAAAACATGGTGTATGACAGGAATTTTAAAATTGTAGCAGGTGATGTAATAAGTGAGAGAAACTATTCATTCACGAGTGATTGTGTATATGCACTTGAGGAGCATATGAGAAGAGGCTCTCAGGACTGTCTAGAAAATAATATTTTTAATATTTAATGTGAATATTTAATACAGAGCACAGAAGCAAGTGATGAAAGTTTTCATTGTAATGAACATTATAGATCAGAAGAAAAAGCTAAAGTAAGGTGTACAAAATCAGAGATTTTGAAGAAACCAGGATAGGCCACCAAAGTCGAATGGGGAAACAGAAAAAAGTAAGGTGGAGAGTTGTATATCCTCACAAAGACCAAAACAAGGTGAGCCAAGAATACAGTTGAAGCTGGACCAACTAAAGCTGAACCATGCTTAATGGCCCATGAAATTGGGCTCTCTTCTCATGACAATGACATAATGAGAAAAGTCCCATGTCAGTGAAGGGCATTATAATTAGAGCCAGAGCTTCCACCTTGGTGGAAATTCTAGGCTGGATTCTGGGAAGACATTCTATGAAGTAATAATTTGGGTGAAAACTTTCTGTGTGGGATGTATGTCTTTTATTTCCACCACAGATGAGACACCATTTGGGTGCATAGCCACACAGTTTCACCTTTTCTACTTGTCATCCCCACTGCCCAGGAGGAGCTTGGGACTGGGAAATGTTGGGAGCTCACTCTCTCGACTTGGCCTGGAGGTGACTGCAGCCTGCTTCTTAGTGGCTGTTCTTACCTGTTACAACCTGGGGGTGGTCATGGCAGACCAGAGTGGGTGGTTGATGCAGGCACAAGACAGGGAGTCAAAGCAATGATTATTAAAATTTTGTCCAAAGAACCTTAGCCTCTTAACTGCTGAGGTTCAAAGGGCTGTGATTTTACAGGTCTGTCTTTCTGAAACTTGGTGTTTCAACTGTCATTGGTGCTTCTCTGCTTTCAGTAGACTCAGGGAAAGACAACTTCAGCTGAGGACAACACAGTCATATAGCTCAGAACTTGGAAATTGTCTAGTTGCTCCAGGCGTCCTGTAGGTCAACAGGGTGTTAAACTGGTAACTGAATTTCTTCTTGGTATTTTTCCCCAAAAGGAAAGATATAAGGAGGTGCTCGCTCAGTCTTGACCCACATTTAAAATTTCTCCAGTTTAAAAATAAAAAGCAGAGAAGTAGAATCTTCTCAATACTCATTGTGAGTAAAATTATTAGAGATATGGGTTTGTTATCAACCCAGGTCCTTGGACTCTTTAATCAATAGAAATTGATAAGAGGCTGGACAAGAAATTCAGGCAAGGCTTTATTAGGGCTCATGTTGTAGCATGAGGGAGTGAAAACAAGTAAGAGGTTCCCTTGCTCACTCCCCGAGAGGGGTGGAGAAGTGGTCCCTTAAATGGGGTTGGGGCAGATCCATGGGTTGGGCCAGAGGTGTGGCTTAGGTGGCCTGCCCACCCCGTTGGTGGTGCTGTGTGCAGGGATCATGCCCAGTACCCTGCTTTTGCTCCCAGCACCTCAGAAGCGGCAGTTGGGTTTTGGCCTTTTTGCATCTTGCTGTTCATAATTTGCCCCAAGTGCACATGCGTGCAGTTATTTTTAGTCCCTTATAGTGTCTTTGTATTCTGTTGCTTGAGGAGACGTTTGTCCAGGGGCAAGCACTGCATCAAAGGGTCCCAGGTCCCAGGCTGTCTTAGGTTCAACTGAAAACTAGGTCCTTGGGATCTGCTCTAATAGTCTGAGGGACAATGGGAAAATCATCACCATCTCAGGGCTTCTGGTCCCTTTAGGATCTTTAGTGAGATTAAAAGAAAGTCAGACTTTAAGATTTACAAATAGAAGTAACATGTAAACCCATTATTAATTCCTAACCAAGTAAGTGTTTACTTAAACATGTATCATCATTAAACAGGAAGTATAACGATTTAGAGTAGCTCAAATACTGAGGGAAACATAAGCTCACAGGTCAAAATAGCCAGGTGCCTGAAGAGTGTAACCCCTCAATGCCATGGTCAGCCAACTGCAGCCCATGGACCAAATCCACTCTCTATTGTTTATATATGGTCCCTGAGCTAAGAATGATTTGTACATTTTAAATGGTTGAAAAAAAGACAGAAAGAAGGATACTATTTTGTGACACATTGAAATTATATAAAATTCAAATTTCAGTGCCCATAAATAAAGTTTTATTGGAATACAGCCACACTCTCATTTACGTGTTGTCTGGTGCTGCTTCACACTGCAATGGCAGAGCTTAGTTGTGACAGAGACCATCTGGCCCACGAAACCAAAAATTCTTACTATCTAGCACTTTACTGAAAATTAGTGTGCTGACCTCAGCTCTAAGAGAAAGATAAACTGAAAAGCATATCCAACCTGAGGCAGAATTATTGGGACCGCTTAAAAATATAATAAATCTATTTAAGAGATAATAAAGTATAAACGATATGAAAAAACAGTGAGTTGTATTTAAAGAACAATTGGAAACATTAGGTGTGGAAAACATAATAATGGAAATGAACACAATAGATGAGATAATTACTAGGGTAGACGGTGCTGAAGAATGAATCTAGCTAATGCTTACTGCTACTTAGTTAACCAAGAGGATGCTTGATTCTTTCCCTTTATTTACTAATTGTCTAGATAACGAATTGGTTCCCTATCATTGTCTGAAGTTAACCAGGTAGTTCATTTTATTATCATTAGGACTCATGAATATAAACATATTTGATGGGTTTTAATCTGTCACAATTGTTAGCTCAAGTTCGTGTGCCTGACGCACAGTGAGGCCAAACAAACCAAAATGTCGGACTTTGGAGTAGAGAAAGGTTTATTGCAGGGCCATGCAAGAAGATGGGTGGCTCATGCCCCTCAAAACCTCTAACTTCCCAAAGGATTTCAGCAAAGCATTTTTAAAAGCCAGGTGAGAGAGGGGTGTCACAGGGTATGTGATCAGCTCCTGTACAGTCCTCTCATTGGCTGATGGTGAGCTAGTCCTTCAGGTTCCAGGAGGCCCGGGGCTATGTGCTCATGGTCATCAAGTAATTAACATCTTCCATGGTGTGGGGGGGGCGCACGGGATGTTTCACATCTGTAAAACAACTCAGGAAATGTGCATTCGATATTATTATCTAGGTACTTCAGAGAGGAGCCAAGGCAGAGGATATGGGGGAAGGCCTGTCCCTGGAAGGCCACATAGTGTCCTGCTTGGTTACACAATTATTATCCTCATTGAAATTCCAATTTTCCCACCATATTTGGCCAGTAGAAGCTTCTTCAGGTTGGCTCCTGAGTTTCTTTTTTGTTTTTTTTTTTTTCGGTACACGGGTCTCTCACTGTTGTGGCCTCTCCCATTGCGGAGCATAGGCTCTGGACTCACAGGCTCAGCGGCCATGGCTCATGGGCCCAGCTGGTCTGCGGCATGTGGGATCTTCCCGGACCGGGGCACGAACCCATGTCCTCTGCATCGGCAGGCAGACTCTCAGCCACTGCGCCACCAGGAAAGCCCCTGAGTTTCTTGAAGTGACCAGAACTGTCTTGAGAGCTGCTTTCCTATGAACTATGACAACACTTACCAGGATTCTCTTGTCCATTTCCTGCTCAACACCTGGAATCAGCCATTCTCTAAGAAGCCCTGAGTTCTTGTGATTGGAACTAGAATTTCAAGACTACCATCTCTGTACTAGGGATGTTTAATATGACTGTGTTTGTCAGTGTTTCTAGGCTTTTCCAGTGGTCAAAACTACAATGTATGTGTGTGTACCTGTGTTCATGTGTAAAATAGATCATGAAATAATGCTGGTTCTCCCAGTTCAAGTTCAGGACTATGGGAATTTTACTTATCTTCTATACTACTTACGTATCTCTTTGTTTCACTCTAAGAATATTCTGCTCAATTATTTTACCCCACATTATGTACACAATACTTTCAGAATAACAGTACAAATACTACCACCATCGATATGATTAATATAACTATATACATAAGCTTTTCCTAGTCTCCCTCTGTTTGATATAGTTGTACTCTATCTGTACTGTCAGAACATATAGCCATTAGTTTTTATACCTTCATTTTTAACCCTCATTTAGAATTAGTAATATATTTAATGCTCAACACCAGCTTTTGTGTTAATGTTTCTCTAGATATTTTTGTTGTTTGGATGGAAATAATATTCCCTGAGTTCATGACGTCGATAACTTTATTTGTGCCCTTTGTACTTGAAAGTAATTTTGATGAAAATACAATTCTTTGCTTACATTTTCTTTTTTGTCTTTTTGAGTGTCTCCAATATGTTATTTCATTATCTTCTGACATGAAGGAGTTTTATCAATGTCCGCTGATAATCCAATTTCATTTTCATTTTACTTATAAGTCACCGGCTCTTGGGCCCAGTTAACAAAAGGAGTAAAATTTTTTTAAAAAGTAAGTTCTAGTAATTTTACTAGAGTGAAATTCAGTTTGTCATTTTGTGTCTACATTCTCCACTATATAGTATACTCTTTCAATGCATAGTTTCAGAATGTATGTAGATATATATGTATATGTGTGTATACATATATATGTGTGTTTACACACATGTGCATATATATATTATTTTTTTAAAGAAGTTTTTCTTAAATTATGCTTTTTTGCTGTTTTCTTGTTTTGGTTTTCTACTTGTTTAGAGATTCATGTTATCTGGATGTTTGATGTGCTTTACTTATCTTACATATTTTCACTTATTCACAAATTTTAAGCATCTCTTTATTTTCTATTTTTAAAATGTTCTTCCTTTTTCCTCCATGTTAAGTTATTGATTTTATTAGCCCTTCTGTTCTTTCTAGATTATTCTTCATTTCTAAAATATTTTTGACATTGTTAAAATATATTTAACATTTTTTCCTGTATTCTGTCACTTCATTTCTAAGTTTTACTATTTCAGCTTTATTCTCTGTTTCACCTCTTGTATCATTTTCTAAATTAATTTTATCTTACTTTAAAATAGAATACTTGGTTTTAGTTTTGCGAGCATGTCTTTCAGGTGTGCTTTCATCCCAGGCATGTTATTCTGCTTCTTTCTTTCTTTTTTTTTCCTCTGAGAATCTCTGGCTCTGTTCCCTCCTCTGACATTTATCTGAAGCTTCTTTTCCTTTGTCTCTGTTTTTCCCTTTATTTCCTCCCACACAGTTGCTGGTCTCATGCTGATTTTGATGGCTCCTGGTAGTTGGTCCATCCCCACATGTCTTTTGAGATTCCTGGGGATACCTTGTTACTTAGTTTTGCTGTAAAATTTGTTCATGGATTTTACAGTTTTGTATTTATTTCAATTTAGTTTTCAACTGTAGAACAGAGAAAACTAGCCAAGTAAAACACAAAGGAATCGGTAAAGACAAAGCACAGATTAAAGAAAAACAAAAAAATTAAGGAAATAAATAAAACTAAGATCTTGTTCCTTGGAAAGATTAATAAGTAAACTCTACACAGGAGTGATTTTTAGGAATGAGACAAATACAACAGGAAAAAAAACGTAATTTGATGGACAAAAATGTAACATTTAATGTGAAAGCCCAAGCAAAAGATTATTTTCCAGGTAAATATAAACTATAAGAACAAGCTCAAAAATAGAAAACTAGAGGGGTAGAGTCAAGATGGTGCATGAGAAGGACACGGAATTCATGTCTCTGTACAACTAGGGCATCTACCAGGCACCGGTGGGGGGGGACCATGGACACCGAAGGGGATGGGAGGAACCCCAAGCGACCGGGTAGGACGTTGGGAATGGGGGGAATGAAGGGGGAGAAGAAGTGGAGGTGGGACAGGACTGGCACCCCTAAGGGGTGGCTGGGGGTGGGGAGAAGGGATCCCATGCCCAAAGAGGGAAATAGGGGAACCATTGGAACTGCAGAGGATCGAAAGGAAGCGTGACCAGGTTTTCCCTGCCCATTTGGACCCCCAAGAACCTGCTGAGATCCTGGGCCTGATCCTCTGCCCACTGAGGCCCCGTCCAGCTGTGCAGGTCCTGAGGAATGGGAGGGAGGGAAAGGGGAGCAAAAGTAAAGGCCAGACGTCCAGGACCAGCACCCCTGAAGGGTGGCTGGGGGAGGGAAGGAGTTCCTACATGCAGTGGGACCCATCCACAGTTAGGGGTCCAGCGGCGACAGGAGAGACCCTTGGGGGAGAAGTGGGGGAGGGGCCTGAAGGAACAGAAGGGAATGGGGCCAGTGCTTTCCCTGTCCACTTAGGCACCAGGAAGCCTGTTGAGAGGAAAATCTCAAATAAACAACCTAAACTTACCCCTAAAGTAATCAGAGTAAGAAGAACAAGAAAACCCCAAAGTTAGCAGAAGGAAAGAAATCAAAGATCAGATCAGAAATAAATGAAAAAGAAATGAAGGAAACGATAGCAAAGATCAATAAAACTAATAGCTGGTTCTCTGACAAGATAAACAAAATTGATAAACGATTAGCCAGACTCATCAAGAAAAAAAGGGAGAAGACTCAAATCAACAGAATTAGAAATGAAAAAGGAAAAGTAACAGCTGACACTGCAGAAATACAAAGGATCATGAGAGATTACTACAAGCAACTATATGCCAATAAAATGGACAACCTGGAAGAAATGGACAAATTCTTAGGAAAGCACAACCTTCCGAGACTGAACCAGGAAGAAATAGAAAATATAAACAGAACAATCACAAGCACTGAAATTGAGACTGTGATGAAAAATCTTCCAACAAAGAAAAGCCCAGGACCAGATGGCTTTACAGGCAAATTCTATCAAACATTTAGAGAAGCGGTAACACCTATCCTTCTCAAACTCTTCCAAAATATAGCAGATGGAGGAATACTCCCAAACTTATTCTACGAGGCCACCATCACCCTGATACCAAAACCACACAAAGATGTCACAAAGAAAGAAAACTACAGGCCAATATCTCTGATGAACATAGATGCAAAAATCTTCAACAGGGCTTCCCTGGTGGCACAGTGGTTGACAGTCCGCCTGCTGATGCAGGGGACACGGGTTCGTGCCCCGGTCTGGAAAGATCCCACATGCCACGGAGCGGCTGGGCCTGTGAACCATGGCGACTGAGCCTGTGCATCCGGAGCCTGTGCTCCGCAATGGGAGAGGCCACAACATTGAGAGGCCTGCATACCACAAAAAAAAAAAAAAAAATCCTCAACAAAATACAAACAGAATCCCATAGCACATTAAAAGGATCATACACCATGGTCAGTGGGGTTTATCCCAGGAATACAAGGATTCTTCGGTATATGCAAATCAATTAATGTGATACACCATATTAACAAATTAAAGGATAAAAACCATATGATCATCTCATTAGTTGCAGAAAAAGCTTTTGACAAAATTCAACATCCATTTATGATAAAATCTCTCCAGAAAGTAGGCATAGAGGGAACTTACCTCAACATAATAAAGGCCATATATGACAAACCCACAGCCAACATCATTCTCAATGGTGAAAAACTGAAACCATTTTCACTAAGATCAGGAACAAGACAAGGTTGCCTACTCTCACCACTATTATTAAACATAGTTTTGGAAGTTTTAGCCACAGCAATCAGAGAAGAAAAAGAAATAAAAGGAATCCAAATTGGGAAAGAAGAAGTAAAACTGTCACTGTTTGCAGATGACATGATACTATACATAGAGAATCCTAAAGATGCTACCAGAAAACTACTAGAGCTAATCAATGAATTTTGTAAAGTAGCAGGATACAAAATTAATGCACAGAAATCTCTTGCATCCTATACACTAATGACAAAAATTCTGAAAGTGAAATCAAGAAAACACTCCCATTTACCACTGCAACAAAAAGAATAAAATATCTAATAATAAACCTACCTAAGGAGACAAAGGACCTGTATGCAGAAAACTGTAATACACTGATGAAAGAAATTAAAGATGATACGGACAGATGGAGAGATATACTATGTTCTTGGATAGGAAGAATCAACATTGTGAAAATGGCTATACTACTGAAAGCAATCTACAGATTCAATGCAATTCCTATCAAACTATGAATGGCATTTTTCACAGAACTAGAACAAAAAATTTCACAGTTAGTATAGGAATACAAAAGACCCTGAATAGCCAAAACAATTTTGAGAAAGAAAAAACGGAGCTGGCGGAATCAGCCTCCTGCACTTCAGCCTATACTACAATGCTGTAGTAATCAAGACAGTATGGTATTGGAGTAAAAACAGAAATATAGATCAATGGAACAGGATAGAAAGCCCAGAGATAAACCCACTCACATATGATCACCTTACTTTTGATAAAGGAGGCAAGAATATACAATGGAGAAAAGACAGCCTCTTCAATAAGTGGTACTGGGAAAACTGGACAGCTGCATGTAAAAGAATGAAATTAGAACACTCCCTAACACCACACACAAAAATAAACTCAAAATGGATTAAAGACCTAAATGTAAGGCCAGAAACTATCAAACTCTTAGAGGAAAACATAGGCAGAACACTCTATAATGTAAATCACAGCAAGATCCTTTTGTGACCCACCTCCTAGAGAAATTGAAATAAAAACAAAATAAACAAATGGAACCTAATGAAACTTAAAAGCTTTGCACAGCAAAGGAAACCATAAAGAAGATGAAAAGACAACGCTCAGAATGGGAGAAAATATTTGCAAATGAAGCAACTGACAAAAGATTAATCTCCAAAATATACAAGCAGCTCATGCAGCTCAATATCAAAAAAAACCAAACAACCCAATCAAAAAATGGTCAGAAGACCTAAATAGACATTTCTTCGAAGAAGATATACAGATTGCCAACAAGCACATGAAAAGATGCTTAACATCATTAATCATTAGACAAATGCAAATCAAAACTACGATGAAGTTATCACCTCACACTTGTCAGAATGGCCATCATCAAAAAATCTAGAAACAATAAATGCTGGAGAGGGTGTGGAGAAAAGGGAACCCTCCTGCACTGTTGGTGGGAATGTAAATTGGTACAGCCACTATGGAGAACAGTATGGAGGTTCCTTTAAAAACTAAAAATCCCACTACTGGACATATACCCTGAGCAAACCATAGTTCAAAAAGAGTCATGTACCATAATATTCATTGCAGCAGTATTTACAATAGCCAGGACATGGAAGCAACCTAACAGATGAATGGGTAAAGATGTGGCACATACATACAAGGGCATATTAATCAGTCATGAAATTGAGTTATTTATAGTGAGATGGATGGACCTAGAGTCTGTCATACAGAGTGAAGTAAGTCAGAAAAAAAAAACAAATACCATATGCTAACATATATATATGGAATCTAAGGAAGAAAAAAAAAGTCGTGAAGAACCTAGGGGCAAGACGGGAATAAAGACAGAGACCTACTAGAGAATGGACTTGAGGTTATGTGGAGGGGGAAGCATAAGCTGTGACAAAGTGAGAGAGTGGCATGGACATATATACACTACCATATAGAAAATAGATAGCTGGTTGGAAGCAGCTGCTTAGCACAGGGAGATCAGCTCGGTGCTTTGCGACTATCTAGAGGGGTGGGATAGGGAGGGTGTGAGGGAGATGCAAGAGGGAGGGGATATGGAGATATACATATACATATAGCTGGTTCATTTTGTTATATAGCAGAAACTAACACAACACTGTAAAGCAATTATACTCCAATAAAGATGTTAAAAAATAAGATAGAAAACTAAACAGACCAATGTGCAGAAAAGAGTTAACATAGCAGGGCTGAAGCTGCTCTCTTCAGAAGGACCTACTTACAGGCTGGTTCTTGGCTGGCATCTCAGATCTTGGCACTTGACCCATCCTCCACACTATTAAAGGTAGTTCAATGTGCTGTAGACTATGAAATCACTCTGATTTATGCTGAGTACCTGCTTTCCATCTGGAAATTTGAAATTTTGGAATGTGCTAGAAAGAAGATATGTGAGTAGCCCCCCCCCACCCCATGAAAACCTTGACCCTGAGTCTCTAATGGGCTTCACTAGGCAGAAACATTGCACATGTGACTGCACTTTTCATTGCTGGAGGAAAGAGCACGTTCTCTTCTTCTGAGTGTCCCCTCCCAGGAAGGAGAGAACATAAGGAAGCTTGAGTATGGATTTTTCCATTTTGCGTATGCCTCTTTTCCTTGGTGATATCCTTTTACTGTAATATGTCTCAGCTATGAGAACAACTACATTCTGTGTCCTTTGGTTAACACTAGTGGACTGTTGAATGTTGCCTTTCTAGTGAATCACACGCTGACAACCCTAAAATATATGGGAAAGATAGTCAAATTTCTACCCACCTAAAAATGTACCAGCTTCAGAGAGTTTCAAGAACACTCTACCAAATCTTTAAAATACCAGGCTTGTAAATTATCTTACTGAAGTCTATTGTCTTGATTTTTATCTTGATAGGGATTTCTGAAAAAGATCTTTAGATTTGTCACATTCTCTGGTATTTTTTAAATCTTGTTTTCCTCTCTCTATTTCAGATCTGTTGTTAAGCATAGAAAAATTCATGATTGTTAAATCTTTTAATATGTTAACTCAATCTTAATGATTAGAATATCTCTTTGTCTAGAATATGTGCTCTGAAGTTAGATTTCCCAGATTTGCATTTTCAGTCTTTTTCCTTGATAGTTATAAGATCTAGTGCAAATTACTTAAATTTTTTTGAGCCTGTTTCTTCATGTGTAATGTACTAATATAGAGCACTCCTATCTAATATACATATAGAGTAGTGTAATATACTTTATAGAGTACTCCATAAGTTGTGAGGATTAAATTAAATAATGTACTTATAAAGTGCTAACAAAATGACTGATACATGGAAGTCACTTGACTGTTAAATATAAGGTATATAGTGAATATTTAAACCCACTGGCATTTATTTTGATTACTGATGTTTGAAATAATTTCAACCTATTAAGTGTAGCCCCGAAATAAATTTATTCATTTATATGTTCACTTACATATTCACTCATCATATATTCAACAAACCTTAAGTGTCATACAATTCTGGGTCATGATATTCTATAGCAATTGTATAAGGATTGTATTCTGATGAAACATACATTTGAGTGTTATAAAAGCACACAAATAAACTTATAAACTTATATTTTCTATCAACATCTAGAATATTTTTCCTCCAATTAAGTCAAGATTTCAGCATTCTTGTATGTCTCCTAACTCCCTCTTCATCCCCTTCTCTCACCTCCAGTTAATCTACCATCTTAATATTCTTTGGAATTTTTGCTTCAGAGTATGGTTGTTCTTGTTTACAAATAAACCCTGTAGACTAAACAATAATGACTATAGCTTTTTTCAACTAAGTTCATCCTTTTAAATTCATTATTTGTTTCCCTTCTATTAATTGTACTAGTGACTAGACAATTACTACAGTATCAACCAATCGTACAGGTAAAATCTTGCTCACATATACGAAGCAAAAATTTTACATTCTAAGAACTTTGAGAGATTCTCTGCTAGTAAGTTTTTTTCTTTTCTTCTTTGTATATGTGAAAGTCTTTATTTTGTTCTCAAAACTGAATAATTTTTTACTTGGCATGAAATTCTAGGATTAAACCCATTTTCCTTTGAAACTAGACAAATTCTTCTGGTTTAACTGATAGAAATTTTATTAATCGGCTTCAAAATTCTTTTTTAAAAGAGAATTTCCCCCTACACTACATGCTTTTGGGTTTGTTTGTTTGTTTAACTGCTTGTAACCACTACTCTGTCCTCCATTTCTGTTATTTTGTTATTTTAAGAGTGTTATTTAAATGGAATCATACAGTGTATAACATTTTGAAATTGGCTTTTTTCACTCACTCAACATTACTCCCTAGCAATTCATACTAGTTGTGTTTATCAGTATTTTCTTATATATATATATATTTTTTTTTTTGATTAGTATTCCATGGTATGTACATACTACTGTTTGTTTAACCCATTGAAGGACATCTGAGTGGTTTCCAGTTTGGGGCTATTATGAATAAAGCTTTTAGTAGCATTTGTGTACAGGATATTTTGTGATCATATGTAATTGTTTCTCTGGTATAAATTCCCAGAAGTGCAGTTACTGGATCTATGGCTAAGGCATATTTTACTTTTGTAAAGAAACTGCTATGTTCTATTCTACAGTGGTTATGACATTTTACATTCCCACCAGTGATGTATGAATAATTCAGTTTCTTCACATCCTTGCTAGCATTTGGTGTTAGTACTAAATTTTATTTCAGCCATTTTATTAGATGTATAGTGATATGTCATTTGGGTTTTAATTTGCATTTCTCTAACAGCTAATGATTTTGAACATCTCTTCATGTGCTTGTTTGTCATCTATACTCCTTCTTCAATGAAATGTCTATTCATATATTTAATCTTCTTCTAATTGGATTAATTGGTCTTTGGCATTGAGTTCTGAGAGTCCTTTATATATTCTACATACAAGTCCTTTTTTGGATATGTGGTTTGCAAATATTTTCTCACACTTCTTCCATTCTCTTTGCAGAGCAACTTTTAAATTTTGATGAGATCCAACTTAGCAATTTTTCCTTTTATGGATCATGCTTTAGGTGTCAAGTCTAATAATATTTTCCTAGTCCCCACATCGTGAAGACTTTCTCCTGTTGCTCTGTAAAAGTTTATAGCTTTACATTTAAGTCTGTTATTCATTTTCAGTTAAGTTTTATATAAAGTGAAGTTTGGTTTTAAGTTTAATTTTGCTTATGGATGTCCTCTCATTAACTTCTTACACTTCAGTATTATAAGTTTGCATAAGTGTGCAGCTTAATGAATTTTCACAAACTGAGCACATGCAGATAACCAGCATCCAGACCAAGAAGTGCACAACTACAAGATCCTTTGTGTCCCTTTCTACTCTACTGATGGGGTACTTTTCTTGTTTTTGAACTTTATATTATCAGAATCATGTTGTATGTGTTATTTTGTTTCTAATATCTTCCATTCAACATTATGTTTATGAGATCCACCTAAATTGTTGTGTGTAGCTCTAAGTCACTCATTGTATGACTATTATATGAATATATTTTGATTAATTTCTCCATTTCCATGTTAAGAGATGTTCGGGTTGTTTCGATTTGGGGACTATTGTGAATAGTAATAGTGCTGCTTTGATTATTCTTATCCATGTATTTTAGTGAATAGATATGACCTTTTCTGTTGTGTATATACCTAGAAGTAGAATTGTTAGATCATAGGATAGGCATATATACTGAGCTTTCATATATATTACCAAAGAGCTTTTCTAAAAGGAGTTCCAATTATCTCACCTCCTTGACCACACTTGGTACTTTCAGTCTTTTTGATTTTAACCAATCTAATAGATATATGTTACATTCCCACTTTTTTCTCTAAGTATTTTTAAACTTTTAATTTGGGGACAATTTTGGACTACTCAAAAAGTTCTCAAATGAATGAAAAGAATTCCAGTATATCCTTCACCCAGATTCCTTAAATGTTAAGTGTGTGTGTGTGTGTGTGTACATAATTTGAACTTTTCACAGTAAATTGTAGTCAATGTGCCTGTACTCCTAAACACGTGTGTATTTTCTAAACATAAGGACTATCTCTTACATAAACATAGTCCAGTGATCATAACTGAAAACATTACCATTAAGACAGTACTGTTATCTTATCAACAAATCTTATTCAGATTTCATGAATTGTCACACAGTTATTCCTTATATCCAAAATATATATTTATTCTGGTTTGAGAAGCTGCCCACTTGTCTGGCCCCATCTTGATCTGGACATACCAACCTTCTTTCTCTTCCTGAACTGTGCAAAGCTCATTTCAGCCATCAAAGCGTTACACTGGCCCAGTCCTTCTACCCTGCAGTTTCTTTTTTTCTCCAATATCCTAGATTTTCCTCCTTTCACTTAAGTCTTGGCTTAAATATTACCTCCTCAGTGAGATCTTCTCTACTCACCTGAACAGTAGTAGCACCCACTCTCTCTCTTAAATTATCCTATTTTAATTATCTGCATAGGGCTCTTTATTCATTTTGTCAGTGTATCATCTACCTCCACTAACATGAGAGGTCTATGAGAGCAGAGAACTTGGTGTCCTTGTTCTTGACTATTTCCATTGCCAAGGTAATGACTGACATTTAGTATGTAATCAATACAGATATATTACCAACTGATTGAACTGATGTTATCCATGGATGTCACATTAAAATTCTTGAAAGGTATCACTCTTTCCTTTCATGACAGTCTATCTGAAATGCTTGAAATAGAATTACCAGATATAATATTATCAAGAACCAGTAAGCAGCAAGGACCTACTGTATAGCACAGGGAACTATATTCAAAACCTTGTAACTTACAATAACTTACAATGGAAAAGAATCTAACCTATAGATATATCTATATATCTATATATCTATATATCTGAATCACTGGTGTACATCATAAACTAACACAACATTGTAAATCAACTGTATTTTAATTAAAAAATAGTAATTAAGATAATCTCCCAGGACAAGTAACTTTGTAATACAGAGTAATGCTCTACTAGGAAATCCATGAAGGTACAATATATGAAGACTGGAAAATGGGAACTGGTTCAGATGACCAATTTATGGAAATGATGTGAAACTGCTACACTAGGGAGAGCTTAGATAAGTTTAGAAAAATAGAAACTTGAAATAGGGTAAGGACAATTTGCTCTCTGCTCATACTTCTTTCAGGATAAGTCTACTTTTAAAATTAAATTTAAAAAATACAATTAAATTTAATTTACAAATTAATTCAATTTTTCAAATCAAAAGCAGCAGCATTTTTTGTTTTCAGCTTTAATTTACTTGTCCTCAGTCAACTGTGTTTCATTTCTTGTTTTGAACCCTGTATGTTTAGTCAAATGTTTCAGAATATTAAATTCTACCTCTTTTGATAATCTTATGGTTAATTATCAAAGCTTATTGCTCAAATAGCAATCATGGAAAGATACTTTCAGTGTCATGTGAAATTATAGTTGTGCATGTTGATAAGTATGTAACACTTGATAGCTATTCATTTAACCTTATAACATGCTGGTGAGTAGAGGTGGGTGATACCTATTTTATAACCAGTCTGTAAATGTGCAAAGGGGTTAAATGACTTGCTCAGCGTTCTATAGAAAAACTGGAAGACAGGTCTATGGGGGCAGCCACCTCCTTAACCATGACTTCATTCAAAATTGATGGAGTATTTCAAGATCTACTCTTGGAGAATGCTAATCCATGGGGTCTAGGGTAAGACCTAGGAAATTACATTCTTAACACTCCCCCAGATGACTCTAACTAATATTGAAAAATATTTAGTAGTTAGTCATTATCCAGTGATGGTTGTCTGATCCACTAATAGAGAAATAAAAAAATGTATTGGGAAGAAGGGTTCATCTCTGTATTTATACAAGCCCTGGTCAGAACATTTTGGCTCTAGCTTGGTACCTTCCACATACTAATTAGACTGTTTTCCTGTCAGACATAAAATTACAACCCCTCCTAAATTCTTTTAACTTAATGTAGGATCAAAAAGGGCCCAGCTACTGAAAAGGATAAGCAGTTATTAGATAGTGTCAGAAAGAGCTATGAAATTAAGAGATTATGCAATTTCAGAAAGAGTCTGTGAAATTAAACTCCCTGCTAAAATAATCCCTATTTAGAGAAAGCTTGGGAGACAGGTATTCAGAAGCAGCTTTATGAATAAGCTTTTACAGGGAAACAAAAAAAAGGAGAGGAGACCTGATGCACTGAGTTTGTTTCTGTTTTTTTTTTTTTTCCCCTCTGTGCTCTCATTCCTGTCTACCTGGTCTAAAGTTTTCTAGTATCTGCTCCTCACTTTCCTCAGCATGACTAACATTTTCCTGTGCAAGCTTACTTAGCACATGAGATGGAAATTTCAAAAATGCTGTGAGAGGCTCAGAAGAAAATTAGTGTGCCAGGCTGAGCTTGATGGTAAGATAGGGTAATAAAAACTGTTCACTAGGAGCACTCTCTAGCCCCTTGGGTCATATTGTAAAAGATTCAGGAAGTAGATCTGTTAGGAGCTGAGCATTCATTGAGTACTTTCACATGGAGAGAAATATATTCCCCACTTTTGTTCTTCTTTCCTTAAGTATCAGAGAGTGGCATTACTCTGTGAGCATGCTGCCTTTCTGGAGATGGGTTACAAAGAGCCAAAAGAAAATGTTTGCATGACTGAGATTATGGTTATGTGAAAACAAGACTAGGAAGATGTATTAAAAGGAGATGCCTAGGAGGAAAGCAACCTGGGTTCTCGTTCCTGATACTGACCAGTCATGTTTCTTCTCTTAGTGTGAATTTCCATGTCTGTGAGAGCAGTAGGTAGACTGGAGCAAGGGTGGGAACTGGTGGTCCACAGACACATTTTATTCATTTTATTTGGCTTTCATGATGCTTCTTTCTTCCCTTTGCTTTCTCCACCCATTTCTTAATTTCTTTTTCCCCTTCCTCCATCAAATTTAAGATAAAATCTGAATATTAGGAAAGCCCATATAACAATATATGTTCTTTATTTTATTTTATTGAAGTCTAGTTGATTTACAATATTAGTTTCAGATGTATGAGACAGTGATTCAGTAATAGATTATACTCCACTTAAAGTTATTACAAAATAATAACTATGTTTCTCTGTGCTGTACAATTATCCTTGTTGCTTATTTGTTTTTAAATCTTTAATTGAAGTGTTACAATCGTGTTAGTTTCAGGTGTACAGCAAGGTGATTCAGTTATCTATCTATGTATCTATGTATCTATTCTTCTTCAGATTCTTTTCCATTATAGGTTATTACAAAATATTGAGTATAGTTCCGTGTGCTATACGGTAGGTCCTTGCTGAATATCTATTTTATATATAGCAGTGTGTATATTTTAATCCCAAACTCCTAATTTATCCCTCCTTCCTTTCCTCTTTGGTAACCATAAGTTTGTTTTCCATGTCTGTGGGTCTATTTCTGTTTTGTATGTTGTTTGGATTCTCTTAGGAACCAGGGAGGGATGGCGGCACCAGATCTGGATGGCACCTGTGTCCCATTAGAAGTGGCATGTCGGGGTCTGTGATGTCTCTGTCACTGCCTACTGACTCCCAACCCTAACGGTTAATGTCAGCTGTGTTCATCACTACACTGTTGTTTGTCTTGGATAGAGAAATGCATTTCTTACCCATGTCTCTATAAAAAGGGTGAAAATGAAAGATAGACCATAACGTCTGCATTAAAAAAAAAAAGGAGTGGTGAAAGAGGGCGTTCCAGTTTCTCTCTTCTCTGTTAACTTGGTCGCATCTATAATGTTTGCCTCCCAAGAAACAGACATCATAAGTGTGTCAAATTTAGCGCATGTTCAATGTGTGCAGTGTCATTGGGGTGAATGAGGTGAATCCTGTGACCCAATGTCTGCAAGAGGATTTGATGCCGTCTCTGCCCAACACCATGCAGCAGGGCTCAGGTCTGTCCTGTTGGCATGCTGCTCTGTATTCTTTCAAGCGAACATTGTTGGCATTTTGTTCTGTTTCTGTGTTCTTTGCCTTTGCTTCTATTCTTTCACTGAGTAGGCAAAGACATGTGGGCTAAGGTATTTAATTTCTTGTTGAAACAAAATGCAAACTAAACTCCAGATGCTACATTTTAAATCTCCCAACTTTCAGTCTTGAATAAACTCAGTCATTTAGTAAGCATTTCCTTAGTGTCTACTATATTCCAGGATTTGTGCTCCACGTGGTGATGTAGAGATAGAAAAAGTACCCCCTGACTGACAGGCTGATGAGAATGAGAGACAAGAAAATAATATCCGGTAGGGTGAAGACCAAGGCTCTGCCAAAGACCAGCAGGGAAGCCCATTGGTCATGCAAAGCTTGGTTTATTGGACTTGATGAACTAGGAGAGCACTACGTTGACTGAGTCCCAGTGATGTCTACAAAAGGGGAAGTTGGAATAATATTTTTTACTGAACTGGTGGTGGTGGGAGAGGGGTATGAGTACTTGGATTTGTCATAAGGTGGTTTTAAGGCAGAAATTAGAAAGTGAGATCTGGCAGAGATTCTTTGACATTTGCAAACTAGGTGAGTTGCTGGACCACCAAGTGGTCTTACCTTCTATAATTCACCTGGTGCAGGTGATCGGCCAGCATCCGTTAGGCTGATGGCTTTCCTAGCTTGTGTGGTTGTGATTTTCCTAGCTATTGATTTTCAAACTAACACAGAGCTGAGGACAGGGGTAGGGAGTCACAAAGCTTGTTGTTCTTACTACGATTCAAACGTTTTTCTTGAATAAACGCTCCTTGGAGTTTTTGCAGGGCTTCGGTTAATTTCCAGGGTTCTAAAGAAGTTGACTCTGATCATTTTTGCCAGTATTCCCATTGTTTTTTGGAGGAACAAAGTTTTAGAGTGGATTTCCATTTTGGTAGTGTTTATTTTGGACTTACTTTTTTTTTTTAAGTTAATTTGTTTATTTTTGGCTGCATTGGGTCCTCGTTGCTGTGCACAGGCTTTCTCCAGTTGCAGTGACCGTGGGTTACTCCTTGCTGCGGTGCGTGGGCTTCATTGTGGTGGCCTCTCTTGTTGCAGAGCAAGGGCTCTAGGCATGCAGGCTCAGTAGTTGTGGCTCACAGGCTGTAGAGCGCAGGCTCGGTAGTTGTGGCGCACAGGCTTAGTTGCTCCATGGCATGTGGGATCTTCCCGACCCAGGGCTCGAACCCACGTCCCCTGCACTAGCAGGCAGATTCTCAACCACTGTGCCACCAGGGTAGCCCGTGTTTTGGACTTACTTTTAAATCAGTTGGTTTGGTGTCTTATAAAATATGAATCTGAATGGGCTGATGTTAAAACATTTCCAGCTTAGTTTGTCTTGAAATTTTGTTTTGGTACAGATCACCTGTTTTGTGAGTCACAGTACATTTTGAAAGTTGTGATCTTTTTCTTTACTCAGTGACCAGGTGATTTGGATGAAGAGGTCCTGGACTGAGTCTGGATTTGGAGGCAGGTAAAAGTGAAAAGGGCAGGCAAATCATCCTGGAGGAAATGATGTTGAAGAAGAGGAAGAATGAGCCCCATGGAAGAGTTAGTGATGTCCTGGGGTGTGGCAGCATCATCTGATACATAATTCTTGAGCAGCTGCTAATGTGTCAGGCTCCAGTACAGGCCCTAAAGATACAGCAGTGAACAACAAAAAAAATCCCTGCCTTTATAGAATTTATATTCTAATGCTGGGATGCAGGAGAGGGATAGAAAACAAATAGATGTGATAAGTAGTGAAAAGTGCTATGAAGAAAATAAACTGGCAGGTGATGGAGACCAACTGGGTTGCTATTTTTCACAGAAAGATCAGGAAATTCCTTTCTGATAAGAAGATATTAGAACAGACCTCAATGAAGTGAGGAGTGAGCCCTGAGGCTTTCTCAGGGCAGAGTGTTCTGAGCATAAGCAATGGTGAGGGCAAATGCCTGGGGTGGGAACAGGGCAGTGAATAACCCTGGGTTTAGAGAAGTGACACACTGGTATGTGAGGATTCGGGAGAGAGAAGTCCTTGAGAAAAGATGCTGAGGCTGTCAAGTCACGGAGGAGGGAGGAAGGGAGCATGGTCAGAATAGCAGGGGCTTAGAATAAGGAGTGTAGTTCCTTAGAGGGGCTCGTGTTGCTGCCTTTAGGATGTACCTGATGAAGACAAGAGTGAGAGGTGGTGGCATCAATTGTTACAAGGTCTCCTAAGGTTTCTTGGTCTGAGGTTGTTAGTCAGGTGGGTGACACCCACAGGAAGCACTGGAGGCTTGACCACTGTGTTTAGTTTTTGCCATTGGCTTTGTAACTGCTACCATGAAGATCCTGCTCTGCCTTTCTGAACAAGAATAATTGTCACAGGATCAGACTGTCTAGTCCAATTCAGATTTCCTAGTCTTAAAGAAGCCCCTCTGCTTGGTCTAAATGGACCCAGTGTTCCACTGCCCTCAGGAAAGAGGCCACTAGAGATGCTTGTGCCTCAAAGAACTGTACTGTGAACAGGTATTCAAAACAGAAAATGAATACATTTTCATTCTCTGGGCTTCTCCAGTGAGACAATGCTTACGCTTTACCACATTTTCCTAGCAAGATCCACAAGTTTTAGAACTGTAAAGAAAAGATTTGTATTGTCGGCTTCTTATTTGAATGAATTTGAGTCACTATGATCTTTTTACTAGGAAATTACTGTTTATTGCTTATTCCCTGCTGTATCCCAGTGTTGAGATAATAGGGACTCAAACAGAATTTGTTGAATGAATCAATGTCTGTTAGAAGTGACTTTTAAAAATGTTTCCTATATTATGAAATGTGATCATTACTTCCTCTCCTGGGGTCTTTAGACCTCTTTCTCTCCAAGGCTCCTTGGGTTCAGCCTATATATATGCTTGTGTCTGTCCATTCTTAAAATGTCCTCCTTTAATTCTGACTCCCTCTGGCCACTCTATATCTAGTCCTCATTCTCTTATATTATTCACTCCTGAAGCCACTGAGGTCTTACTTCCACATCTATAATGCCAGATCCCATTAAACTATTTTTTTATGGCTAAAATCAGTTGATGACTTTGGAGCCATGTTTCAATTCGTATATACTACTCTTTTTCTTTAAAGATTTATCTCCTTAGCTTTCATGACATATTTCTCTTCTAGTTCCTGTATCTCTCTCTGAAGAGTTCTCTTCCTCTGTTCATTGCTTCAGTGTAGGACTTCCTCAGAGTTTTGTCCTTACCCATTCTTCTCTTCTCTTACTCTGTTCCTATAGAAAGATGCTTGGTCTAAAGGTCCATCTGACCTGAACTCCAAACACAGACTCAAACAGCCTCAAGTTTAACAGTCCACAAACTTGGATTTATTATCTTCTCTCATTCCTCCCCGGAAATGTTGTTGTTCTTCTTTTCTTCTCTTTTTTCTTTTTCTTTCTCCTTTTCCATTGCCTTAAAGACCCCTTCCTCTTTTACCATCATATCCAGTCTCCCCCTAGGAGCTGCCAGTTCTGCCTGCTGCCCATGTTTTGAATCTTCCTCCCCTTTATTATTCTCTCTGTATCTACCTTGATTCAGGACTCTTTTAGCTCTAGTCTGTGTTACTTAATCTCCTTTCTTCCGTTCTCTTCATGCCTCTGTTCCAATAAGATGCAAGACGGTTATGTAGGAAAGATCAAGTTGACATCTATTATGTTATTTTTAAAAATTTTCCTACTGATCCATCAGAGACTGTTAAGAGGCAGCAATCCTCCTTCTGACTATACTTAATTTGTGAAGCACATCCTTCTTAGATAAGTGGTGAATTTGAGCAGTATCCAATTTTATAATAATGGATCATTGATCTCGCTAATTCCTTTAAAATAAGGCATTATTATGATGGTTTGGAGACCTTTTCTGTAGCAGTTTTGGTTCCCTCTCAAAAGCCATTCCCCAATTCTTTGCTAATAGCCCCATTTTCCCAGAGCCGTGTCCTTCAGGGGCATCCAGACACATTTCCAAGGCCAAAGCTTGAAGCTATGATCGTACTGATACTAGGTCAAACTTGGTGGTCTTGTTTTTACTTTCAAATGGTTGGTGTGGGCAAAGGCATGTGTAAAAATCCTGAGACTTGGTGGAAATCTGCTGGAATTACTGGGAATTGTTTTCCTAGCTGGTATGAGACACACAAAATAGGGAAAACATGGCTCCTCTTTTCCTGCTGCACGTAGTCGTGAGGACATATTTCCTAGATCTGCTGCAGCCACCTGGTAAGCATAAGAAGAGCTAATGGGAGAAAAGGCCCATTTGCTGAAGGTGACAGTGTGGCAGAATGTCGAGAACTTGGGTCTTGGAGAACATTTTTTAGTGGCATGACTTCTGAAAATCTGAGAAAGAGAGAAACCATTCCAGTGTGAGAGAAACCATTTCCTTCCTATTTAATAAAGTGTATTGAGGATTTCTATTTCTTGAGGTCAAACTCATCCTAACTGATATCCCAAGACATTTTGCTATGGTGGTATGTGCTCGGTGACTGAAGATCTCACTTCTTGTTATAGAAGTCTTGTCTCCAGAACTATTTTTTCTGAATTTGTTGTTTTTTTTAAATTAAAATCATATAAGGGCTAAAAGTAAATTTAGCAATCTTCCAGTCCAACTTCTGTCAACCTCAATTCCATTTCTGGAGCTGGTTAGGCATAAAACATAACTACATCAATACTAATAGCTCACCTTCTTTATTCTTACACATAAAAAACTAGAGACCAAAGAGAGTAATGAGTTCTAATGATCTCACCACAGTAACAAACATGGGATCAGAACCCAGGTTTCTTCTTTATTCTCTATGTTGTGTCTGCTTGGTTTCATCCATACTTTTATATATTGAGTCATCCTGTGATTGATTAATCCTGCTTTCAATAAGGAAGTTTCACTTGTTCAGTCACCCAGTTTCCGTGCTTTCTTATATGCCTGCAGATGGCCACTGTCAGTCTCTATGTCTCCTCAAATACTTATGTTTAAATGTATTTGACCCCACACAAAGCCCTTTGGATTTTTGAAAAGTGACAGCTGAGTCACTCTGAGTGAAGGTCAAGTATTGACACCTCAGAGTTCAAGAAGATTGATGGATGTACTTTTGGTTAGTGTCTACTGGTAAGTGACTAGCCAATCCAGGACATTATCCAAATAATTTAAGCCAAAGAAATGCACTTGGCTTTCATGTTTTTGATTTTGGAGGTCTGGGGTTTTGTTTTTATCTCTAGTATCATGTGTTAGTATAGTCCTGAATCCAGCAGTCTGCTGGAATCTGCCTAGAAGATCCCTTGCTGAGGTCTTTCAAAAATGAATAGAACAAAATTTGTCCGATAACATGAACCAAGGTTGAGCTGATATATGGCAAAGGAAGCAGGGTCCAACAGTGTGATTCTCTGAGCTCCAGACATAACTCTTGGGGTTGGGCTTTTCAGCTTCAGTCCTATTGTCCACTGGTTCAAGTTTCATTGAGGTCCCAGCCAGCCCTTGTAAGCAGCTGCTGCATTCAGAAAGCAAAGAAGTCTTGCTTCTGACCTCCTCTGATCTTTCCCTCTGATGTGCTGACTAAATGCTCCAACTAAAAACCCACATAACATTCCATCATTACCTCATTTGCCTAGGGCTTGGTTTTTTGAGAAGGGAGTGGAATGAAAAATGTTATGGGGACAATGTTGGGGTGAGTAATTGAATTGTACACATACTTAACATTGAGATCCTGGAGCAACCTAATTTAAGCTTTCATTTGTTCGAATGGGTAATGTGTTCATTAAGTTTCAAGAGGTACTCTGAATTTCACTAGAGGTTCAATTTCCTTGTCTAGAGATGTCTACATTGAATACCAGCTTGCTCATTGTTGTGACAGCTTGATAACCAAAACTAATGTGTGGAGGACTCAAGGGGGAGTTGGGGTACAAAATAGTGGTTCTGTCCTCTGAGATGTTGCCAACTTTAGAGTGTTTCTAGCCTAGAATAGCGATTTTCTTCCACAAAAGAATCATTTAATAGTTTGTAATTGAACATAATACCATACGTTCTTGAGTCAAAGCGGAACTTAGTAATTTGAGTTGACTTTGGTGCGAGGTAAACTTTGAATTTTATTGTTAATAGTGTTCCTCTTTCTTTCCTAGTCACATGGCAAGGACAGAGGTGGGCAAGAAGGTGTTGCATTTTAGTATTTCTTTTCTATTCTCTGCAATGAAAGTTGCTATTATTTAGTTTGTATCCATAAATGACAGATTTGTCTTTAAGAATTAAATCTTAAGGTTTGTCTTTAAGAATTAACCCTTACGGTTATTTTCTTCCTTTCCTGTGCACAACACATTGCTGATCTTTACAGTTACACTAATACTTGTTTGGAGAAATAGAAACTATAATTTTAAGGTGTTTTTGCTTTGTTTTTAGTTTAAATAGGTTTTACTTTTGCAGATTCTGATACCAAGAGATATAGTGGTGGGGAGGTTCAGCTTTTATCAAGTCTAAATCTTGTCCTGCTCTGGTTAAACACTGTCTTTAAGGAAGAATGATGGGAAATGCTGGTGAGTTGAGAGGAAAGAATAAGAACTATTGAGGTGCGATATTCATGACTGGAGTCTAAGGGGAGAGGCTGGGTTGAGATACCTACTGAATACTGTTAAATATAAGAACCCCTATCCCTGAGATGTTACCAGGCATGTCAAGGCATTCTAACATCTTAAATAAGCCAGGCCAGGCTCAACATGTGCCTGATCATTTCTTCTCCAAAGAGAAAATTCAAGTCCTATCTTTTTAATCAGCTGAGCATCCTACTGGGTGCAGTTCTCCTCACTATTCGCACTGTTCCTATGGTTACAAGTCATTAGTTCTTTTAGGGAACTAGATGCCGTCTGATTCGTTACTACATATGTGGTTATTGTTTCCTCCTTTCCTTCCTCTTTCCCTTCCCTTCCCTTTCCTTCCCTCCCTCCCTCCCTCCCTCCTTCCCTCCCTCCTTCCTTCTTTCCTTCCTTCCTTCCTTCCTTTCCTCTCCTTATTTTTTCATTCACTCATTCATAATGACTCTTTTCTATTTGCAAGACATTGGGTAATGTGCCACCAGGGATAAATAAGAAGCAAAAGATGCCCATAGTGTACCAAGAAAGATCACATTTGTATTCATATAATTATAATGCTATGTAGAAAGTGATACAGGCCATGAGAGTGATGTGAGGGCCAGCAGGAACTGAGAAGATGGAGAAGTCTCTTCTAGTGAGAAAAATCAGGAAACTCTTCATATCTTTATTTAGAAGTCTAAAAGTTTTATGGTGAAGAAAAAAAATTAATTTAAATAAGAAATATATCAGGGGCTGGAATTTAGTATGCTGATAGCCTGAGATAATTTGTTCTCCTCTTCCTATTTGAATTCATAAGGGGATTTTTTTTTTCTTTTCTTTTGCGGTACTTGGGCCTCTCACTGTTGTGGCCTCTCCCATGGCGGAGCACAGGCTCCGGACGCGCAGGCTCAGCGGCCATGGCTCACGGGCCTAGCCACTCTGCGGCATGTGGTATCTTCCTGGACAGGGACACGGACCCGTCCGCCTGCATCGGCAGGTGGACTCTCAACCACTGCACCACCAGGGAAGCCCCGTAAGGGGATCTTTTATGTTTTATTCTCTTAATCAGACTAAAGCATCTTGATTGCAATTAATCTATATGAACAAAGATCTGTTTTACTACCCTTTTCTCTCCCATAAATAGTTTCATGATATCTGTGAAATCAATTCCAGAATTCTAGTAGAGAAACACTTTTTAAGAATTTTTTTTTATAAGCATTGGACTTTCTCCTAATTTATAAGCATTGGACTTTCTCCTATTTTTTTTTATAAGCATTGGACTTTCTCCTAATTAGAACAGAATAAAGAATCTTGGAGGTACAGGGGTCTTCAGAGACTATTATCTAGGTTAACTTACTGCCCCCACTTCATAGGTGAAGAAACTCGGGCCCAGAGAAGCAAAGTAACCTGTGTCTCTTGTAAATGACCAAGTTAGAAATGGAGCATGGATTAGAACCAAGGTTCCTTTTTTGTCTTCTCATGTTACCACATTTCCTCTCTTTTTTATAAGCGTATGGAATGTGGATCAAGTCAGAATGGGTAATGTATATGAAGTAGAACTGGGAGAAAGGTAGCAACAGGAAGATCAATTAGAATTTCTATTACTACAGAAAGGGTAGACAGTTTTTGTAGAAATAGCTTCTTTCTCATCTCTCTTCCTTTGCTTATGCTCATCCTTCCACATTGTTGCCACAACTTGGGAAATGACGGTTACTCCTAACATCTAAATGATACCCAAGTAGACAAACTTGCTTCTCAGTATCGTTGGGCAAGCCCCACACTCATACTTCTCATTTTACTCAAGGTCTAAGGGTGGATTTTGTTTTATCTCTACTTATTCCATCTTCAATGCTCTTCCTTTTTTAATGTAGGTCAGTGTTTCTAATCTATATTTTTTCCTTCTCTCTAAAGAACTTCTTTCAACATTTATTGCAAGGCAGGTTTATTGGCAACAAATTCAATTTTTATTTGTTTAAGCAAGTCTTTATTTCTCCTTCACTTTTGAAGGATAATTTCACAGGGTTCAGAATTCTAGGTTGGTTTGTTCTTTGAAAATTTTAATTATTTCACTCCACTCTCTTCTCGTATGCATGATTTCTGAGAAGCCGAATGTAATTCTTACCTTTGTTCCTCTATGAGTAAGTAAGGTGTTTTTTTCCTCTTGTTTCTTTCAGGAATGTTTCTTTAGCTTTGATTTTCTGTAATTTGAAAATGATATACCTTGGTTTCATTTTTGGGGAGGCATTTATCCTGCTTGATGTTCTCTGAGCTTCCTGGATCTTGGATTTGGTGTTTCATATTAATTTTGGAAAATTCTCTGGCATTAGTGTTTAAAATATTTCTCTGTTCCTTTCTTTCTTCTCCTTCTGGTATTCCCATTATGTGTATGTTACGCCTTTTGCCGTTGTTCCACGATCCTTGGATATAATATTCTGGTTTGTTTTTTGTCTTTAAGGATCCTATTGCTATATTCTCTAGCTCAGAGATTCTTTCCTCAATTATGTCCAGTCTACTAATAAGCCTAAAGGGAGTCTTCATTTCTGTTACAGTGTATTTGATCTCTAGCATTTCTTTTTGGTTCGTTCTTAGGATTTCCATCTCTCTGCTCACATTACCCATCTCTTCTTACATGCTGTCTCCTTTGTCCATTAGATCCCTTACACTGTTGTTTTAAATTCCTGGTCTGGTAATTCCAACATCACTGTTGTGTCCGGTTCTGACGCTTGCTTTGTCTCTTCAAATGGTGTTTTTGACTTCTGGTATGCCTTGTAATTTTTTTTTTTTGATAGCCAGACATGATGTAATAGGTAAAATAAATGCTTTAATAGGCTTTTAGTAATGTGGTGGTATGGTGTGGGGGATGAGGAAATGTTCTAAAGTCCTATAATTGTCTCAGTCTTTCAGTGAACTTCAAAAGTGTTTCTCACTTTTGTTCTCCTCCCTTAAGGGGGACAGGATGGCTAGAGGGGGTTGAAGTTGGGTATTTCCTTTCCCCAGGTCATTAGGCTCTGATAAGACCCCAGCAGCTTAGGCTCTGGTTAACTAGTTTCCCCTGAGGTCAGGCCTTGTTAAGAAGAACAGAGTGCTGTGACATATTTCAAAATAGTCCCTTTTCTCCTACCCCTGCCTGAAGGCTGAGGAGGTCTTTTTCTTTGGTATTTACATGAGAACCTGGTCAAGCTCCTGCAGGTAAATCGTATAATATTGTGTGCCTCCCACCCCCATGACCAGATTCCCCTGAAGTTTTTAATTCTCAGAGTTGTCCTCACTGAGCCTCCAACAATTTGTCAATTACAGTTCAGGTTTTCCTACCCTGGCACCTGTTCCCATGGGAGTTTCTGCTCATGAGCCTCTGCTCTGATAAGCCATGACTCTATTTGTCTGTCTCTCTCTCCAGTCTTGGGGCAGTGTTTTGCCTGGTGTCCTCTCCACTCGTAGGTATTTAAGAAGAGCTGTTGATTTTTCAGTTTGCTTAGCTTTCTATTTGTTGTTAGGACGGAGTGGTGACTTCCAAGCTCCTGAGATCCAGAAACAGAAACATAAAAAGTCTTAAGTATGGGTTTTGAAAGTTTCTTCTTTATGGTTTACTTCACTAAGCTCATAGTAGTTAGACCCCAAAGAGGCACAATCAATCCTCCCTACCCATATATAAATAAACGTGTGTATGTATGTTGTGTATGTGTTTTTAATTAGAAATTCCGAGGACATACTTGTTTCATTCCACACCGAATTTACTGAGCAGCTATGCTTCAAAAATAACAGCATTATTCAGAAGTGTATTTGCATTTACCAACACACATTGAATTAACGATTATGCTATAGCTTGGTGATGCAGCTGTAAAAAACCTAGGCAGAACAAAGAATAGGGATGAAGCTTGGAATATATATTTTTGTGTAAAAAATAATTTTTGTTTCTTTTGGTCTGAGAAGTCTCTGATACTGCGGCTTTGAGAATGCTTACAGTACTTTAGTCCATTCTCATGATACTTAAAGAAGGCTTGGCCTGAGGAAAGTATTCAGCATTTAGCTCAGGAAATTTAGTAAAATGTGGTAAATTCATTCTGGAACTCAAACTGCACCAACTGAGTATAATGAATGCATTGGCACTGTCAGTAGGCACCATGGTAATTTTGCTAACTACAAAGAAATAAAGTCTTCCTCAAGGATACAGACATCTATGTATATTGGTGAGAAAATATCGAACCAAGCTCTGACTTTTGGAAAACAGAAGTAAGCTGCAGGGGTTCTCAGCACTTAGTAAGTTCTTTTCTTACTATTTATTGACTAAATCTTCTCTTTACTGGACTGTTTGGCCTTTTATTGCTTACAGCCAGCAACCTGGGCTTCAGCCCAAATTGTCCACTCCAATCAGTCATTTCTAAATCCTCTCAAGATCCTGACCCTTTTCTTTGGTCTGTGGTCTGTGGTGACTGCTTAGGGCTAACTTGGTCCATTTATTGAATTTTTTTTACCCCTCCTAGTCACCAGCTTAGCCTGTATGCTATTTCTAGCCTCACCTATTAACCCCCATCTTGGTTTACTCAACATATTACTCTTCCAGAGACATCTCTGCTATGCCCCTGACTTAGAACACTGTTACACCTCTCTGACCAAGCCCTATCTCTTCCTTCGTTTGTGAGTTTCTTGAGAGCCTACTTCCTCCACAAAGTTTCTTTCTTCATTTGTGTCTTCCTCTATTTGCTCCTGAGCACATGATACCTGCCCATAAAATAAACTGAAAACTCCATTTAGCTTTTTATCTTCCTAGCTGAGTGTCACTATAGCTCTTTCGCTATATTTTTATGTTTTTGCTTATGGTAAAATGGGTAGGTACAAGTTTTAATATTTCAAAGTTTTCATTTATTTGGAGAGGTAGAGGAGAGTGCATTATTTGAAAAGCAGTTGGCCTGAATCATGATACGTAGTATACACAGGAAAGACCTCTGTCTAGTACAAAATACCTTAAAGAATAAGGCCATTCTCAGAAGGGTACATGTGATTCTAAGGCCAAAACTCACTCTCATAATAATTAGTGACCCTGTTTGTAGCCAAACTCTCAACCAAATGAGCAAATACAATCCGTATTTTAGTGTATACTGGATTATAACATTTTCTCCCTACAATTTGTAAATAACTTGACCAGTGCAGCAATACCTATAAGGTGTTAAAAGTTTTTCCATGTTGTAACTGTTTTTAACAATCTTGAGACAAGAAAAAATTTTAGAAGGCAGAACCTATCATTTAAAATATTGATAAATTTTACTAACGTGAAGTTTAACTTGGTACGAACTTTCCCAATGAGGTATTCCATGAAGGCAAAATCTTGACAGAGTTAACAAAAATTAGAATTCTCATTAGGCCATTCCCTTTTATATTCACGCTTATATCACCATTATCAAAAGTGTTTACAGTAAAAATTATACACTCTTATTCAAGGGAAAGTTTGACACATGGGATTTTCCTTGTTCTTGAACCATACTGAGCACAGGGAAGGCCATATGCTTATCACTGGAGGTGGGAAACAGACAAGGATAAAGGGTAACCCCACCATCCATGTGTCCATGGATCATATCTTTGCCTCTAGCTTTCCAGATGTCCAGAAACTCCATATCCCCAGGGTATTCTAACTCTGATTTGATTTGATTTTCTATAAAATTTTATAAGATTTATGACCTCAAATGTAGATTTTTTTTCCCATCATGGCTTTTTGTTTTCCTTCAGTATTTTCTATTTTTTATTCTTTTCTCAATATATATCTTTCCTCCTTTCCTTCTTTTCTTCTTTCCTTCCTTCCCTCCTCTTTCTTCCTTCTTTCTTTTTTCCTTCCTTGATTACAGAGGTTGAGTCAATCAGATATTTCAGGTCATTACTCATGACCTTGACTGGTCCCTGAACATCCTCCCGTATTTATTTTCCATTCTCATTTGCCACTTCTACTCTATAGGCATCATCTTTCAGTGTTTTATGTATATCCTTTATTTGTGTAAATTATTGCAAAATAAATGCTGTTATTTTTGTGCATGTGTGAGGGCTTATAGCCCTCAATCCTCAATCTGTTTTATTTTTTTCATGCCCTTTTGGCCATTTATGACACATCCATTTTACTATCTATGTCCATCTAGCTTGTTGCTTCTAATTGCTGCACAGTACTTCTGTAGAATGCCTTCACATAGTTTATTTATCCATTTCCCTCACACAAATATCTAAATTTCCTCCAAGTCCCCAATTCCACAAATAATGCTAAATAAACCTTTTTATGCAATTGTCACAAATCAGAGCAAATGTTTACTAGGAGTCACAATACATGTAGAAGGACCTCTGTCTTAATACCAAGTGTCTTAAGTAACAAGTCCTTGGTTAAACCCCATTCTCAGAAAAAAACAAGGATTCCAAGGTCAAAATTTATTCTGTAAGTCTATATTCCCTGTAGATTGTGGCCACTGAAGTCTCTACTCAGTCAGTTAATGATTGAATAGAGATTTCTTAAATGCCTTGAATCAATAAGGCATTATTTTGTTTTTTTTTTTGTTTGTTGAATCAACAAAACCTTTGTTGAAGGTTTTGCATGTGTGTGTTGGACCATGCATTTAACACTAAGGCAGCTTGCAAGTCTACCTTAACCTTTACTTTCTGCTTGTGCAGGGTCTCAAGGTCCACCAGAAGAAAGAGCTTAGCACCCTATCAGGTCTTTCCTGGTCATATGCATAGCCCTGTGGTCTTGTAGATCTCCAGAAATACGTCAGAGCTTCTCAAAGTCAACTGTGGATATCTCATTACTCAGATCTTCCTTTCAAATGTTTTGGGGTCAGGTTCTTGTTCAACTAGTATCATGGCTTTAGGCAGCTGCGTTTTTAAACAATTGCCATATATTGTTTTTGACAAACACCCTAGGGATGCGGCTTTTTCTGCAGAGTAAACTTCAAGTCACGTCAAATAATGACAACGTTCTGAAAAGTTATTTAAAATTTTTTTTCTGGGAAGCCATGAGATAAACCAAATAGCACCAATGCCCTGGTGATGGGACTTGAGGAGTGTCAAGGCCCCTTAATCGCCCTGTGATGGCAGCCTGACTGCAGGTTTTACAGCTACTGCAGATGCAATACTACTGGTTTTCAAGGTTACATGGAACTTACAAGAGAGGGATGGGAGTAGGCCAAGTTAATATGCCCTAACTTCACTGCCATTCTTAGTGAAGTTTTGCAGTTTTTCTTGAACAAATTGCTCCTCACATTATTGCGAGCCTTTGGTTAATTTGCAGAGTTCCTAAAAAGTTGATTTTGAGATATTTGCATGTGTTTTTATTGATTTTTATGGAAGAGCAGACTTATGGAGGTCCTCATTCTACCATTCCAGAAGTCCCAGTGCTTGCATTTTTTAAAAAGTCTTAATTATAAATCACTTTTTAAGACTTCTGTGGCTTCATCAAGTCCATGTTTCTTATATATTAGGAATTACAGATCCAAATTTCTACAGGGATCAGGTGGGTGCCACAGATGAGAGAATGAGCTTGTGATAATAATATAGGGAGTGATGGTGGGTACCATAAGCCCACCTTAGGGAGTGTCTCCTTCTCAGGTCCAGCCCATTGGTCTGCACTTGGAAATAGGGACCAAATATTGCCAGGTTTTCCAGTTTACTGAAATAAGCAAGAAATTCAGATTTAAAAAGGAAATGTCTTTACATATATTACATATGTTATTTCATGAAGCCTAATGGCACACTTCTGTGGATCAGATTCTACAATCAGGTCACAGACTTGTGTCCCTTATTAATGATTAATGATGGTATGAGCTAGGCATTGTCTTCATTTTTTTTTTTTCTTAGAGAAAGTTATATTAAGCCAAATGCTTTTCTTCATGGTAATTGTCCTCTATCTGTTATGTGGGGGGAACTTTTTATGAGCCCCATATTAGGAATTTTGTTTTTAATTCATTTTTCAGAAGGGGAGGTCTATCCTTCTGGAGTTTTTTGACAGGAAGCATGGGTTGCTTCTGGATAACTTCCTCTTTCTACCCCTACCTATAGGTCTCTCAATATGGTCTGATTATGTAGACCTGGGCAAGATTTTGTGTGTCTTCATCAACTTAGTAGTTACATAATACAATTCTGGAAAGGTCAGCAATTGAAAGATGATGATTTGATTCTTATGGGATCTTGCATGTGAGTTTTTGGGTAATTATTTGCCATTAGCAGCCAAAGCGCTCTCTCTTGAAATACTCAGTGTTCAACTACAAGCATAACGAAGGACCACACTCTTACAAAGAAAAGTAGAGTTGGCAGGGAAGATCAGCTTTCTTTGTTTCAAGCAGGAACTCATTTAAACTATCTCAGACCTGACAGAGATGTTTTTTGGACTTCACCCACTTATTCTAGGAAATGGTTAAGTATTGTGCTTTGCTTACCTAACTCTAAACTGTAACAGCTTGCCCTGAAACCTTGTGAGTATTCAGTAAAGAAAAACAGTTGATTTTCATTCTAGGCAAACTAATATAAGGTTATCTTCTATCCTACCTCGCCCAGGCTATGGAACCCCCCTGTGAATTAATCTTTTTTTTTAAATTAATTGTGTTGTTCCTTCCTGTGGTCATTGCCATTGCTCTCTGTCAAGCCTTCTCTCATGCTCTAATGAGGCATTATAAAAGAAGAATTACTCTCAGTTCTCTTCCCCATCAGAGATGTATGCTTTTTTTTTTTCTCTAGAATCCATAGCTTTAAAGCTAAAGTGATACTTCTTTGTGGCTTTCCCAGTAATAAACCATAAGAACTTATCTTGCCATGAGGGTCAAATATAGCTGGGCAGCTTGAGGTGATGTGTACCCCATCTGAAAGAGTAGACAGAAATTCTCTTTCCAACTTAGTTGTCTTCTCCTACTCCTCACTGGCAAAGATCAAACTACTGCTGATCTTTGGCAAATGTAGGCTGGATGTTAAAACCTGTCAATTTTGAAATGGGTAGAAAAAGAGAAAATGAAGTGGTTGAGGAACAAAAGAGTTTGAGAAGGAAAAGTCTAATAAAATTAATTTGTGAATAGGATAACTAGAGGTTGGATAAAATATCTGCTTTTCTGGATGTGGGAGGAGTCAGAAAATATGACTTCTAGAATTATCAGTTGGATATATGAAGTGTAACTCGAAGAGACAGACTGCCAAAGAAATATCCTATTCTCCCAAATAAGCACCTTTTTCTATGAGAAATGAAACTCAATGTGTCAAGAGGTTAAGAAGACACACCACAGACTGGGAGAAAATATTTGCAAAAGACATATCTGATAAGACTTTTATCCAAAATATACAAAGAATTCTTAAAATTCAACACTAAGAAGGTGAACCCAGTTAAAAAACGGGCAGAAGTCCTGAATAGACACCTTACAAAGAAGATATATAATGGACAAATAAGCATGAGAAAATATGTTCAACATCCTATGTATTTAGGGAATTGCAAATTAACAATGAGATACCCCTACATATCTATTTAGAATGGCCAAAATTCAAAAACACTGACAACACCAAATGCTGGTATAGATGTGGAGCAACAGGAACTCTCATAGATTGCTGGTTGGAATGCAAAATGGTACAGCCCCTTTAGAAGACAGTTTGTCTGTTTCTTAAAAAAATTAAACATACTCTTTCTATGGGATCTAGCAGTCACACTCCTTGATATTTACCCAATGAAGTTGAAAACTTATGTCCACACAAAAACATGCAAACCAATGTTTGTAACCGCTTTATTCATAATTGCCAAAAGCTGGAAGCAACCTAGATATCCTTCAGTTAGTGAATGGTTAAATAAACTGTGATACATGTAGACAATGGGATATTATTCAGTGCTAAAAGGAAATGAGCTGTCAAGATATGAAAAGACATGGAGAAACATTAAATGCATCTTAGTAAGACAAAGAAGCCAATTTGAAAAGGCTACATACCATATGAGTCCAACTATATGACATTGTGAAAAAGGCAAAATTATGGAGACTGTAAAAAGATCAATGTTTACAGGGAATGGGGGAGGGGAGTGATGAATAGTGGAACACAGGATTTTTAAGGCAGTGAAACTGTTCTGTATGACATTATTGTGGATACATGTCATTATACATTTGTCCAAGCCCAAAGACTGAACCTAATGTAAACCATGGGCTGTGGGTGATAATGATGTGTCAATGTAGATTCATCAATTATAAAAAAAAGTACCACTCTGATGTGGTGTGTTGATAATGGGGGAGGCTATGCATATGTGAAGGCAGGGGTATATGGGAGCTTTCTGTACTTCCCACTCAATTTTTCTGTGAACCTAAAAGTGATGTAAAAAATAAAGTCTGTTTTAAAAGCCCCTCAATATGCACCATGGGGTTATATTGTTATGTTTGGTTCAAAAAATGGGAAAAGCAATTACTGGGATTGCAGCAAATCATCCTGAACTTTGTTTGCATATTTAGCCCAAGTAGCTTTGTGTTAAGACTTAATGAAAACTAAAATAGTAAACATAGTTGATCAGATGGGCAAGATATATGATGAGAACCTTCTGAGTGGGAAATACTAAGTTCTCCCATGTGGTATTTGAAAATGTTTCTCTTCTCTTCTTTCCACCTTTAAATGTGAGTACATTCATCATTCTGGTTTATTTATTCACATTTTCCACCATGTATTTTTTATAAAGGTGATGTTGCCAAAGACAAAAGCATTAATCTATTAGTAGCCTGATGTGGGACAATTAATTAAAGCTTTTAAGTTAGAATCAGTTTCTCAAAACTCCACACTCAGAGATGGGCTCTTTATTTCCCTGGTGTTTCCAAGGCTGGAATCTGCCCATTTAAAAGGAAAGAAAAGGAAAAAAAACCCGTGTCCCTCTTCTGGTTATAATTTGGTGGTGTGACATGGAGGAGTAGCAATTCTAGATGAGATTATGGAAACTCACTCCATGAATGCCTCATTTTGCTCTTTTGGTTGATCACAAGCCTGCTAGTAAATTTTTTTATATGTAACTTTTTAAAAATAATCGAGCCCTCAGTAAATGTAGGTGTCTTTCTAAAAAATTTTATTCATTTATTTATTTCTTTCTTTATTTACGTTGGCCGTGCTGCACGGCTTGTGGGATCTTAGTTCCCCGACCAGGGATTGAAGCTGTGCCCCCTGCAGTGGAAGTGAGGAGTCTTAACCACTGGACCACCAGGGAAGTCCCTATATATAACTTTTTAATATATAATTTATTACTGAAGTTAGAATTCTCCCAGAGTGTTCTCTTCTGTCCCCCAGATGAAATGCACTTGTTGCTCCTCTCGGACTTATTCTACCTGCCACTCTAGTTATCCTGAGGTATGTTCCTGGTACATTCAGAGTTAGCCAGACTCTCACAAAACATTGGATCCACTCCAGCATTGAGATACCCAGGAAAGGATTTAGAGTCCTGGAAGTAGTTTTTCCTCCAGTATAAAGGAGATATTTACAACAAGCTTGGGAAAGTTCTGGCCACTAGGGCTTTACAGATTATACACAGACTGGGAAGGGAGCATCCTTTTCATGATGGCTCTAGACTAGATCACTCTTGGATGATTCAAAACAAGATATTTAAAGACATCTTTAGGGCTTCCTTGGTGGTGCAGTGGTTGAGAGTCCGCTTGCCGATGCAGGGGACACGGGTTCATGCCCCAGTCTGGGAAGATCCCACATGCCGCGGAGCAGCTAGGCCCCTGAGCCATGGCCGCTGAGCCTACGCATCCGGAGCCTATGCTCCACCATGGGATAGGCCACAACAGTGAGAGGCCCGCGTACCGCAAAAAAAATAAAAAAATAAAGACAAATTTATAAACCTTAAGTTCTAGATAGGAATTTGTATTTAGGTAAAACTTTTTTCCACTTCCCTGTGAAGAGTTAAGAGTACAAGTCCACAGTGGTTACCATTCAGGTACTGCTGCTCTCATAAGAGTTTGGCGGCCTAATCCCTGGCACAGCACATGATTTTACAATTAGTAAAATTATGGCCAAAATCTGCTTATCAAAATAACTCTACAGAAAATCTTGGGGCAATGGCGTCCTCAATATGTCGAGTGTCTTTGTACAATTATAGTTGGATATATATAATTGCTGATGATCACCAATGGAATGAATGAGTGCTTAGAAAAATATAAGATGTGTTTAGTTGATGAAAGGAAAATGTGGCTAAATTCTTACTAGTCATCAAGTATAGTAGGCCTCACATTTTCCCAGCAACTCAATCTTTCACTACTATTTAAAACTCCTGTAAAAATAATAAGGATTATCAATAAATTAGTAAAATATTTAAAAAAATTAAAAATAGTATTATCCAGTGAACTGACAGAGGGAGGTGAGATTATATGGGGAGGAAGACATATTCCTGTTAGTGTCTCATTCTGTGACTAAACTAGCCTCTTTTTTAGTATTTTATTTCCAGCACCTGTAAAACTGATACAAATAATTCTGTCTTGTACCTTCTCACCAAATCATCCTACATGTTTTTTATCCAACACTTTGAGTACCTCTAAGAGCAGTGATATAGAAACATAGCCCTATCTCCTTCCTCAAGCCTCATCATGTTTTTCTTCCTGGTTCCTGGTAAGATTCTTGCCCACAGTGACTGAAATCCAGCACAGCGCCCATACACGTTCTGCTCAAATGTATTTGCTGTTGATAATCATATCAACAAGTGGGTTGAGTCCACCCAAAACAAGTGCTCCCCTTTCTTCTTCTGGTGATATATAAGCTGCTAAATAAAAGAAATAAATGATTTTATGTTAGGGTTGGAACGATATTTTAAAAAATGTTCCTAAGTGGAAAAGCATAAGAAAAATGAGAAAACCCTTTTTTTTTTCGGTACGTGGGCCTCTCACTGTTGTGGCCTCTCCCGTTGCGGAGCACAGGCTCCAGACGCGCAGGCCCAGCGTCCATGGCTCACGGGCCCAGCCGCTCCGTGGCATGCGGGTTCCTCCCGGACCAGGGCACGAACCCACATCCCCTGCATCAGCAGGCGGACTCCCAACCACTGCGCCACCAGGGAAGCCCACCCTTTTTTTTTTTTTTTTTCCAGTCTCTGAGCTGTGAACAGAGGCTTGATGCTCTAAAACTGTTTGACTTGGATCATGCTAGGGAAAAAAATTGTACATTTCTTGTTAAGCAATGCTCTTGTTCACGTCCTCCTTGCTTTCACAGAATATCTCTTTAAACAAATGGATTTCCTCATTCTCAGCCAACTTTTAAAAGTAGAGGTCACTTGTGTTATACTGAGGCATGGTTACAATTTCTTCTCTGCAGAGGCACAAAGTTCTTATTCTGCAAACTTCTGCCTTCCCCTTCTCTCCTCCCAGCTACCCAGTCATTCCCAAAGAGGATAGTATTAATATGGTAGATCTGGGGAATCTTCATGGAGTAGCTCCCCCAAAGTTGAGACTTCTCATAGAAGAGAAGGAGAAAAAGAGAATGTTTGGGACTTGCTCTTTATATTGAAGTAAGTCACTTTCTCATGATAAGATGGCACCTCCCTGCCACAGTTACCCACCCTCTAACCTAAAGACCTTCTTCAAGGACCCTGTGCTACTCTGGCCCAGATCCATCAGAGACCCACCATTTTTTCATATTTAGATAAAAGTGTGTTAAAATTGAAAAAGTTGGCCCAACTCAATTGTCATCTCTTCAAGAAAGCATTTCCCAGACTTTTAGACTGGACCCTCCTAGCCCCTGGTATATATCTCTGACTTAGACACTCACCATTGTATTGAAATTGTCTTATGGTATATCTGTTATCTTATGTATCTCTGTACCCTCAATTCCTGGGATATCGTATACTTTGGACACTGTACAACTCCAGGGTAACCATTCATATTTGTAGTCATCTTAGATCTGTGTATTTCTTATAACAGCTTTCAGGTGGATGGCAGTAAAGCATCTTGGGAAAGGGGTGACACTTTGTGTTTCTTTAAATGGCGGCATTTGGACTTGTGACAGAGCTCATCTTTTTCATTGTTTTATCCTTGTAGTACAGAAATGGACAAGGTAATATGAAATTTAAACAACATGTTTGTGGGATAAACAGGTGAATGAATGTATTATGCTCTCAATAAGCACTTTTCAAACCAAATTAAGGTATCCAGTTTTTTGCTGCATTCCAAATCTATGTTCTCTTTCCAAATACTTTTTCTCAGTGGCTATATGTGTACATAAACAGTTATAATTCCCTGCACTTCTGAGTGTGCCTAAATGGAATCGTACCTTTCCAAACTTTGGCTCTTTTTCACAATGTTCATTGATCACTTCCCAGACCAGTCACCCATCCATAATAAAAGGCCCTAAGTTGAACTGGCTCTGGCGTTGTTAAAAACGAATCCAGTTTGGACTTGAGTTTCCCTCTTGAAATGCTGGTTTGTTAGGAGAGCCTCATTTAAGGTCCCCTTAGATCCATTAAAGCTAGTGATATTTTAATTAGCTTCACTCAACAGGATTGATTAGAAGTCAACGAGAGCAGCTTTAGTGTAATGGCAGCACACTTGGCTGTTTTTCCAAACTGTGTTATGAACTTAGTGAGTATAAACTTACATTTGTTCAATAGTTTTGTCACCCTTATGGTAAACCTGTAAATTTGTGGCATTTAATAAATAACACATGTATAAAAAGTACATAGTAAATATTAAATAGGCATGAATATATGATTACTAGAAAATAAACTTTCCTAATTATACAAAATTATTTTTTAATAGCAAGGAAAAAAGGTAAAAGGCATCCCTAAAAACAATTAGGCCTTTTCTTGCTACTGGAAAGGAAATTATTTTTAATGTCAGATTTTTTCATTAAAAAAATATATGGTTATTATATAACTAAAATAATATAAAAATGTATGAAGAATTAAATTATTTTCTCTCCTTTGTCTTCCCTATGATAACCTAGTATGTACCTTTACCATTATTCTTACTCATTGAAAATAAATCCAGGCACAATGTTTTTTATAAAAATGAGAGCCAACTGTACATGTTTTTCTACTCTTTGCATTTTTCATTTATCCATGTATAATAGAGAGCCCTCAGGAGAGTGGATAGAGATCTAACTTGTTGTTATTCCATGCCTGCATTATATGTTCTAGGATGGATATAACATAATTTATGCAACTGTTTTCTTAGTATTGGATATTCAGATTGTTTCCCACTATGAGCAGTGATTCAATAAATATCCTTTGTCTTTATACATTGGCACTTTTTCTTCCCCCTCTAAGAATTTCTAAAGTGGAATGTCTGGGTCAAAAAACGTATATTTAAAAATGTTACATTTTAAAAGTATTTAAACATTTAAAAATATTCTTCTGAAATAATTATAAAATTTAAAATATTCTGCTGAAAGGTTATAATAGCAGGCAGTTTTCCGACTAATTCCTTTTTTTTTTTTTGACTTAACACAAATTTATTATTTTACAGTTCTGTAGTTCAGAAGGTCATTGCCAGTGGCTTAAAATCAAGGTATCAGTAGAGCTGCATTCTCCTTTCTTAAATTCTTCAAATAAGTCTAGGTTACTTGAAGAGATCACCATTTAAAAAAGTTGTTTTTCAAAGCAACATGATATATAAACCTAACTTCCATGATACTGTTCTCTGAAATCTATTTTTAGTGTTGTTTTTTTAAAATAAGCACCTGACCTATCTAGAAATGTAGAAAATTAAGTTCTATAATCATGATTTAGGATACTTCATTTTACCTGGAAACATGCAAAAAATAAGGTTCAGGATTCATAAAATTCATCAAACTAAATACAAATTAGTAAATGCTGTACCTGATTCCAAGACATTAGTGTATATCACATCCATATTTATTATTAGCGAGTAGGTGGTATCATACTAAGGAATTCACTGGACCTCCCTCTGATGGTTACATTCTCTCTGGAAGTGAACTTTATTACCTCATAGGGGTGGGTCTACTCCATGACACTGGAGGAGGAGAATGCATTTGTAGATTGCACAGTAAGTAAGTTAATTACATTAAATTGGTGTTTCTGAAAGTGTGGTACATCCCCCTCTGGTAGTGTGCAAAATCAATTTGGTTGTAAGAACAGATTTTTAATTTTAATTGTACTAGAATTTTAGTTTTTTAAATATGAACTGGAAGAAACAACTGGAATAGCAAACCCATGATTTCATATATATTTATGTTTATGTATATACATCTGTGTATATACTTATTCTCACATATATGTATTTGTAAACACATACATATTTTGCTTATACAATATTAAAGTGGGTATTTCAATTCAAAATGTAAACCTATTGAAAGAAAAATATTAAGTACAGGTGAAATATATATATATATTTTTTTCCATTTAACAAATAACTATCGAGTACTTACCAGGAGCCAGATGTTCCAAGGGCTGGGGATAAAAATGATAACTTCAATCCAGCAAAAATGGTGAAGATGCTGTAAAAATTACTGAAGTTTGGGAAAACTTTTGAAAACACACATAGCCATAATTTCATTTTCAACCAGAATGACTAAATCTAACTTGTGTAAATGTTTTTTAGTATCAGCACTACATAGGTAGAAATCTCTCTATTTAACTTTCACTAACTAGTTAGAGTGTAATAACTGATGATAGTCGACAAATTGTACGTTGTCCAAACAAAATAGAAGTTTATTTCCCACTGTTGTAATAGGAACGAGCAGGGGAAGAGGTTGGCAGGCCACCCTCCTTCATGCCATCTTTCAGGGTGGTAACTTGGAGGGGCTCTGCCATTTTCCACACAGAGCTTCAAGCCAGCCCCGGGAGTTGTCTTCACTCCTGGCAGCTGCCAGAGAAAAAGACCATGTTAGGTTTTGTCAGCCAGGCCTGAATCCAACACAGAACTCTTCCCCTCATATGCTTTTGGCAAGAACTCACTCAGGAGACCCAGCTGACTGCAAGAAAGACTGCAATGGGTAGGCTACCTATGACCATGAGAGAAAAAAAGGGAGCAGCCAGCAAACTCTGCCACTGTGGGTACCTAAATGTTAAGGCAGTCATCATAGTCTGTCTCCAATTCCCCAATCCTGGAATAATTAGAAAGGCACCCTTTGGGTTATGCATGTAAGAAATAATGTAATACACATACATTATTATCCTGTGGACCAGGATGCTGGGAAATGTTTATGATAAACACAAAATCTAATACCAAGCTGGCTTAGAAACATTCTCTCTTCTTTCCACAGACAGACATGTCCAACGACTAAGCTCTATTGTGCCTCTACCTGCTCATCCTCTATACTCCCCATTTAACCTGTACAAACTGTTTTCTACCTCTACCACTTGGCTGCAGCTTGAGTCTCAAAGTCCATGTGGATTTTTCTCACCATTAAATCTAGTGGATTCCTCTCGTTGCTCATTCTCTTTTTTTAAAAATATTATTGACTACTACTCTTCTAATTAGCTATGTAAGAAATAAACAAAATGCCAGTGCTTTTGTAATAGCAATAGTATCAAACACAATAAAAAGCACATTACTTTCCAAGAACGAGTCTATGAGTATACAGTTATTAACTTAATCTTCATAAAAAGCTTTATGGGATACATCTGTTCTTAATCCTTTTTATAAATGAAGACGCTGAGGCATAGAGAAGTTAAGTGACTTGTTCAAGTTCACACAGCTAGTAAGCGATGGGACTGAGATTTGAACTCAAGCAGCCAGTCTTTAGATTCTGTGTTATCCTCTACGTTATGGTGATTTTTTCCCTTCATTTCTACTGTGAGCCAAATTCTGCCAAATCATGGAAACTTAACTCAACCTAAGTGGTAAATTTGTATTTTCTCAATCAAATCAGAGCTCTTCCCCATCTTCTCCTTCTCTTCTAGATTTCAGGTTTCATGGAGTCCTACATAAAGTCAGGGCATGAGGGAGTGTTGAGCAACTCGTTCTCATTCTCCACCAGTTCTTGCTGGCATTGGATCTTAACCTCAATGTTTGTGGTCACTGTTACCCCTTTGCACTGCTCTCTATACTGCATCCTGTCACCTTGGACTTGTCACCCCTCAGTATCTTGTCAAAGGAATACATTCTGCTGAGGCTCAGAGATCTCTGTGCTTTCCTCTCAGACCCATCTCTCTTGATCCACCTCTATTTTAGGGCAGCATGCAGACCTTGAAACTCTGCAAGGCCATCTACCTTCCAGATCCCTCAGAGGAACTGCCACACAACTTCCCTCCATTCTGGAATTTCTGGACATAACTGGTGGCATATTGGCTTTCCCATGAGTCACATGGCAGAGGGTAACACTGCCTCTTAGAGATCCCCTGGCATCTAAATCTTTGTTGTTCCACTCTTCTCCTCCTCTGCCTTTTGGAAAACTCTCCTCATCATCCTCTGACCTTTGAAAGTTTTTCCTCTTTTGCCTTCTTTGCCAGATTGTCCACCCTGGTTTTCTGTGTCTCTGGTAGATTTTTTTTCCTTTCTCCTGGACTCCTTTCATTCTTCCTGTCTCTAATTTGCAGACCTTCTCTAATGTTTAGTTCTCAGTTCTAATTTATTTTCCTGTCAGAGAATCCTTTATCTTTTCTCTTATGATTTCAACTTTCATTTCCTAGGGACTCCAAAATCTGAATTTCTATTCTTTATCTTTCTCCCAGACTCCAGTCCCTAGTGTATATAGATACCTTCACCTGGATACTATGATTCACCTTCAATTAAACTAGATCTGTCTCAAACCAAACTGACCATCTTGTTTCAAAACTTGGGAAGCAAGTTCTAGTGTATTCTTATTCACTAGTGCCCTTCCAGGATTAGTAGAGCCTTCTAGTTAACACACACTCAATATCTGTTGAATGAATGAATGCTTATTGAAGGTCTCATGCCTTCTGTCTTTCCGTTACATTCACAACTTCCTCATGGTTATACTGTTATCGTCTACTTCTCTCTCACCATTGAAGTTGATTGTTGTAAGATTCTGCATTTATTCTCCTTTTGTTTGACTGATTTGCTGGGACTGTTTCTCTATGAGCAATTTTTCCTTGCTTGTTTAATTTGTTTGCTGATTTAGTTTTAGTTTATTTGTTGGAGACTGTTTCCCTTGTTTTCAAAACCTTTCCCTCTGGTTTCTTTTTTCGTGGGATTAGAGATCCAGGTGCTTCAGAGTTCTGTAGTTTCCCCCTGACCCAGGGCTATGGACAAAATCCTCCCCTAGATGGTGATTCTGACAGATGTCCAGAAAACTTCTATGTGAGTGTATTAGTTAATGTTCACCAGAGAAACAGAACCAATAGTGTGTGTGTGTGTGTGTGTGTGTGTGTGTGTGTGTGTGAAGAGATTTATTGTAAGGAATTTACTCACTTGATTACGGAGGCTAAAATGTCCCAAGACCTGCATTTGGCAAGCAGGAGACCTAGGAAAGCCAATGGTATAGTTCCAGTCCAAGTGCAAAGGCCTGAGAATCAAGAGAGCCAATGGTGTAAATTCTAATCTGAATTAAAATTTGAAGGCAGGAGAAGTCCTATGTACCAGCTAGAAGACAGGCAAAAGTAGAAAACAAATTCTCCCTTACTCAACTTTGTGTTTGATTCAGGCCTTCGGCAAATTGGATGAAGCCCATCCATTTTGGGGAGGGCAATCTGCTTTATCCAGTCAACCAATTCATACGTTAGTCTCATCCAGAAACACCCTCACAGACTTACCCAGCATAACGTTTAACCCAATGTCTGGGCACCCCATGGCTCAGTCAAGTTGACATATAAAATTAACCATCACTGTGAGTAAATCCATGAATGTGTGGTCATGCTAGAAAATAACCCTAACTGCCATCAGTTTGTTTTAATGTGGTGGGCTGTATTTGGTTCATATTTATTCCTGTATTATACTCCATTAAATGTACTTCAGTTTATTTCTTCAATCTACTATCAATAGACATCTGGTTAGTTCCATTATTTTTTAGAACGATGAACAGTGCTGCCATGTCCCTCATTAATCCTTATCCTATTCCCTATTTAATGCTTCAGTTCTTCCTGCTTGAGTTTCCCAAAGCACCACAATTTGAATAGTTTTGTCTATAGCACATGGTAATCATGGCTGCTGAGCTTCATGCTCCCCTACAAAGATTTTTTTATGGGGAAAAACCCTGCCAAATGCCCTTACATAGAAGTCTACATTCTTCTGTCCTGGCAGAGTGGAGCCTGAGGAAAGAGAGCTTCTTACAAAAGTGACCACAGTAAAGGGCAGTGTGAGATGGGAATATAGTATGGTTTGCAAACCTAGTCCAGAAGAAAAGAGTAGGTGAAGAAAGAACCTGGTTCATGAAAAGAACTAGGCTTTTTAGACTGAGTATGGACTTCACTGCTTAACATATCAGTAAACTGGAAATTTTTCTTCATTTCTCTGAATCTGTTTCCTCATCTGTAACATGGGATAATAGTGAATGCCTACCAGGATTATTGGAGGAATTAAAGTAATAAGATAATATTGCTATATCTAAGAGTATTCAATAAAATAGTCCATTTTCTTTACCTTTGGGTCTATTTCCAAAAAAAAGTAATTTATACCACAATAGCATAGATTATGGTGGAAATGTTCTCTATATGTATGGTCCTATTAGTAAACTCAAAACTAAGTTTTGAGCAGAATTATAACCAGGTACCTAGTATCTCTGTAAAGGGAACATAAATCCATTTCCTGGAGATATTTCTCCTTTTTTTGGCCAGAATTCATTACCAGAAAGTTTGCAAAGTGCTATTCATTATGTCCGGGCCAGTAAGTGAATGTATGGTTTTTCGAATAGGTGAACTGTCAAAAGTTGAGGATGTTATTAATGTCTTGTTTAAAAACCATCACTGTCAAAGTGGTGCCAGACTGGGGGAGCCACGGCCACATTAAGCACCTAGAAAGAGGCTGTCAGAGTTAAGTGGGCCACTGGCACTCAATCATGTGTCCTTTTGTGACTGACCTCACTCTGATAGTGGGCATTATATTTAATGGCTAAATCATTCTTCCTTCCAATCTGACTGGAAAAGAATAAAGCATGGAGGTAATACTATGTTATGCCAAGGGGGGACATGAATCAGGGAAACTGATACATTGAACTTTTAAACTCTGATTTTCAAGCTTTTAATACCTTTTGGTGAGTGTGATTACCCAGTTTGGAAATTTGGAAATAATCTGCTCACTGAGAAGTCAATACTTTATTTCTTAAAACTGAAAAAGTATTGGAATTGTGTTTTCTCAGGGTGTTTCCCCGGATATTGGTAAAATTCTCTTGCTAATCCATGATGGTGGTGATTTATTTTCATTGTCATTGCATCGTCCAAGCTCTTTTGAGAGTAAAGGTAGCATTCCTGTAGGATCTTGAATGGTTTGTAGTGTTTCAACAGCAGGATCATGACATAGTTCATAGAATACTGGCCTGAATCTTAAGGACCAATCATGAAAGAATACTTACTGAATAGTTATCATGTGCCATGCAATATGCTAGATGGTAGAGGCTTGATGGTAAGTGAAATATCCTTGCTCCTGTCAATCTTCAAAACTAGAAAGGTAACAGATATTAATGAAATAATCACACAAATCTAAAGTTATAGTCTGTGATGAGGCAACTAAAGGAAAACACGTACAAATACACACATATATACGCATACATTCAAACAAAAGAGATGTACAGTGTGGTGGAAATAACAAAACTATTTAGAATTAGTTAATTCAAATCCTAACTCTCTTATTGGCTATGTCATCTTGGACACATCAATTAACCTGTGATTATTTTCTCTTCTGTTGCAATGATAATTGTGAAAAAATCAAATTAAAATCCAATGATATATAAAGTGCCTGGTACTATGCATGGCATAAATAAGCACCTAATAAATTGAAATTAATAATAATACTTTGAAGTTACTGAAAAATAGTAATATTAACTATTTACAAAGTTGTCACTCACTTCCTCTAACAGACAAAGGCCTGAAAATTTGGAGTAAAGCAGGTTCTTTCTCTGTACATGGGTACGTGTTTGTCAATTGGATATCATTTTCTTATTGACTTATACTGTAATTTTAGAGAATATTTATCTTTTTTGAATAATGTGTGGCTTTTATCTTACTTCACCCTAATTTTTGCCCTCCCCTATTCTGTCTGGTGCTAAGTATCTACTGTACAGCATCATTCCAGTGAAGTTAGGATGTTTTCTATTAGAGTGGAAAATATTAATACAATGCAAACCATGACCTTATATCCACAGATTTACTTAAAGCAGGAACCACCAATGCATTTCGCAAATAATGTTTCCTTTACTCTGGCTTATGCTTAAAACTGTGGCATCAAACATGAATATATTTAGTGTATTTCTTACACTTATTCTTAGGATTGTACCATTTATGGAAGCAACACAAAGTTTTGCTTTTTCTCTTAAAATGTTGCGATTTTTCTTGCAAAAATTTACAAGTTATCATTAAAATCTGGAGTAGGGAGGATGCACTGGAAGAAGTTAAGCATACTTTTTATGAGAAGAGGTCAATAATCAAACTATCTGATTGCTCCCCATGCACAGTACCAAGAAGACAATTTTCTAGAGATCTGAAAAAAATACATAAAAAGTTGGGAAAAATAAATACACAAGTTGGAACACAGTTTTATCTAAAATATTCCTTATTTTTTGTTCTAAATTGAATACAACGTGACAAAACTGGCTGCTTTCAGAATCCAGATTTTTGGTTAATGCATTTTTATTAGCACAATAATAATTTATCTTTATTAATGACAGGAAATCCTTTATGTTTATAGGAAAATCTTTTTAATGTTTATAATCTATTTTTTGGTCTTGAGGGAGAGTCAAAGCAGCTAAATTCTTAGGTGTGTGATTACTAGTTTAAAGTTAGGACTATCTTTATAACCTTTTTATAGTGTAGTATCTGTATAATTCCAGTAATATTTAAAAGCAAGATATTAAATCTCTCTTGGCCTTGGCTTCTTTTTCTGCACAGGTAGGAAACTTGTAATGAAAGCATCATATCTCCACCAGAGGATGCTGGAGAATAAAATAATTGGTGTCAAAGACTTTGTGAAGCATAACTCAAAATAAGAGTGTTAATAACTGCTTGAAAAATTACTTGTGGTTAGGTCTTCCACTCCTTGGACCTCCATGACGTTTCTATGAATCTTTATAACAATATGTATGACAGCTATAGTTCACTGGTCATTATTTGTGAATTTATCTGCCTATTGGATTCTGTACTCTTTGAAAACATTGCTTTTCTCTTTTTCTTTATTCATCTTTGCATTCTCAATCTTCATTTGCTGCCTAGTTCCAGAAATGTTTGCATGAATGAATGAATAGTATTGAGGTAGGGGATAGAGGATTTTGGCACACCATTCTTGTTTCGGTCAATGTTCATTTATCCATTCAGTCTTTTCCATTTTCCAGCCTCCCAAAGGAATTGTGTAAGTGAAGGGGCTACTATTTTGACACTAATAAGAGGAAACAACATGCTTCTAATTGGAGAGTTGTGGGATTTGTTTAGAAAATTAATTAATGGAAACAGGGTGAGAAGGAAGAAAATTTTCCTTCTAAGAAATATTAGTATCTCTCTGCTTGTCCAGGATATCATAATGACTGGGTATTTATTTCCCAGTGAAATTAGGGCATCCACATTTGGCACTATGTGATGAGTATATCATTGACTCCATAAATTCAGAGATAATTCAAAGGAATCATGAAAACTCTTCAGTACAAACTGATACAGATGAGGAAATGGAGGCCTCATGACCTCACTTTTCACATCAACTTAATGGTAGAACCTAACTTAATTACTTATCTGCCAGTTCCAGTGCTGTGCTCCAACCACCCCATCTAATTTGATCTGATAGGTTCTGGGTAATTGCTTCTCTCTGTTGAGCTAGAATGATCAGCTATGAGGGCCAATATGTACTTAGCTAATTTTTCAGAGCCTTGAAAATTGACATCTTGGATGTACACACATCCTTTTATCTTCCCCATGGATAGGAAATAGGAAGAGGAGCAAAAGATGGTAGCTATTGCTAGAGAAGTTCCTCCCTGTTAGATGGTCTCCCACCTGAAGGACCAAATAAGAGTCATACAGCAAGTGGGCATAAGGAAACTATGTAAATCCAGCTCCTTACACTGGAAGGGAGAGTATAGGGTCTTGGAATATTGCTGGTCTCTGGTACATTTCAGTGAAATGAACATGAAATTTTCCTCAGTTATCAGTAGAACAGTGGTTTATACAGATTAGGAGAAATCCATCAATGCTGTCCAATTCTGGTCTGCTTTGAAGGAAAAGTGTTACTTTTTGTACTTCAGGCTGTGCTCGGTTACTTCTGGCTGTGATTCTGTTGTTTGTCAGAAGGGCTGAGGGGAAAGTGAATGTTCTGGAATAGACAACAGAAGAAAAATCGGGCTTGTTCGGGGACTTGTCAACCCCATTCATGTGCAATTGGTGTACAATTACAGACAGGGTTCTCAGAGGAAAACATTACACATCTACCACTGTCACTGTTATCTATTAAGCTTAAAGGCTTTCTAAAAAACAGATAGCTTCAGCTTGTCATAAAGTTCCTCACACATAGTTATATGAAAGACACTGGAGTGTAATACAGCAATATGCAAGGTGACAAGTTTGCAGTGTAGGAGGTCTCATTCGTGGATCTCTCAAACATGGTAGTAAATATTTGCAATATGGAGAGCTAGAGTAGATTGCATTCTCCCTGTGTCCAGGTTCTTTACCATATGACCTTGCAGCTCCTTCCACAAGAGGCGGGGTATATTTTTTTGCCCTTTAACTTGGAATTCCTACGTGGTTTGCTTTAGTCAATAGAATGTTATTGAGTATAGCATGATGGAAAGCTTGGGAAGTATTATGCATTTGGTTGTGCTCTCTACCTTCACCATGAGAAGATGACAATATTAGCCACTGGGTTTGAGAAAGAGGATGAGTCATCCCAGCAGAAATTAGCAAACTGCTAACCAATGCACATACTGGAGAGCTAGACATTAGTATTGTATGGCACTGACATTTTGTGGTTGTTAAATAATATTATCGTGGCTATAGTTAACTGATACATACCATTTGGTTAAGCAGAGTAACCACTTAAACGTCTGTCCAAACTGAGATTTTTAAAAGTGAAATAGACAATAAGAACATGGGCCAGCATATGTAAACTGGGACTTGTCCTAGGTGAACCAAGATGTATGACCACCCTAAACGTAAATATCTCTAAGCTTTCATTAACCCTAGAAGAATTCTTGATGTGTCAGAATTAAGTAAGTTAAAAATAAATAAACATACTCCATTTTTATCTATTTTACTTATTTTGTTAAAATTTATTCAGTGCTTGCTAGGAACCAAACTGATGGCAAGTAGCTTACATTTGATTAGGGAAGATAAGAAATAGAAAAATTATTATGATCATATAGGCAATTGGCATTTGGGGATTTTACGATCAGTGTTAGGACTTGTTTAGGCAAACAAGTCCATGACATGTAGAAATTTGAAATTCTGCAGGAACGTGGTTTAGAATCGCTTGTACCTTTAGGCTGGTATGCAGAAGGAATTAATACTTAGTGAGTGAGCCTAGCCAACCGCCTTGCATCTCCTACTCAACTCAGCCTACATGACTTTTCTTTTTGAATTTCTCGTAACTCTTGTGAGTTACGAAAAATGCTTCCTTGTGGAAAACTGTGACCACCAAGTGACAAAAACTGTAATGAAGAGCTGTACAGATAGCTAACTTGTACTGTGGGTATGGACACAGGAAATGTAAAACTCCCAAAGATATAGAATTGGGGAGAAAGCTAGAAACTACAGATATATTTAAAGCTAGGACCTACAGGGGGGTTAGTTTTCTTAAATTTTTCATAGTAAAAGTAAAGTAAAAAGACATACAGAAAAGTATGCAAATGAATGATTTACCCAGATTTAAAGAGGAATTCAGATCAGAGGGTAACTGCAGCTTCATCACAGAGACCTCAGATACTCAGATGCATGTTCTGATGCCGCAAAGCACCACACAGAGTTGCATTTTGATTACAAGTTTGACAAAGACTGACTGAGTAGATCATATCAGCATGGGAGGCAACCAAGCCTGGGAACTTTACCTTAAACACCTTGCCAGCCATACAGCACCATTCTTTTGTCCTTACGTTATAACTTATACAAGTTATACAATGAACAGTCCTGACAGGCATGCAGGGGTAAAGAACCTTCATGTACCAGTATTCAATATATGGCAAGCCCTGAGAGCCTCTTCCATCTTCAGGGTTGATGTTATAAGGAATAGAATGTTATTAGCCCACAGAAGGCTTCCTCGTGCTTCTTCTTATTAATATACAGCTCCTCTTAGTAATTGCTATCATGACTTCTACTCCCACAGATTATTTTTGAAGTTTATGTGCAAGAATAATACACTGCTTACTATTTTGTGGCTGGCATCTTTTGCTCAACATCAAGTTTTTGAAATTCATCAATGTTATTGGATGTAGCTGTAGTTTTCCATTTTGATAGTATCTCGTAGGGATACAGCACAATTTATTCTTCGGTTGATTGACATTTGGATTATCTCTAATTTATAACTAGGATAAATAATGCTGCAATGCATATTCTTGCAAAAGTCTTTTGTTACACGTATGCATGCATTTCTGTTGAATATACACCAAAGCGCAGAATTGCTTAGTCCTAGAGCAACGTTATTTCTAAGCAAAAACTGACAAAATGTTTTCCAAAGTGACTGTACCAACTTATATATATTCTTCTTCAGATTCTTTTCCATGATAGGTTATTACAAGATATTAAATGTAGTTTCCTGTGCTATACAGTAGGTCCCTATTGTTTATCTATTTTATACATAGTAGTGTGTATATGTTCATCCCAAACTCCTAACTTATCTCCCCCCAACCCCCACCATCCCCTTTGGTAACTATAGGTTTGTTTTCTATGTCTGTGAGTCTACTTCTGTTTTTAAATAAGTTCATTTGTATCATTTCTTAAGATTCCACATATAAGTGATAGCATATGATATTTGTGATATTATCAATAATTTTTATTGGCAATCTTGTGTATGTATACTTGTAATATTATTGCATTTTAAATTTGCAGTTCTCTGTTAAATCTAAGATTTAGGACCTTTTAAAATATGTATTGTCCATTTGAATATCCTCTTTTGTGAAGTGCCTATTCATGTCTTCTTTATTTTTCCATTGGAATGTCAGTCATCTTTTTTTTTTTTTTTGGCGGTACGCGGGCCTCTCACTGTTGTGGCCTCTCCTGTTGTGGAACACAGGCTCTGGATGTGCAGGCTCAGCGGCTATGGCTCACGGGCCCAGCTGCTCCGCGGCATGTGGGATCTTCCCGGACCGGGGCATGAACCCGTGTCCCCTGCATCGGCAGGCAGACTCTCAACCACTGCGCCACCAGGGAAGCCCAGTCATCTTGTTTATAGGCAGGAAGTCTTTATAAATTCAGAATGTGAACCATTAGCTGGTTATGAGTACAGCAAATATTATCTCCCTATTCTGTGGCTTGCCTTTTCATTATCTTAATGATATCTTTTAGAGATTTTGTTAATTTTGATATAGCTCAATTTGGCAATCTTTTCTTTTATGGGTAGTACTTTTATTCTGCTTATGATTTTTTTGTAATTCAAATTATGAGATTCTACTCCATTATAATCTTGTATATGCTCCATTGTTTTCTTACATTAAAAAATTAAAACTTGATAGGGTAAATAATCTCTTCTTCTTCAGAAATGTCTTGAATATTCCTGGCCATTTTAATTTTCATGTAAACTGTAGCTTGTCACTTTCCCACAAACAATGGCTGCTTGAATTTTTATTGAGATTGCTTTGAAACTTAGACCATTTTGAGGAGAGATGACTGACAGTAATCCTCATGGTAATGAGTTATCTAATTCATTAACACGAATATCTCTTCACTTACATAAGACCTTTAAAAATTACTATCAGGACTTCCCTGGTGGTGCAGTGGCTAAGAATCCGCCTGCCAATGCAGGTGACACAGGTTCGATCCCTGGTCTGGGAAGACCCCACATGCCGCGGAGCAACTAAGCCCGTGAGCCACAATTACTGAGCCTGCGCTCTAGATCCCGGGAGCCAGAACTACCAAGCCTACATGCCACAACTACTGAAGCCCGTGCACCTAGAACCCGTGCTCCACAACAAGAGAAGCCACGGCAATGAGAAACCTGGGCACGGCAACAAAGAGTAGCCCCTGCTCGATGCAACTAGAGAAAGCCTGCATGCAGCAACAGAGACCGAACGCAGCCAAAAATAAATAAATTAATTTAAAAAAAAAAAAAGAGTTCTTTGTACACTGAAAAAAGAGAGTCAAACTGGTTTAAAAATAAAGAGAGAATATTTCTCCTGTTCCATGTTTTTTTTTCTTAAATTACTATCAATAATGTTTTTTGACTTTATTATTAGAGTTCTTACATATGTTTTTATAGACTTATTTTAGGTATTTCATACTTTTGGCACTATTGTAAATTATATCTATTTTAAAATTTCATTTTCTAATTATTTGTTGCTGGTACAAGAAAGGTAATTTTTAGACATTAGCCTTGTGACCAGCAATTCTACTGAGTACATTTATTAATTTAATGATTTGTCTGTATTTTCCTTTGAGTTTTTATGTATGCAATTATGACTTTAAAAAATAACAGTATTATTTCCTCTATTCTGATTCTTTTACCTTTTTTTCTTCTTTTCTTGCTTTATAACACTTAGCAGACATCCAGTTCAATGTTTAATACAATGATGGTATTAGTCTGCATTCCTGTATAATTTCTGATGTTATAAAGAAAATTTTCTAACATTTTAACTCAAGAAACTTTTTCCCCGGCTTGCTAGTAGTTATATTTTAATTTAATATGAATGGAAGTTGGATTTTATCAAATGCTTTTACTGAATCAATTGAGATAATAGTATATTTTTCCTCCTTTATTCTGTTAGTGAGGTGAATTACATTGATTGCTTTCAAATATAGAACCATCTTTTCATTTCCATAATAAGCTCAACCTCTTCATGATAGAGTTTCCTTTTTATATGTTGCTGAATTTGATACTTTTAAAAGTATTTTTCACCTATTGCTTTAAAATCAGCCTATACTTTTTCTTCTTTTTAATATGCATGACAGGTTTTGACCTCAAGATTATGCTAACTTCATAAAATGATCTGGAAAGTTTTTCTCTTTTCCTATTCTCTGGAAAAGTTTAAGGACAATTGGTGGTAATTTTTCCATAAGTACTCAGTGAATTCATTGGTAAAGCCATCTTGGTTTGGGTATTTCTTCATGGATATGTTTTTAATTATAGATTCAATTCCCTAATATATTAGGGTAGTCATTTTTTTTCTGTGTCTCCTCAAGTCAGTTTTGGTAGATTATTTTTTGTAGGGATTTTTATTTCATCTGAATTTTGTTGTGTATTGACATAAATGTTTATAGTATATGACATGTAACCTTTTTTTTTTCATTCTCTATATTGCTTATTTATCCTTTATCTCATATTTCTTAAATTACTTTCACTAAGGTTTTATCAATTTTATTGATCCTTTCAAAAAACATCTTTTAACTGATCCTCTTCACTGTAATTTTGATTCTTTTTTATTTCTTTCTGCTTTTTATTATGCTCTGCCTTCTATTATTTTTAAATTTGATTAGCATTTCTTTTTCTAATTTCTTAAGATAGATAACTGTAGTGTTGATTTTTCAGCATCTTAATTTTCTAGTAAGAGCTTTTAATATATGAAAGCAATGTAAGGCATAAATGATAAGGTGCAATTCTCTCTCTTAGATAACTTCACCTGCAACCTAAAAATTTTGCCCCTTTTAAAAACCATTCATTTCACATATATTTTATTTCCATTGTGATTTCTTCTTTGATTCATTGTTTGTTTAGCAGTGTTTTGATTAACCTCCAAAGATGTGGAGACTTTTAGTTACATTTTTAAAAAGTAATTTCTAGTTTAATTCCACTGTGGTCAGAGTGCATGTTCCGTATGACTTCAGTCCTTTGACAGTTTTGGAGACTATCTTTGTGGGCAGTATAAGATCAATTTTTGTAAGTGTTCTGTGTGTCCTTGCCAATAATATGTATTCGTCAGTAGCTTACTAGACATTCATTTGTGTCTGCCTTGCTGCTATGTTGGTCAAATCTTTTACAGCCATACTGATTTTTTTTTTTCTTTTTTAGTCTGCTTGACCTCAGTGACAACTGAGAGAAGTGTGAAAAAAATCTCTACTTTCTTTGATTAATACAGCTACATAGGCTTTTTTGGTTCAGTATTCTTTATGGTATCCTTTTCCACCCCTTTAATTTCAAATGTTCTGTATTCTTATATTTTTGAGTTGTCTCTAGAAGTAGCATACTATCTGGTTTAATATTTTTAAATATTTTGATGATTTTTAAAAATTTGGATATTTAGTACATTTAATTTAATATAATACTGATAAATATGGTTATAAATCTACTTTAACATTCTTTATATTTAATGATGTTTATCATTTTCTCTTTTCTTGCCTTCTGGATTAATTTTTACATTCTACCCTTTTATATTCTATTAACTTGTCATTTGTACACCATTTTTTATTTTACTTTTAATAGTTATCCTAGTGATTATGTGTCCTTCACTTCTAAATGTTTACTATAAATTTGTATTTTATCCCTTTCCTGAGAATGTAAGGATCTTAAAATTCTTAAATTCTCTTTATCCCACTTCTTACTTAAACACTATTGTTTCAGGGTGTATATTAATGAAATACATATGTTTAAACCTCATAATTCATTTTTGTTAATGTTTTCTACTGTCAGTGTTTATTTAAATTTCCCATTCATCAATCCTTTAGATTAGTACTCTTCATTTCTTAGATGTTGGAGCTTCTCTCGAGCATAATTTTTTTTTTTCTGCCTAAGGAAATCCCCATAGTACTCCTTTGATTAAAATACTTCTCTTTTAATTTTTCAAGAAAAATGTTTTCTTTTACATTTTTTTGAAGGTAAATATTTGCTGGTTATGGAATATTAGATTGGTTGTTATCATTTCTTTGCTTCTGTTGAAGTTAGCTATCAATTGCATTTTTGCTTCTATGGAGGTAAAATCTTTTATTCCTCTAGTTTTAAAAAAACTCTTCATTTAAAAAAAATTCTACAGTTTTCTATAATGTATTTTAGTGTTGTTTTTTTTTTTAATTGTGTACATCATGCTTGGGATTCATCAATTTGTGATGATGTGTTTCTCAGTTTTGAAAAATTCTCATCCATTATACTTTAAAATATTGTTTCTCTCCAATTTTCCATTAACTCTCTTTATCTGGGGTTCTAATTATGTGTGTATGAGATTTTCTCCCTACATTCTTATTACATTTCTTTTTCTCATACTATTTTTGTGTCTTATACTCTTTTCTGTGTTTATATCTTAAAAACTTTTTTTAACCCTGCATCATGGACATTTTCTCTGACATTTCTTCCACTTTACTAATTCTCCATTTCATGATGTCTTATCTGATTTTAATTTTATCTGTTTAATTCTTAATATCAGTTATTTTATTTTCCAGTTTTAGGATTTTCAGTTGATTCTTTTTTTCTTTCTTTTCTATGAAGAAATTCTATCTTCTGTTTTGTTGAACATACAGTTGACCCTTGAACAACACAGGTTTGAACTGTGTGGGTCCACTTATAGGTGAATTTTTAAAATAAATACATATATATATATACTGTAAATGTATTGCCTCTTATGTTTTTCTTAAACTTTTCTTTTCTCTATCTTACTCTATAGTAAGTGTACAGTATATAGTACATATAACATACAAAATATGTGTTAATCAACTGTTTACGTTACTGTTAAGGCTTCTGGTCAGCAGTAGGCTATTAGTAGTTAAGGTGTTCTTGTTTTTGTTTTTTTGTAGTAGTTAAGTTTTTGTGGAGTTAAAAGTTATGTGTGGATTTTCAACTGCACTGGGGGTCAGTGCCCCTAACCCCTGCATTGTTCAGGGTCAACTGTATGGAGTTCATTTAAAATTTATGTCTGATAACTCCATTTTGAAGATCTCCTATGGGTTTATTTCTATAATTTATTGTTTTTCTTGACTTTGTAAAATGTTTTTCTCTCTCTTTTATAGCTGGTGATTTTTATAATTGGCTTTAGGATATAGTATGTGAAATGATTTAGAGATAATGGTGAGCCTAAAGTTGTGCTTTCTGTTTTATCATCCCTTGCAGAAGAGCTACTTTTTTTTTTATCACAGAAAGGATGGGTACTAACAATCTGGATAACCTTAATTCTGTTAGAATCAGAAATGATATCCATCTGAGGTTTAGGCTCTGCAACAGGGTCAATTTCTAGCCCACCCTTATTGCTAAGATGTCAATCTCGCCCTCTTCCTTTGTATGCCCTGAACTCTAATCCCTGTTACTTTTTTACTGTGATTGTCAAAAGCTCTGCTCAGCTTCTCAGTGTGGAATTACAGAATTGGCAGATAATGTGGGCAAAAGTAGCTCCCAGTGCTCTACTCAATTATCCAGCTTTCCTTTGTCTTGCAGATATTGACTTGTAATTCTTCACTTTAAAAAATTTTATTGATTGATTGATTAACTCTGTAAGAACTTCAAATGGATTTTTAAAATTTTTTTTTCTAGTTATAGTTTCAGTAAGAGGGTTGCTCAAATTTCTTTGTCTACCATTAGTGAAAACAGAACTCTGTGTTTAATAGAACTTTGACTGTAAGAAAGGATCATAGCCTGAGTGTGGCATGGAGGGAATCAAGATTGGAGTTTTTACTGGCAGGATTTGGCTGATTAACTTATCTAAAATAGAATGCTGTTTAGGGAGAACAGGGAGAGCCAGTGTCCACTAGGGCTAGATGGTGGGTGGGTTTCATGTGCACAGATAGGACTTAGGACTTTATCCTGTGGGAGAGTGGTAAGACACTCAGGATTTTGGAGTTAAGGAGAGAAGTAATGTAAGTGGCATTTTATAAAAATGAATTTAACAGCATACAGTCCTGCATGCACTGATGTCACAAAATATTGTATCTGATGCCAAGAAAAGATTTTAGTCTCACAGGAAGTACACTATATTTTGAATACCATCATCAGTTCTTGTGACTGTTCTTGCTCAAACCTTATTTTCTATAGGGCATCCCTTATTTTAGACTTGGGATTCAGAAGTAATTTTGATGAACTAGTCCCAGTATATAGATTATGTTAAAAGTCAAATAACCACTGGGGAGAGAGGGTATTTGCTCCCTTACACAATGGAAATCTCAAGAGTCCTGCAAATTGATACATGTCTAAGCTATAGATCTGATTCTTGGACTCCTGCAGATATCTGCAAAGAGTTTACTTTAAAAACCTTTTAAAAATCATTGAGTATTTATGATATTCAGTGCTTCCCTGTCGAGGCAGATTTATAATGCACATGTCCTTTTCTTCATCAGGGAAACTCCAATGCTTTGGAACTGAGAATTTCAGAACTGTAAGGAACTTTAGAAATCATCTTAGTTCAACCTCCTTAATTTACAGGTCTGGAACTGAAGCCCAGATTATTTATGGAATTTATCCAAAGCCACACAGCTGGCTAATGACAGAGCTGGAAGTATAACCAATATAATTTGGATAGTAGCCTTCTAGAGCATTTTTTATTCCAAAAAAGATTTTAAGAGATCTAACAAGTTAAATGCAACTATGAATATATAAATCAGAAGATTAAATAGCAAATTATTAGTTTATAGACAGGAAGACATTAGTAGTTTTAAAATTCTCTATAAAATTATTAATATGTATACCAGAAGTGAGCTTCAGGGTACCCCTAAAATCACCTACATAATGTTGTATTACATGCATTTGTCTCTGGTAAAAATGTTTTCTTCCCTACAGTTCTCAAAGGAGTCCATGAATCAGAAAAGACTAAGAACCACAACTATAACTTCTTAGATGGTTGGAGTTACAGTATAGCATTCATTCATTCAACAGTGTTAGTTTAGTGCCAATTAGTGACAGGTACTTTGTTAAAGCCTGGGAATACAGAGATAAATGATGCTGTTTCCTCGGTGAATGGCCCCACATTCTAGTCAGGGAGATAGGTAAGCTGTGATGTGACAAGAAAGTCATACAAACTCCTGATTAGATGATCTGACTCCCAGTTCACTTTATCTGTCAGATCAAGATCACATTGTTAGAGCCTGAGTAGAAAACTGAAGCAATTACAGAATTAATCTAAGCTAATCCAGGTACATTTTACCTGAACTCCGCAGAGACACATGTCTGGATTCCTACATAAGAGAATATGTCTTACTCATTTTTGGATTTCACATCCAATACAGTATCAAGCACATAGGAATGTCCTAATAAATGGTTGTTAACTTTTGCCAATATTTTCTTAAATCACTGATCCATGACTATCTCTTACTGCCTTGCATGAAGTTAGCAAATCAGTCTATTTTTTCTTAGAGATAATTGAAAATGATGGACTATGGCAATAAAGAAGCTAATCACTTGCATAGTTAAGCACATCAGAATGGTCATTCAGCAAAGTTTACATGCTTGGATGATTTTTAACTATACCAAGTACAGCATTTCTTAAATTTGCAATGTCAGTAGCTGTCAGCTTCTTTGGGTGCCAAAGTGTCCTAAATTGCTAGTTTTATGAAGGTAACAAAAATAACATTAAAACCCAAACACTTCTAAAGCTTTTCACTGTTGCTTAAAGACTATGATGATAGAATAAATAGCAAATGTGGGTTTAATAATAAGTTCATGAAATTGAAAAGCATTTTCTCTGGATGACAGTGGCATTTTTCTTTATAAAATGTATGTAGCATAAAAAATAGAATCTCCATTGATGCTTTCATAGAAATTAGTTTCTCTAAGAAGGGCATTGGACTCATGGTAGTGTTCATTTACTTTGAACAGAATTGTCAGGAAACCCATTAGAGAACATACAGAAACTTATGGATAGATAATTTGTCTTTGGACTACCAAACCCTGTGGCATTTTGGAAAACTAAAAACAATTGCTCTAGTTCCCAATTTTTATGTGTGTTATGACATAAGGGTCAGTTTTACTTTTAAAAAATATGGATATCTAACTGTTCAGTCCCACTTGTTGAAAAATTACCCTTTCCTTGTTTAATTATCTTGGTGCATGTGTAGACACACACACACATATATACATTACATATATTCTCTCTGAATATTTATAAATTTATTTGTAACTTTATGGACTCTCTTCTGTTCCGTTGATTTATATATTATACCATTATGTCAGTATCACACTGATTTCAAATAAATCTTGAAATCAGGTATTTTGACTCCTCCAGATCGTTTCTTCTTTTTCAATGTTGTTTTGGCTATATTAGTTCATTTGCATTTGCATTTTCATTTTTTAATCAGCCTGTCAAATTTTACAGAAATACTTGCTGAGGTTTTAATGAGATAACCTTAGTCTATAGATCAATTCAGGGAGAATTAATGCCTTAACACAATATTAAGTACTCTAATGTATGAACATAGTATACTTGAAAAATTAGAGAACTAGAAAACTTGAATACTCTGGGCAGTCACACAGTCAGTTGATGGCAGAAATGGAGGAAGTCAAGCATACTAGCCAACCAGTATATTGCTGAATTATTCAACCCAACATCCTTAAATGTGTGTATACCATACGTGCCTTCAGCTGGCTCATGTCTGATTTGAATGTTTTGTCACCTCCTGCCTCTCAGAGTATTTCTCCTCACCTCTTTGAGCCATGTCTGAAACATCGTTTTAATTATAATGCAAAAGTGTTTTCTCTTTATGCAGCTGCACTATGCTGTATGATATGTAAAGGAGGGAAAATGTAGTTACTGAGTGAAAGATTTCAAGAAACGTGGCTATCAGGATGTGTTTGCCATGACCTTAAGTTGATTAAAAAATGGATAGACTGGAGAAAGCTGGTGAAACAAATAGTAATGGTTCTGTGCATATTAGGGAAGAGTTTTATTGTCTACACAGGAATTTTAGGCATTGCTTCATTTGTTCCTACTTTAGATAGAGGAGCAGAGATGCAGGGGGTTGATAAAACGTGGTTTACAAATCCCATCCAACAGAAGAGCAATGTGTTTCATGGTTGAAAACTTTGGCTTTTCACACAAAAGATTTTTTTTCTTTAATTCACCTTGCTTGTAATTTATTTATTAGCATCCTGGAGGATCCTAGCTCTTCTATTTTATCTTCAGGCTGCCCTTTCTCAATGTCTGAAAAAAAAATTTTATTTTATTATCTCTTCTGACTTTGGAAGAAACTCAATAAATCATGTGGTTTTTCTGGACCTCTGCTCTAATATCTAATAAGATGATTCTTAAGTTTTTTTTTTTTAACATGGAATACTAAAATTTATTCAATTAACTGAAAAGGAGATAGGAAAGGAGGAACAAAAACCAGATAGAACACATAGAAAAAACCCCAGCAAGGTGTAGACTTACACTCAGCCACATCAGTGATTACATTCAATGTAAATGGACCAACCATTTCAGTTAAAGGCAGAGATTATTAGACTGGATTAAAAATGAAAAGCAAGGGGCTTCCCTGGTGGGGCAGTGGTTGAGAGTCTGCCTGCCGATGCAGGGAACATGGGTTTGTGCCCCGGTCCGGGAAGATCCCACATGCCACGGAGCGGCTAGGCCCGTGAGCCATGGCCGCTGAGCCTGCGCGTCCGGAGCCTGTGCTCCGCAAAGGGAGAGACCACAACAGTGAGAGGCCCATGTACCACAAAAAAATAAAATAAAATAAAATAAAAATGAAAAGCAAGACCCAATTATTTGCTGTTTGCAAGAGATTCACTTTAGAAGTAAATACACAGACAAATGGAAAGTAAAAATATGGAAAATGATATCCATGCAAACACTAATCATAAGAAAGATAGATTAGCTCAAATGATTTCAGACAAAGAAGACTTCAAGACAAGAAGAATTACTAGAGATGATTAGGGCCACTTCATAATGATAAAAGGTCAGTTCCTCAAGAAGACCACATTAATCTGTCCCTGATGGTATCTGCCTCACATGCCACCTCCTCTCTACTTCATTCTTAAGTTTGGACATGAGACAATAAGTAAATATGTTACGAATGGCTCTGAGATTTGATGCTATTGTTTTGCATAACACAGCACTGTGGCATATCCCAGACAAACACAAATAGGACTCTGAGGGCTTGGAGGAGAGGTCATAGAGACCTCTACAAGATGGCATTCTTCATGGGAGAGGTGAGGCAGAAAATTAAACAACTCCATGTGCAGCAAAACTTCCTAAAACTTTTCTTGAGCCATGGTTTACCAAGTCTCACATGACTCAGTAGCTTCTCTTATTTCCCTTCCCATCTTTTCATTTCTTCACTCAATCTTTTCTACTCCACATTCCTCAAGTTACTCTCTTAGAACCATCTACCCCCTTCTTTGGACTTGTTCCTTCATTCCTGCTTCATTCCATTGTCCTTGAAGATACAACCGTAGACCCAGAGCCAAACTACTCCTTAGAAGGTGAGGGAAGGAGAATGTTTGGGAATATTTATATTTTATTGCTAGTCTCTCTACCACAAATGTCAGATGGACTTAATGTTTTAGCTTAGAGACCTCCCTGATGTAAGGACCCAGCTATACACGGTGAAGACAATTAACTAAAACAAAGGAATGGTGACCTTTTTGCTTCTGAGGCTCTGGGAGTGTGGGAACCTGTGAAAAACCTGGTCTTAGAGTTAGAAGACCAGGACTCAACTTCAGGCGTTGCCCATTACTGGGTCTGTGCCATTGAATATGCTTAACCAGCTTGATATCTGGTTTTGCCACCTGTAAAATGGTGTTCATTTATCTAACAAATTTTCACACAGTCCAGCACTCTGCCTGTCAGTGTGTATATAGAATAGTTTAAGATTGATTTTTTCTGAGGAAGCTGACAATATGGTTTGAGTAGAAGGACATAAACATAATTTTATGTTAATTATAATAATACATCAGTGCTGTTGTAGAGGAATGAGGAGAGTGGGAGGGAGCCCAGCAAATGCAGCAGCCCACCTTCCTGGGCAAGTCGTGCCATGTTTTAAATTGGTAGGTGATATTTGTTCTAGATCATGATGGTGGGGATTTAATTCCCAGGAAGGAAATGCAGTTCTGGATCAAGAGGCATACATTTCAATGCCTTCAGGGGCCAAGCAAGTGATATAAATAAGCCAAGAGGAGCGGGGGTAGGCAGGGATACCACAGGAGCCTGTGGTAAACGGAAGAGTGTATGCCTGTTTAGAGTTATTCAAGCTCAAAATTATTTTCTAAAAGCTCTGCTGACCAAACTAACAAAAATCTGTGGGCAGATAGTGGTAATTCCATGCATAATGTGTGTGAGGAACACACTGTAGGATGCTCGGGGGTAGGGGCAGCTAGCACAGTCAGGGAAAGTGCAAGGGAGAAAGGACATTTGGAACTAGGTGTGAAGAGCCTAAGAAGTTTAGGATTTGTCTTGTAGACAGCAGGGAGCCAATTGTGTTCTTCCATGAGGAGGAATGACATAAGAAAGTTTGTTTTGTAGGGTAGTTTATCTCCCCCCTCCCCCATCCCAGCCCCCACCCCCACAGAGGATGCCAAGATCTCAGAAACGCAGTGGCCAAACCCATGGGAATGGTGATGAGGCCTGAACAGTGAGAGGCAGTAACAGTGAGAATGGTGATGGGCTTAGTAAAAGGAGAGACGTGTGATGTAAAATAAAGCCAGTCTCCTGAGTTCTCTCAAAAGGGTGACATGAGGGAAAGCAAATTTGTAACCAGCACAGTGTGATGTGCATGGGAGGTGATGGTAACCCCTTACATGCGTGAAGTGTGGCTGGGGTCAGGCGGGGAGGGACTGGCGTTCCCTTTGTCCATTGTCATGGCCTCCAGCCTGACCTCTTTTGTGCAGAAGACAGGCCCGGACCTCAGCCTAAACCTGGCCACTTCATCTGGGTCTGGGTGCTCAGACTTCTTGCTGCCCCCCGGATGGCTTCTTCTTTGAGCCTTCAATTTTCTTCACTAAGAGAAAAGGCTAAAAAGAGCAGACACTTATATCTGCAGAAATGTTACTCCATGTAAAAAATAACAACACGAATACATCTTACAACTTCTAGCCAGAATCTGTTAGGCTGCTGCTATAGCAACCCCAACAGAATAGATTCAACAAACCCCTACCCGATCCCCTGCTGAATCCATATACCTGACAGTCACCCTCCTAGTGAGCCTGTCTCTCTTACATTACACCCACTACGTGAAGATCCAAAGCAAAGAGACAGAAAATAACATCTTCTAACAATCTGCTTGTCATTTAGAAAAAGCTCCCTGTATAAATGTCATGGAAACAAGCTGTTCTTGCAGAGAGAAAAGAAGAAAGCCCTGCCTCACTTGCTTCCCTTTCCATTTTAATCTTCCTAATAAAAGGGTAACACAAAGCAAATGTTAAGTGTTTGAAAGCAAATATCCCTGGAGCCTGGCCGTGGTGTGTTTCAGCCGCGTTCAGCCTGCTGGAGGGCTCCAAGCAGCAGGAGCTCCAGATCAAGTTCTAGGTGAAGAGCAACTGACTGCTCAAGATAATATCTTGAGAACACTTAGAACTCCAAACGCACTGATAGGAGACAAGGAATATTTTTCTTCTAATCAGGATCGAGGATCCTTGCTAGGATACCGGCTGCAAGGCCAACATATTTCTGTTCAGTTAACGAGCATTCACGGGCACGTAGAATTCACCAGGCTTTGATTCTTTGAGGGGTGCCCAGATAAACACGAGTCTGTTCTCTGTTCATGGGTGAGGGGTCTTGTATGTCTCAGCTGCAGCAAGAGGCAGGGTGTGTTAAGCACACGAGGAAAATGTGGAAACTGTCTGCCCAGAGGAAGGAGCATTTATTTTCAACTGGGATGAGCAGGGAAGGCTGCAGAGGAAGGAGTATTTGAACTGAGCCCCAGAGGAGAGGTAGCATTCTAATAATAGCCTTTGCACATATGAATACGAATGCAGAGACATGTATGGTTTTGTGTGACATAAGTGGGGTAATAATGAATTTGTTTTCCAAGTTTAAAAAGAAAACTATAATACTATGCCTTGGAGAGCTTTCCATGACTGTATTAGACCTATCCCATTCTTTTTATTTTCTGTAAAGAACTCTTCTTATTATATCTGCCCCCTATTGATATACTTTCCTTTTGATAGAATTGAGATATAATTTCAAACTTACAGAAAAGTTGTAGAAATAATACAAAGAACTTGGTATAGCTTTTAACTAAATTCCCTAATTGTTAACATCTTTTTCCATAGTGCCTTATCAGTCTCCCTTCAACCCCCCACTCCCTCCCCGTTTTCTGCCTCACGACAGGTGATATTTTTCTGGATCATTTGGGAGTAAGCTGAAGACATTAAGCTCCTTTATGAAAAATTCTTAAACGTGTATTTTTGAAGAACAAAGCCTTGTCATTTATAATCACAATATCTTTAGCAAAATAAGAAAATTTAAGATTGATACAAAACTATTACCTAATCCATAGTCCGTATTCAGATTTTGCCAGTTTTCCCTGTAAACGTCCTTCATAATTTTTTTCTCCTGGTCCAGGATCAAATCCAGAAACATGACTAGCATTTAGTTGTTATATATATTCAGTTTCTCTTAATCTGGAATATTTCCTCAGGCTTTCATTGTCTTTTCTAAAAATTGAGAGTTTTGAAGAGTATAGGTTGGTTTTTTAAAAAAATCAATTTGCATTTTTTTGGGGGTGTTTTTGGACTGTCTGCTAGCTCCTCATCACTAAATTCAGGTGTGCATTTTTGGCAGGAATATCACACACATGATGCACCCTCCTTATTGCATCATATAGGGAGGCATATGACATTGGCCTGAACCATTATTGGTGATATTACTTCATTTCCTTGGTTAAGGAAGGGGTCAGTAGGTTTTTCTTTACTTTTTTTCTTTCAACAGTAAAATTACAATTAACCCTTTGTAATTAGTAGAATAATGTATTGGGAGATATTTTGATTCTTTGTAAAAATCCACACTGTTCTCCACAAACTTTCACCCACTATAAGGAAGAGTATTGCTTTTTTATTTATTAAGCATGGATTCATGCATTCTGTTTTAATTTGATGGGTTATAAACTATTAATATTCAGTATTTTTGATGTTCCAGTTATCCCAGATTTATGATTTTATGATAAATCTGATTTTATTTTATGATTTTATGATAAATAAATTCAGGCTGGCCTTTGTGCCTTTAATGTCCTCATGTTCTCACTTGAATATTTCTTACTCTCAGGTGTAAGATGTCCAGGCTTATCTGAAACTTCCCTGCCCTATTCCTGGAATCTGCATTTCTACAAGGAGGATGGTATTCAGTGTTTAGCAGAGACTTGTTTTAAGAATACAAGATTGGAGCACTAGGTTTGGGATTTTTTTTTTTTTTTTTTTTTTGCTTCTAGGTGTTTTCGGTAAACAGAATTAGGAAACAAGCACACAAACATATGTTTATTTAAAAATATATCTCTATCTATTTCTGTATCCATGAGTCCATACTGACGCCTCGAACTCTGTTTCAGTGGCACAAGGTTGTTCCCAGCCTAATGCCATTCTGCACTGGTAACTCCCCTTCTTCAACAGTGAGAAACCTGGTCCCACTGTCCTCAATGATTTACTCATTTTCTCAACCTTCCACTACACAGAAAATAGTTTCAGAAACGCTAACCCACTCTACTGTGAAAAGCAAGCCTAATAAATTTCTTTAGACTGAGGTTCTTAAAGGTCTGTTGATTAGTTGATACTGTACCGATGTTAATTTGTTTTGTTTAGTTTTTAAAGAAGATGTTGCGGGTAGGAGTTTATTAATTACTTTTGCTGTGTTGCGTCTTCGTTTCTGTGCGAGGGCTTTCTCTAGTTGTGGCAAGCGGGGGCCACTCTTCATCGCGGTGTGCGGGCCTCTCACTATGGCAGCCTCTCTTGTTGTGGAGCACAGGCTCCAGATGCGCAGGCTCAGTAGTCGTGGCTCACAGGCCCAGTTGCTCCGTGCCATTTGGGATCCTCCCAGACCAGGGCTCGAACCCGTGTCCCCTGAATTAGCAGGCAGATTCTCAACCACCGCGCCACCAGGGAAGCCCGTTAATTTGTTTTTTTGTTGTTGTTTGTTTTTTGCGGTATGCGGGCCTCTCACTGTTGTGGCCTCTCCCGTTGCGGAGCACAGGCTCCGGACGCGCAGGCCCAGCGGCCATGGCTCACGGGCCCAGCTGCTTCGCAGCATGTGGGATCTTCCCGGACCGGGCACGAACCCGTGTACCCTGCATCGGCAGACGGACTCTCAAGCACTGCGCCACCAGGGAAGCCCCGTTAATTTGTTTTTATAAGTATACTCTGGTTACGTAAGGTGTTAACATTAGGGAAAGCAAAGTAAGGGATATAAGGGAATTCTTGGTTTTTGCAGCTTTTCTGTAAATATATGACTAGTACAAAATAAAAAATTGTAAAATATTACTAAGGTTTTTCCCCCCTCAACACACGCACTTTGATATGGTTCTATTTTTCTTTTGAAATACAATGATGTTTATTTTGTTTGTGTTCCATTTTAGGGTTTTTCCCATATTCTTGTTGATAGAATTTTTTGAGCACAAAAATATTAACATGATTCAAAAAGTAAAAATTGTTAATAATATGCACAGATAAGTGTCAGCTACTCTTCCCCATCCCTTCCACCCTATTCCCACCTGTGCCCTGTAGGTATAGTTTCATTACTTTCTGGCTCATCCTTCCAGTATTTCTTTTTGCAAAAATAGGTGTATTTTTCTTATTTTTCCTTCTTTTTATACATACATACATATATATATATATATATATATATATATATATATATATATATACCGTTACATATATATACGGTTACACTTCGCTTTCTTGACATTTATCAGTAAATCCTGGAAGTCATTCCCTATTTGTTCAGTGAGATCTTCATTGGTCTTTTATGCAGCTGCATAGTATTCCATTTTGAACAACCATTTTAAAATGTCGGCATTTACATTGTATCTGATGTTTTGCAATTACAAGTAATGCTATAATTTATGACCTTGTTTGTATATACTTTCATACTGTTGAAGTTAAATCTTCAGAGAAAAAACTTAAAAGAAGGATTTCTGGTTCAAAAAGAAATCCACTGTAGTTTCCTTAAATACTGTCAAATTTCCTTCCAGAGGGTTGGACCCTTTGACATTCCCACATGCAAAGTATTGAAGTGCTTGTATACCCACTTCCCAGAAAACTAGGCTGTCAAACTTTTAATTTTTGCCAGTTTAATGGGTGAGAAGTGGTATATCAGTGTAGTTTCAATTTGCATTTCTCTTATGAATGAAATGCATATCTTGTGATCTGTTTAAGAATTAGTTTATATCCCTTTTTGGTAAGTCATCTGTTTTTTGCCCATTTTTCTATTTTCTATCAGGGTTTTAGAACTTTTTCTCTCAATTTTAGGAATTCTTTCTCTATGTTAGAGATTTTGGTCCTCTGTCTGTGATAAATGTTGCAAATATTTCTTCCAGTTTAATCACCTTCTTTTAAGTTTGGTTACCATCTTTTCTTCTATTGCTATGCAATAGTTCTTTTATTTTTATGTAGCCAAATTAATCAGTCTTTTATTGCCTCTGGAGTCTAGAAAACCTTTCATTATACCTAGGTTTTAGAGAAATTCATCCATGTTGTATTCTACTACTTGAGTAGTTTTAGTTTTCACTTTGAGCTCTCTGATTCATTTGGAGTTTAATCTTTTTTATGATGTAAAGCATGGAACTAGTATTATCGTTTTAAAAATGCCTACCTAGTTCCTCCAGGTCATTTATTAAAAAGTACATCTTTCATGTTTCTGTTAGTTCTTAGGCCAATTCTGATAATATTTATTTTTCTTGATACCATGACTATTAATTTTTGGTTCATTTCATCCCTCCAGGCTGAAAGTGATCTTAAAATCTACCACAATTGTTTTTTCTTTTATTTCTGATAGGTTTCCTTTACATGCTTTGCTCTTTAGTGCATACAATTCATGTCAGCTTTCTCTTCAGTGATCAATCTAACATAGTCTTCCTCTTATAACTTCTTATTTTTTCTCTTAAATTCCATTAATCTGAAATGAATATTGCTACCACTGTTTCTGTTTGTTTGCACTAGCCTAAATTATCTGCTGTAATTTGGGTTTTAACGTTTTTCTATAATTTTATGTCTTTTCTAAAAAGCACATGGATGCATTTTGTGTTGAACTCAATCTTATAGTTTCTGTTCTTGATGAGTATAAATTAAACCATCTTGTGCACTTGTCAGGCTGTCATGTTACATTTTACTTTGGACTGCTTGCTTTGTGCTTTCTCATTTTTGTGCTTTCTTGCTGGGGTTTTTTGTTTTTCCAAAATCATTTTAATTTATAGTTTTCTAATTATCAAAGCCAGAAATGAAAACACATGTTATACCTTTATTTTCATCCTTTTTATAAACAAGTTTTCATTAAATACTGTTGCAAAGAGTTTTTCCTCTAAACATTTAATCTTCAAATAAAATCAAACACTGCTTCTTAAAAAGCAGCATTTGGCTTTTTACTAATCTTTCAGATCCTCTCTATTATTGATACAGAAAAAGTATACTCTTAATGTGATTCTTTCTAGAAAAGAGAGGGGACAGGAATCTAATGCAGGTACAAAGGATTTCACACTGGGGATATTGCCCAATCACTAGAAAATTTTTGTTACCTTTTTGTTCTCCACTGCAGCCTGATTTAAGAGCAATAACACCTTTGTTGCCAGTGCTCTCTGTTAATTATAATCCTCAAACTCCCTGAACATGGTTTAGAACATATACAAGTAATATAGAATTAAGGTTTTAAAGAAAGTAAGTGAAAATGCCCTATTGCAGTCATATTTAAGGGATGCCAAAACTTCTTTACAGTATATGTTTTTCCCTCTACAAATTCAAAAATAAAAATATTGGCTCACTTAAAGCCTTTTATCTAGTCACTGTCAGTTTTCTCTCTGAAGCACCGTGGTTTTATCCAACAGAAAGGCTAATTTTGGACTTATATTCCCCAAAATATGAATGTTTGACCTAACAATTCCATTTATAAGCAGTATAACAAATGAAAGTGAGAATGAATGAGCTAGAGGGATGATAGGTAGTCAGACTCAGAGTGACACGTCATCACATTATGTGTGTAAAAACCGAAGAGACAGGCTGCATCTACTCTAGGCCCCTGAAAGGGATAGTTGGTGGCATGGTGAAGATTCTGGGCTTTTAGACAGAATAATGTAGATTTAGAATGTTATGACCAGAAGGTGTTAGATTTTTGTTGTATGCTGTACCAAATGTCTTCTTCCTAAAGCAGTTTTGATTCTTTCTTTACAGTGAAGATGCCAATATCTTTATTTTACTGTCACATCTCATCCCTCACCCTCCATCTGAGGAGGGCTGGTGGCCACAGTCTCTATAAGCACGTGAGGTGTTGGCCTGCATGACTGAGGGCTCAGTAACTGCCCAGTTTTAGCAGAGGTGATAGGTGGCCTTGCCTCAGAGCATGGGTGGGAACAGTTTGTTCTGTGACCTGAGTCCCTTGTCCCTCATATCTGCAAAACATCCCACAGTGCATGTTCATTTTTTCTTTGAGTTAAAGTCCTCAAGTATTTTCCTTCTTTCACCTTAGCTAAGGGCACTAGGTTTCCCTGTCCCCAAATATTTTTTTTAAGTGTTAGGATTGATTAACAAGATATATCTTGTTTCCAGATTTTTCTTTTTTGTTTTTTTTTTGGCCACGGTAGATGACCACAGGGAAATTGATAACTAAATAGCTGGGCTATGGAGAGAGGCAAGAGTTGCTTTCCTAACAAGGAGTAGAGGAGGCAAGTTATTAAGAAAGTGGGAGGCCTGGAGTGGAAGTATCCCTCTGTTCAGCTTCCTACTTGGCTGCGGTCTGTGGACCACTACCTTCCTCACACTCTACTTTTAGCTAGATCTGAAGTTGAGCAAGCTCCAATCCAGTGGTCCTAACACTGCCAGGATGAGCAGGCCCACTGGTTTCTAATTACTTTTGTAGCTGCTTCCCCTCCCCCACTACCATGTAGGGACAGCAAGAACATTGGGTCAGAGGAAAACCCATAACTGGAGAAAAGCATAGGTTGGGGGGAAAACAATTCAAAGTATTTCTAACAGTTCAAAATAAGAAATATCTGTGACATTATATTTTCCATTTCTGGGTTCACTGACTTGTGACATATTTAATAGAAGAAGTATTAGAAAGCATCACTGACAGGGCTTTTTTGTTGTTGTTGCTTCCTGGCCTAAGAAACTGAAATAGGGCATGCCCAGCAGGGCTTCTCACAACAGTGACAGTGAGGAAAGAATTCCGTGTGTCATCCTCATTGATGCAGGTGCTCCAAGCCTCACATCTTCCAGGACTCTATTTGTCAAACCACCAGTCTGATCATTTTTTCTGAATAGACTGCCTTGACAGTTCAGTGAGAACACACACGCTGTGTCAGGGAGGGTTACACAGACAGGGAGAAGTATGTGAAGGCTCATAGACTTGAGCCTATAGGGATGGATTTGGAAAAGGAAGTGAGCCCTTTGGTCCAAGTCTTGGTTGATGGTACCAGCACACCCGTAATCAAGTATTCCAAGTCCTAAGCATAGGGCACAATCATCATCAGCATTTCTGGATCATTTTTGTGAAGAGATTTTCTGGGATGGCAAGAAGAAGTAAGTGTATGACAGAATCACAAAGAGCATGTATACCTGTTGATATTCTAGGACCACATTAAACAAAAAACAGTGATAGCATCAGGAAATTAGTAAGTGAATCCAGAGTCCAGTAACTTGTTCTAAGAATTAATTAGGTGAGGAGGAGAATTTATAACTTCTACTGCGAGGTATTGAAATTATAATAAGGTAGGTAATATTTTAGGGGTGTTTAATATTTAATTGCCTTATATTGGAAATAGCGTTAAGAATATCTACCATCATTTGGTAAAATAGATGCAAGGTGTTACAGAGCTCCACTGATATCTGTGTATTTTTATATTCCTTTGTAGATGAGAAAAAGGGGGCTCAGAAGGATTAAGGCTGTTCAAGTACATAGAGCTATAGCAAGAAGCAGATCTCAGTTCCAAACCCAATTCTGACTTGTTTTAACCCCCTATTCTTTCCATTTTGTCATTCTACTTCTCAAGACTGGGCAAAGTTGAAAGACAGTAGGGATGTAAAACTTTAATCCATCTCTCAAGATTTGAATGAAACCTAACCAACAGATTTTTCTCCCAGTTCCCATATTGTTTTGGAATATAATTATTTGATCATTACAGATACCTTGATGGAGAGTCTCTTGGAAAACTGTTGCCAATGGAGGTGAAATTAGGGAGAAAGCATATGAAATTTCCTAGATCTACTACCTGTTATGACTTTGGTTCATCATTTTTTTTGAGAGCATAGAGTCTTCTTTCTAGTGGCTAACCCATGACACTGTGTATAAGTAGGGGAAATGAAGAAAATTATTGAGGAAGGTGGTGCTATTGTAATTCACAATGATTTGTGGTGGTCATATGTTCTGGTACTGGCTGCAGAGAAAAGACAGGCTAGGATGTGGTCGGTTGAAGTGTAACAGACTCAATTAACATTAGAAATTTTGGAAAACAAAGTATAAATTAGAGAAAGTCATAGATCTCACTAAAGACTGGTTATCTAAGGAGCGCTCAGAGGATCTTTCTTAATGTTAAAAGCCATGTGGGGAGAGGCTTGGTAATATCAGGTAGAGTTGGGTTCATTCAGCAAATTGCTGGCCACAAGGTCTATGCAACAGATGAGTCCTCACCTCCTCTTCAAAACTGTGGTTATTTGGTATTGTTTAAAATACAGAAACAAGAGATCATACACTTTTGTTGAATCATCACCAGTCTTCATATACTTTGTATACTTTGTATACATATACTTTGTATACATATACTTTGTATACTTCATATACAAAGAAACAGGAAAAGTAAGATCAATTTTGGACTAAAGAACTACATCCTACATGAGCTGCAGTTAATTGGGAATAGGAGAATAAACAGCAGACAATGAAATCTAAATTAAAACTCACATTCTTTTCTCTCTTCTTCAGCCAGAGGAACAATACATTATTCTTGCCCTAATCTTCTAGTGTTCTGGGATGGTGGGGCTAATTGATCAGTAAGATGATAATTAAACTGAATTCTCTGCTATTGGCCCTTTCAGTCACAGTAGAGATAGCATATACAAGAAGTAGCTGCAACAATTGCAAGAAATTAATCATCTTTTCACAATATCTCTTCCTTACATCCAGTGTTCACACCAAATACTTGATATATTCTTGTATGTTACCCAGAATAAATAAAAGAAATTTTTTTATTTCATCCATGAAGTAGAAATCCTGATGGAGTAGGATTTTGCAGTTCGTTTAACTCAGCAGTATATTCTGGTAAGCAGTGCTCTAATAGTTTTTCTTTCACTTATTTCCAGGCTTTGTCCTACACTGACATATATAAGACGTGTGAAAGAGCTTCATTTTCAGCCACTCTGGATGGGTAATAAATGGTAAGTGATTCTCAAGCAATCTACAGGAATCATACTTTTATGTCCTTGATGTTGAATGGAAATGTTTGATTTTTGCCTCAGTTATAGAGAATAGTTATGAAAGTGATTTTGTTCATTAAATTATGCAAGGTGATGAATGTATAGCTCTAGTTTTGTGTTAAAGAAGAAAAATACTTGGTATACTAGCAACTTGCAATGTCGTAAGGTACACACCAAAGGGTATGGTGCAGAATAAAGGAGAAGAGGGCAAAAGCAGATTTCTCTGAAAATGAAGGAGTCATTTTTAAGTTTAGGCCAACCCAAGAGGGTTGGTTTAAGAGCTGTCCAAATGAAGCCTTATTTTTATGATGTGTTACCCTTACCACTGACCAGCTCTTCCACACTGCTGTCACCTCAAAGGTGGTTTTTCTAAATCCACTGGATTCTTAGAGTAAATTTGGAAAGAGATGTGTTTGCAGCAGTAACTGACCAGTTCCCTTTCACAGAAACCCATCTTAACTGCCCGTGAAACAAGCCTAATAAAACTTGTGAAATTTACTAGTTGCCATTCACCTCCCTGTACCAAACATGCACAGACCAAGAGTACAGACCATTTGCCAGGTGGTATGTGACATGTTAAGAGTTACACTCATTTATGTTGATTATGCTATTAGGAGCTGCGCCATCACGTGTATATGTGAATAAGCATGTGTGTAATCCAAACGCTTAGAGTGCATCACGGGTCCCTCATGATAAATAAATACATGTGAAGAGATGAAATAAGTAGTTTAGATCTAAATTTCTGCAACATTAGTTCATAGACAGTGGTGTACCCTGATACTTTCTTCAAGTAAATTTGCTGGTAAACTGGGAATAAAATAATTCTTGAAAGCATCTGTGCCCCTAGTTTATATACAGGCTTTGATGTGACAGCATCACTTTCCACATAATTTGGAAACAAACTGAATTAGAAATGAGACATGGGGGACTCAAAAAGAATAGTAAGCCGGCTGGGTCAAATGGTTTTGACTATAATATTTCATAATGAGAGAAAAGTCTTAGTGACTAGGGTATGGAGTAATGGAAAAGTTTCTTCCAATTGGCAAAGTGGGAAATAAAAATGATCAACATGCATCGGGTGATAATCAGTCATTTCACCTTGAAAATAATGTGAAGAGTGAACCTTTAGACATCTCAAGTGACCAAACAAGTATGTGCAGAAATTAACTTTTTTTTTTATTATATATCATATAATGTAGTAGTAAAGTCTGAAGTGCATGAATAAAAAGTTAGTGAAATTACAGGAGGAACAATCTATATAGCAATAATAGGTGCATTCCCTGTGCATCTGAAAGAAAAAAAAAAAGAGTTTTCACTCATTTTGGCCTAAAACTTAGTGTTCAGGTTCCCAGGATTCTGACATCAGAACCCGGATAACGCTGATTAGAACCATAGGGGCTTTACAATAAAAGCTAAAATATTGACCATATGATGGCAAAAAGTCTTATTTTGTGGTTAACTGATTCTCTTCTAGCTACTCTCTGATGAAGTTGGTGGTGCTGTAGAGGAGGACCGCCGCCTCCTGGACGAGGACCGGGACCGCTCAGCATCGTAGGGGACATGCTTGTCGTAGTTCTCCATCTGAGCCTCAAGGAAATCTCTCTGCTGCTGCCTCATGGTCTGGCTTATGAGCCCAGGTAGGGCATGGATGCTACCAATCAAAGTCTCCAATTTGGTTTCCAGGGTAACGATCCTCTTCTCAAAGTCTTCACTCCTTTCGTTTAAGTCGGAAATCATGTCATACATGATGTTCTGGGTCTAGAAAACAGGATTGAGAGAATAGAGAGATGAAGAGCGAAGTTTTAATTCACTTGCCCTGGAAGCAAACTATCAACTCTCAGAGCTTGAGGGCTGGTCTCCTTTCGGTGACATGCAATGCAGCAGTGGGGTCAGCTAACTGAACACTTGACCTGGCAAAGCAAATTCAGTGTGTCCGTTCAATGCCAGGATTTAGGAAAGAAAAGATCTTAGGCCTTAATTTGATCCAGCTGCAGAAAATGGTGTGCAGGTACTGCTGGTGGTATGTCCAAGGATTTTAGGTGGTGTGCAGGTAGACAAACACGTTTTGATTTCATATTTATGTATATATTCTAATGGTTGTTAGAAAAGTTAGCATGTCAAATTCATTTTGCAACATGTAATACTAATTAGGGCAAGGCTGATTTTTAAAAACAAGCCGATTTAAAGAACAATACATAATAGTACAGATGGTATTAGGATGTAGCAGAAATTTTGAGCGTGGAATATGAATGAAGTTTAGGACAAACTGATTTGATCAAGTAATTTAGTAACTTAAAGCAATTAATATCTTTTTGCTCTCCTATGTTCCAAATTACAGGCTCTCCATTGGGTCAAATAGCATTTTTATAGATAACTGCTGAGAGAATAAAAGTTAGGGGAGACACTAAAGTTACCAATCCACCTTGTTGGCTATGGCTGAATCAGAACTAAGTGGTTTGAAATAGGAAAATGCTTTTGGTGCCCTAGAGAATTTTGCAATTGGTTGTCCTGATCAAAGGGTATTCATAACTCTGACGCCCAGTTATAGTTCCGGAAATAGCCAGGAGACGGGGAAAGAAGACCTCAGGGCTGATCAGCTCAGAGCCAGAGAGGGAAGGGGGTGCTCAAGAAGGGAAGGCTGGAGACATTAACCTTAGCCCAGTGCAGCCTTTCCCAAGCCTAGACCCCTTTGGCTAAGCCTGCCCCCTGTCTTATTTCCCTCTATAATATGTGCTCTTATCCTGCTTAACAACCTCTTAATGGTGATAAATGATGATGAACTGATTAAATAAGGGAGTTACTGTTCGGAACACAGGCACCTCCTTTGAGTTTGGCCAGGAAGACAGAGTGCATTAACTTTATTTTTACTGTTGATACATAGTCTTGAGACTATATGAGCAACATCCATTCATTCAGAAACCCTTATGGCATGGATAGTCCTGCAAACATAATAATAAGCACGGTGCTAAGGAAATAATTGAGGGGCTTCCCTGGTGGCGCAGTGGTTAAAGAATCTGCCTGCCAATGCAGGGGACACAGGTTCTAGCCCTGGTCTGGGAAGTTCCCACATGCCGTGGAGCAGCTAGGCCCATGAGCCTGCACAACTACTAAGCCTGCACTCTAGAGCCCGTGAGCCACAACTACTGAGCCCGCGTGCCTAGAGCCCGTGCTCTGCAACAAGAGAAGCCACCACAATGAGAAGCCCACGTACCACAACGAAGAGTAGCCCCCACTAGCCGCAACTAGAGGAAAAAAATCCCACGCGCAGCAACGAAGACCCAACACAGTCAAAATGAAAAATAATTAAAAGATACAGCATCTTGCCTCATAGATATATAATTTTACTTCAAGAGACTATCTATTATATATAATAGTATATATAATATGTATTTATATATGCTATATTACATATAGTGAAATGATATATAATATATATATTATTTTCAAGGGGTCTCTTATTTTTTCATAAAAATACCCAATTTCTTTTATCATTTGATCTAGGAGTGGTGGAAGAACCTGCCCCATCTTTGTCCATGATGTGTCCCAGTGAGAACAATGTGTGTAAATACTGAGCACATCTTCAGGCCTCGTATGTGTGTGCTGCCCAGCCTAAATGAATGATATATGATCTCCCAGGGGTAAGTCATTAAATACTTCACTTATCATCTTCTATGTATAAGATATCAAATATTCATCTTCAACATATTTATACAGTATGTATTATTGATATACATTAAAAAATGAATATAATTAAGTGTGTTATTTCATGGGACTAGGACAAATGGATGTAATTTTTGGAGAATATACTGGAGGCTTTATAAAGGACATAGCAGTTATAGCAAACAAACAGCAGAACACAGGTCCAACAGAGAGTTGCCTCTTTCAAAGGATTCATGTTAACAGGCTCAACACTTACACATAAATCTATTCTAATGCCTCCTATAGAATTTAGAACATTGAAAGGTAATGTTGTCATTATTGACAAATATTCACATTTTGAAAGTGGACTTCACTTGAGAGGAACAACCAAAAATAAACCAGATAAAGCGTATAACTGATAGAAGAATTGGGGATTATTAATGTCCTTTTAAAAAGTGGTATGAAGACCTTGAATAGTCAAAACTATCTTGAGAAAGAAGAAAGGTGCTGGAGGAATCAGGCTCCCTGACTTCAGACTATAGTACAAAACTACAGTCATCAAGACAGTATGGTACTGGTACAAAAACAGACAGGTAGATCAATGGAACAGGATAGAAAGCCTGTTGCTTAAAATATATAAAAAATAATTTTATTGATGAGTCCCATTTAGCCCTGAACCTCATAGTAAAGCCTAGAATGTGGTTCTGCTCTCATAGAGATGAGACTAAACTACATATAAGCATTCCCAAAGTACTATCTCATAGTCCACTTACGTTTCTTACTGAACTTCCAAATCACTGCAAGTAGGAAAGCTTTTAGAATGGGGTTGAACAATGTAGGTAGGGAAAGTGAATATTAAGTAAGAGTTTCAGAAGAATTCTTATAAGTTGGGCCATCATGTCAGCATAGTTTGTTGGTTTGATTTGTTAAATAAGTTTGGGGTGGCCTCCTCCCGAAGCATTATTGATTTCTATGCAGTGGTTAGTTCCAATAGATGCAATCATGAGGGCTGAGACCCCAGCTTACCTTTGCCAGGTCCACCAAGGTATTTGCTTGATCATTCAGTTTCCTCTGCTCCATTTTTACACTTCTTAATCTAAAAGACAGAATCTGAAGTCAGAAAGGTTCCTTTTCTTCCCTACGACTATCGTAAGCCTTCCAAAGAGCATGCACAAAATTGACAAGAGCAAATAACTGCATGGATAATGCCTTGAATATTTGGCATAAAGTCCAAACTGGTTATGTATCTGGTACAATGAGAAGCATGCTTCCCCAACACCGCAAAAAGGAAGGGAGAGAGAAAGAGATGAGGTGTCCTTAGGACAACTATTTACTAGGTAGTTAAAGTTCAACTGAGAAAGGCTCATAAGGCTTTAACCATATGAGAAAAACCAAAACATTCCTTAAAGACCCAGTATCGTGACAAATAGACATAGGAAGAAAAATGCAAAGCAACTGGAATTTTATCAATGTTGGAAGCAGTAAGCACCTTCCTATGCCTATGTGACTAGATACAGGTGTTAGCCCTATTTAGTCTGAAATGGATTGGGTTAGGTATTTGAACCTGATGAAACACAGTGATAAGTGAGATTCTCATTAGCAAAAATAAAACTTTTATTCAACCAGCAGCAAGATAACTCAAAACACATAATTCTCTTATTCGTCATTGTACTTCACTTGACTTTTATCTTAAACTGCCATTGAATTTGAAGGGAAGCCAGACCATTTCCTTGGGAGAACTTCCTTTAATTTTTATTCTAGATAAAGGCACAGGACAATTAAAGTGTCTGACAGGTGGGATCTCTTCTACTGGTAAAGTTACCTTTAGAAACTTTTAAATATCAATGTGTGTATCTGATTGACAGTCAAAAAGCTGGTTTTCTTAAAGACAAATTCTGAATGAGTACCTACTATTCCTTAACTTATTCACAGTAATATTTCAACAAACATTTACTCAGTGCTTGTTATGTAGCAAGAAATTAAGATTTTCCAACCAGAGAAAAGTAGTTGATTGTCCTTTAAGCCAACAATTCAAAGCCATGCTCCAAAAGAGAAGCAGGTCTCTCTGAGCTGCTTTGTGAAAAACCCACGCTAACCTTATCACTTTGATGACGAGTCCTTTGCAAAGTATAGTGTTAATGTTGGAGAGAGTACGCTTGAGTATGTCCCAATTTAAATGAAAGGTAATTGGTTAAAGGGATAAAAAAAAATTCACAGGGCAAGATTTTACTGCCAGGGAGATTTTTGTAACACATGTTCACGATGCTCAGTGATCCTGTTCTGAAATGTGGATATCCAATATGTCACCAAATCTGCTCCACAGTGAAGAGACAGTGCCTTCTGCCAGTAAGAGTTGAACTGACACCTGCTTACAACATGATCTTTAACAGTCTAAAACAGTTTAAGGTTAGAACTTGTGATTGTGACTATGTGTTTCTTTATTAGAAGACTTGGAACTAATTTAACTGGCTCCTTTTTATGTTATTATAGTGATGGAAAATGTTTCAGTCTAAAAGAAATTTACAAACATATATTTAAATCTAATATGTTGTTGAGAAATGTTTCTCTAAGTACTTACAAGGGTTACAATTCTTGATGTGTGCCTTTTAAAAACAAGTCAAAAAAAAAAAACCAAACACAACAAAAAAAACCAAGCAAAGCAACTTTAAACATGTGTGGGTCATTACAGAGAAATGTACTAGAAACACTAAGTGTCAGACATGTATTCTGTCCGCCTTGGCCCTAACCTGACATTCAGTTTCTTCATGTATGAAAAGAAGAGGGTTAGATTAGGACTTTGTTTTTGAAGTGCTGGATTTATACCAACAGAGGTGTTCTAGATGACTAAATGATACTCAAACAAGACATTAACCAATACTAGAACAGATGGAGAGAGAGTTATTCCCTTTAATTCTCTTCCAATTCTTGATTATTATAAGAAAAATGTCTCAGGCTAGTCCTATCCTGTTTTTATCTCCTAACAAACACCTGCTCTTCCCCTGTTTTTAAAAAAAGAGGGAGGAGAATCTCAGCTCAGAGCTTTCTGCAGGCAACAGCTTGTGGCTAGAATTCAATACCAGTGTTTCAATTGTCGACTGATGTTCCCTTTACCTCACTCTCCTTGCTGGGAGTGATATATTTTTAAATCCACTTATGATAGGGATTTATCATAAGCTTTCTTTTCAAATTTAGGTAAGTCATAGCAGAGCTGGCACATGAAGTTCGGGGACACCGGAGCGGAAGCCTCCAGCAACTCGTGAGGGCAGCACGGCCCTGAGCCCTACTAGCCTGGTTGAACTGCCTGAAAGGTAGGAGAACTGGTACAGAAAGCCTACGTAAGCTGCAGCTGCCAGAATAAAAGGTAACATGCAGTTGTGTTTTTCACTTCTTCCCCCCACCCGCCCTCACCCCCAAAAAAGAAGAATAAGAAACATATGTTGATTTCTTCCTTGTGAACTTCACTTATCACAGGAAAATATCATGATTTTGGAACACATTTCCATAGCAGCAATCAGACTACTAAAATTCACAAATAAAGGATCCGCTTGGGTGCATGCAGCCAGTAGAAAATTCTGCGAATGTTGAGAGGAGCGGCTCACACAACTTACTTCCGAGCTCTATTTTCATTTTGTTGAAATAAAAAGACAAAACAAAAGAAAAGAAACTGTAAAATATTCTGGAACAAAATAACACAGAGTGGTGTTCATTCATGCACAGGGGGCTCGATTCATTAGCTGGAAGGTCCTGTTAAGATTCTGCAGGATTTTGGCATATCGATCAGAAAGAAATGCTATTCCATTATGTTATCATCCTTCTGCATCGCTACTCTACTTCCCCACCTGAAAGCACATAGCTTCCTCCAGAACTAGAGTTCGGAAGGAAGAAGTTGTGTAAAGTCATCTTGGCCTCTTTGAAACATGATGTTCAAGTAAACAATAGGAGACATTTTTGCCTAGTATCAAAAGATAATATTCTAAACAATAGGATTATAATTTTTGGAGGGGGGTACGTCTTTTCCAAGTTGGTCTTTTGAGAAGCCGGGGCTATTGAAGAGCCTGGTCTTCTGACAGGGGGTTAACCTAACACTCTCTGTTATAGACATCACATTTATTGGATTTCTTGGCTGTGAGACAAGTTCATGTTAATTGATGGGTCTCTAGCTGAGACCGAAGAATGAGAAACTGTAAAGTTGATACCAGAAAAAGTGGTAAAAGTTACAGAAACAGAATGCTTCATGGCACTAAGTGACGATCCCCAAAGACAGCTACGTTACTGAAGAGAGGACACAGGCCTGCAGAGTTAGGCATCCAACAGAGACTAGCAAGGTCATGTGTCCGGGAGAGAGGCTGGGAAAAGAGAAGGAGAGTTGAGATAGAGGAGGCTGGTAGAAGGGGGAGAGAGCTGCTGCAAAAGCTCTCTGGACAAATCAGAGGAGAGCAGAGGCCAGGAGAGCTCTAGCAAGTCAACTGGTACATTTTCCCTCAAGTGGCAAGGTCCGATTTCACCTGGTGCTGCCTGACAAGGCTGGGGCAGTAAAGGCAGTAAAGGCCTTGCCCTTAGGAATCGAGCCCTGTGTGCTTTCATGTATGGCTTCACTCATTAAGTTCAGTGAAAGATAATTATGCATAATTAGCATAACCTATCCACACCCAGCCCATCTACTTTTCACAAAGTATAAGTACCCTCCCACCTCAAGGAAACCCAACAGCCCCAAGACTAATTTATAAAACAATTCAGAACATTTTTGCGTTGCTTAAAGCTCATCTACTTTAGAAGTACACAAGGCTACAGAAGAAACAATGAGAAATGTCTGAAAGAAGCAGAAGAATCACATGTGGTTTCCTTTGTTACTCTACCCAAAAACAGCATGCTGAACAACCCATGTAACCTACACCACGAAACCCTTCAGATCATGTCAGTACAGCTTGTAGCAATATGCCAATGGCCTAGGGACAGTTTTTACACTGAGTTTCACCAAAGATTTTTTGCCTAATTTTTTTTTTTTTTTTTTCGGTATGCGGGCCTCTCACTGTTGTGGCCTCTCCCGTTGTGGAGCACAGGCTCCGGACGCCCAGGCTCAGTGGCCATGGCTCACGGGCCCAGCCGCTCTGCGGCATGTGGGATCTTCCCGGAGCGGGGCACGGACCCGTGTCCCCTGCGTCGGCAGGCAGACTCTCAACCACTGCGCCACCAGGGAAGCCCCTGCCTAACATTTTATTATAAGAATGTTCAAACCTAAAGCAAAGTTGAAAAAGTTTTATAATGACCACCCATAAATTGTCCCCCAGGGTTTTGAGTGTGAATGTATTCCACACTTAAGAGTTCTATGACAATTTATATAAATATAGAAATACCCACTATTTACACATGGCTACAGAATTATATGACAAAAATTGTCAAAGCGTTTGCTTTTTTTTTTTGGTTATAAGGAAATTTATCAATGGCATCAAAGGCAAGTCACGTTTCATTACATATTGAACAGGTAAGTTACACTAACAGGAAGGGACACAAATACAATCCTGGAGGAAATGGGATATGTGGATGCTCAACCCAAAGACTGACCCACTTGCCTACTTCCACATCATCTCACAACCTTTCCATCCTGGGACACCACATTTTCTCATACCCGCAAAGGTAAGTTTTCTTTTTTAATAGATCTGAACAATATAGGTTAGTATCGAAACATACAAGGAATGATTTCTCCACAGTATACCATGTGTACCTCTTGTATGAATGTTGCGGTTATTGTGTTGTACGGTTTGGGGGCTGTAGGAATGATCACTCTACCAGGAAATTTTACCAGGTGACCCTTGAGGGAGAGGTAAAGGCTCAGCATCTCTCAGGGGACCCACTCTCTTAGGTCTAAGCTTCAAGGAGTCAAGATGTGGAGGCAAGTGGTCCTAGGTGGTGGCACCTGGTTATAAAGGTAGCTGTGAGCTCCAGGGAGCGAATTCCTGCTTGGGAGCCAGATCGAACACAATGTTGCTCTCTGTGTTTTTCACTTTTACTCTCTCCCAGACTTTGAAAGAGTACTCGCTTAAAATTCTTTTCCTTATATGGGGAAAATGCATAGTTGTGTGTCCAGTCAAGTCACAGAGCTAAAGGAGAAATAATGTCACTTTGGTGTTGGTGGCAGCAAGGGAAAGAACATGTGTGAATTGCTAAGAGTAGCAATGAGGACCAGCTTACTCTACCATATATGCGGAGTCTCCTATTTTAGAGCTCAGGGTGCTTGGATTTTATTTTCATTAAGAAAGGTAGCAACTTCTATACAAGTACATGTATGTCTATAATTATAGACATATTCCACATTTTCAGTGATACCTATTTAAGAAGGAGAGTGGATGGCAGATGAAGAGGTGAAAGATGAATGCTTGGTGATTTTCAACGGAATGTGAGTGTAATATACATATGAATTCCCTAAATATGTAAAATTAACACTTCAGCCTCAGAACTTCCTGTCTGCTGTACTAATTAGCTCTAAGAAAACACATCTCCCTTTATAATCAGGATACCTAGTATTTACCTACCTTTCCGAGATTACCCTGGTAGGTTGCATGAGAAAAGCCACTTTTCTGACCCACAAAATGTGATGCGTCTGCCCTGCCCCATACAGAAATGGCATTAAGAGCAAGGCTGCATGGCATCATAACTGACACCCGCATAATGTACTTACGGTAAGGATGCTGCCAGCCTGGGGGAGAAAGACCTGGTGCTTTCAAATTATCATTGAAACTTGCTAGATAGAGATTTGTATTTTATAAGTCTATGATGGTAGGTATAACAGTAACAATAAAATGGCACGAAGGACTTAAACAAATTGAATAACAGTGGCCTCGATAAAGTCAGAATAATGACTGCAAGGCCTATAGGAACTCTAAACTCTATAATGAACACATAGCATCTAGAAAATCCCTCAAGTTCTGAGTGAAAACTAATTTAAAAATTCGAGTATTAAGTCAATTGTACGTACTACCTTCATATAAAGATGCTTGGCAGTATGTTAATTTCTTTAAAGAGTCTGTAGTAGATACAAACTAAACATCTTAGAGCAAACTATATGAATAAGTAAATCAAGAAATACAATTTTAACTAAAATTATTGCTTCTATCTAAAAAAAGAAACTGAATAGACCCTTTAATTAATATATTATGTGGCTATTCTCCCAATAATAAATGATTTTTAACCATCAAATGAACTGACAAATGAAATCCTGAGAAAAATTATGGAATTATTAAAATGCCAAATAACGTCTTCTGGGAACAAACATGATAATGTTCTCTTTTTCCCTCCCGCGTGAAAGAAGAATAAGCAGGGGCAAGAATGAAAACCCAGAGATACAAATGCAGAATGAAAGAGGAGAATGGTACTTACTGATGAATAGCTTGCAAGAATTTCCGTTGATGTTTTCTGACTTTTGCATGATCTATCTTTTTTACTAGCTTTGTATTTTTGTAAATTAGCCATGTTTCCCTGAGTACATTGGCAGCTGCGTTTTTCACCTGTTAGGAAAAGAAACAAACACAGCAGTTGATAAATTCCAGAGCAGAATCCTTTGCAACTTGGCTGGCTGTCATGCTCTTCATCCCAATGATCATGGTAAGCTCTAGCTCTGTTTAGTAACTGTATCTCAAAAAATTTTTTCTTGACTCTGTGCCTGTCTAAAAGTACATGTATCTGTCTGGGAATGCTTACCTTGAAGTATGAGGGGCTAATGATCTCTTTCACGGGTAACTTCTACTCTAACTCTACCCCATGAGGAACCTTTCAACTACCTTTTCTTTTTTTTTTTTTAAATCAAGAGGTGCTGCTTTCTTCACCTTGTATCGCAGTTGCTCTCTCCATGTTCTTCGTTTTCCTGGAGAAAGGCAAAATGCCAGAAGGCCAAGGTTAACCCTGTCCTTTGCAAGCTTGCTCGGCATTTCTGGCTGTGCACTACAGGAAGGGCATGTTTCCCCTGCTGAATGTACAAGAAGACCCAGTCATCCAGCCTCCCAGGGTGACTTAGCAAATTGCTTGTTAGCGTACTTTAATCAACTGACAGAGAGTCTGTGTTGTCATGATTTTGTTGGTAATTTAAGTACACTGCCTTTCACATGGACAGGACAAACCTAAAGGATAAAGTCATGAAAGTAACACTGCCAAGACTTACTGCAGCTGATGGAAGGTGTGAATACTTCCTAGTGAGACTTCAATCACTTGCTTTCTTGACACTTTCAAGTCTTCAAAGATTCCTGCCAGTTGGTAAGTCCTCTTCCTTGCTCACAAGACAAGAACTGATGACCCAGAGCTTTCACTTGTGCTTGTTGTTAGCTACTTATTCTGGGAAGTTGAGTCATTTAATTCTTTTGAGTGATCGATAAAGGGTGTCTCACAAGGGGAGCTGCAGGCTAGAGGGGGGCTGGGTGGAGGAAGACAACTTTTTAAAGACAGGCAGTGTGGTGGGGTAAGACAGAACAGTGAACTGGGCTGCAGAAATGGGTTCTAAGTTCTTGACTGTGGACCAACCAAGTCAGGTCAAGGAGACAAGCTAACCCGGCAGGATTTTAGTTTGCCCTAACATGAGAAGGTTAGAGAGAATTATTGTTAAATTCCTTTTCAGCACTTAGATTTACAATAAGGAAGAGTATTATAATTTACCAAAACAATGGCCCAAGTATGTATGTGTATTTTTTCACTTTAGCAGAGAAAACAGCAGGTTGGGTGGCTGAGGGTGAACCCTTTTTCATGGCGCTGAGTTTTCTTTTTGAGTGAAATTGTATGGCTAGAACCCACTTTAAGAACATGGCTGGTTTCTGAAGACTGCTTTTAGTTGTGACTTCCTCTGTATATTCATTAGACTCTGCATGGAGAACATTCTCCAACCAAGAGAAAGACGAAACACGGGGTGTTGAGCACCAGCGGTGCGTGTAAGTGACTTGTCCGCAGTGAAGTTAAAAGGTGTTCCAGTGAACTCTTGCTCTTCGTTCTTATGGAATCATTCCTCTTCCTCACAAGGTAAGAGTCACCATTCAGAAGCCTCTTCCATCTGACACTGGTCTCCTTTGCAAAGGTAAGGAACTGGATGTAGTGTAATTTGCTGAGGTTGGAGGACCTTGCTTTTATTTTTAATTAAAACATTTTTATTTTATATCGGGGTATAGTTAGTTGATTAATAATGATGTGTTAGTTATGGGCGTACAGCAAAGTGATTCCGTTATAACCATTCAAGTATCCATTCTTTTTCAAATTTTTTTCCCTTTTACGTTATTACAGAATATTGAGCTGACTTCCCTGTGCTATGCAGTAGGTGCTTGGCGGTTATCTATTTTATAGGCAGTAGTGTGTACATGTCAGTCCCAAACTCCCAATCTATCCCTCACCCCCACCCTTTCCCCCTGGTAACCATAAATTCGTTCTCTAAGTTGCTGTTTCTGTTTTGTAAGTGTTTCTGTTTTGTAAATAAGTTCATTTGTATCATTTGTCTTTTAGATTCTGCATATAAGCGACATCATATGATGATATTTGTTTTTCTCTCTCTGACTGCTTCACTTAGTATGATAATCTGCAGGTCCACCCATGTTGCTGCAAATGGCATTATTTCATTTTTTAATTTATGGCTGAGTAATATTCCATTGTTTATCTGTACCACATCTTCTTTACCCGTTCCTCTGTTGATGGACATTTAGGTTGCTTCCTTGTCTTGGCTACTGTAAACAGTGCTGCAATGAACATTGGGGTGCATGTATCATTTTGAATTATGGTTTTCTCTGGGTATGTGCCTAGTAGTGGGATTGCTGGGTCATATGGTAGCTCTATTCTTAGTTTTTTTAAGGAAACTCCATACTACTCTCCACTGTTTTACCAATTTATATTCCTGCCAACAGTGTAGGAGGGTTCCCGTTTCTCCACACCCTCTCCAGCATTTGTTGTTTGTAGACTTTTTGATGACGGCCGTTCTGACCCGTGTGAGGTGCTACCTCACTGTAGTTTTGATTTGCATTTCTGTAAATAATTAGTGATGTTGAGCATCTTTTCATGTGCCTCCTGGCCATCTGTATATCTTCTTTGGAGAAATTTCTATCTAGGTCTTCTGTCCACTTTTGGATTGGGCTGTTTGGTTTATTTTTGATATTGAGGCACATGAGCTGTTTATAAATTTTGGAGATTAATCCCTTGTCAGTTACATCGTCTGCAAGTATTTTCTCCTATTTTATGGGTTGTCTTTTCGTTTTGTTTATGGTTTCCTTTGCTGTGAAAAAGATTTCGAGTTTAATTAGGTCCCATTTGTTTATTTATTTCCATAACTCCAGGAGGCAGATCAAAAAAGATTTTGCTGCAATTTATGTCAAAGAATGTTCTTCCTATGTTTTCCTCTAAGAGTTTTACAGTTGTCTGCGCTTACATTTAGGTCTTTAATCCATTTTGAGCTTATTTTTGGTGCATAACTTAATTGACCATAGGTGTGTGCGTTTATTTCTGGGTTTTCTATCCTGTTCCATTGATGTATATTTCTGTTTTGGGGCCGGTACCATACTGTCTTGATGACTGTAGCTTTGTAGGAGGACCTTGCTTTTAAAGAGAGAGGAGTGGGAAGTGACTAGCCAGCACTGCCTGGGGTTGGGACAGGCCTTCCCTGCCACCAAGGAGAAGGGCTGGCTACTGGAGGTCTCAGCTCTCTGAGCAGATATACTGCCTGGAGGACTGGTAAGGGCCCTGGTATATCCTCCCTCCCTGGTTTTATCCGCTCAAGACACAGAGTAAGAACCTAGAACACAGACCAGCGAGGCACCGAGAAAACTGGGTAAGAAGTGATGAGACAAGAACACAGCAGTTCAACACAGCAATTAATTTTGGTTTGGATTCTCATCTAAAGTCTATAAAATTTTCAAAGGTGATCCAATGCTTGTCCTTAATGTATTTTAAATGATTCTTTTTCTTTGGGACGGTGGGGGAATGACTGGAAGGGCGTAGGGAACCTCAGTTTCAGAGTGTACTGCAGTGGGCGATAACCCCTGGACCTTATATTGTAGGATTCGTATTCACTAAACATGCAATGTAGATGACAGGCTGAAAAATAATTGACTCCTCATCTGAAAATGAAATCCCTACAGCTGCTTTTAAGAACTGTGAAATATATCCATTTATGGCAAAACATCCCCTTTCTAACGAAAACTCCCTTTCAAATACAGGAATAAATCTCTCAAAGCATCTTATTTAACTGCTACTTTTCAATACAGCAGAAACAAAACAATATATCCAAACATAGAAAAACTTATCCTCTACTGATAATAGTAGATTTTTTTCCCTCGGTTCCTCCCAGGGTTGAAAGGGAACAGACGACAGTGTGGAAACACCTCAGTGTTTTACAGGTTTGAAGGACGGGAATTGTTACATGAAAATGCTAATCCAAACTTACAGGAAAAACAGGGGAGAGGAGAAGTAGGTCTGCACATTTGTGATCATTGAGATGAACGTTTATTTGCAGTTAAGAACCCTGCTCTATAGTCATGTAACAATGTAACTCTGGAGCCCCTGCTCCACTTTCCAGGGCATTTACAAAGTTTTAGAGGTCACGTCATTGTTTCTCCCTAGCTCAGTGCTTTTGGCATAGCTGGTACTAAAAAGTGTCTATGGTGTTAAATTTGGCACCATAGTAATTTGTATCATAAAAACTTCTAATCATAACCATAGATGCATATTTATCAACCAAAGGACCCTCCTGATATGAAGGGTATACAGGTTTAAAGAAGAGACCTAGGATCTAAAGGGGACAGAGCATTTCCATTTATTAATTCAACAAATTTATTGAGTCTCTATCACTTGCTAGATACCATGAGAGTTGGTACGAGGGATTCACAGATATCTCTCAATAATTAGTAGCTATATTATATGTTGCCAATTAATGGCCCAGTGCTACTCTGAAATATAACTTATTTCCTCTACTTCACAGAACAAGGAAAGTGAAAAGTGGGCCCTTTCTTAACAGGAACCTTCTCTTCCTCTCTCCATTTCCTGTACCCCCAAAGACACACACAGGGAAAAAGGAAAATAAGAACATTTGTTCTACCTCACTAATTGACATGTACACCCTGCTATATTTAAAATATTAATAGATAACCAACAAGGACCTACTATAGCACAGGGAACTCTGCTCAATAGTCTGTCATGACCTAAATGGGAAAAGAATTTGAAAAAGAATAGATACATGTATATGTATAACTGAATCACTTTGCTGTATATCTGAAACTAACACAACATTGCAATCAACTATACTCCAATATAAAATAAAAATTAAAAAAAAAATTAGGGGCTTCCCTGGTGGCGCAGTGGTTGAGAGTCTGCTTGCCGATGCAAGGGACACGGGTTTGTGCCCCGGTCCGGGAAGATCCCACATGCCGCGGAGCGGCTGGGCCCGTGAGCCATGGCCACTGAGCCTGCGCGTTTCGGAGCCTGTGCTCCACAAGGGAAGAGGCCCGCGTACCGCAAAAAAAAAATTAGTGGTCAACTCAAATGCAAGTCTTTTATCAGAAAAATTTTGAAAGGCATAAAATAATCAGAAATATTTGAGAAAACAAAGGCCCTATAAGCCATTTATACTATTAAAAGGAGTAACAGTCACTAGATGCCTTCAACCCTCTTTCATAGGTATAAAGGACATGACATGTTATATTGCTGGCTCCTAGGTAAATATTAAAGCTATAGGTAGTAAGGTAAAATATATTTTTTATGTGAAACAATACTTTCTAAACCACAAAACCTCTTAAAGCTGATTATGATACATACAATTAGAGTTATTTAGCAGGCTACTTTGTTTATAGATTTCCTTTGCTTTTTACTACTTTCTTTTTCTTCCTCTTGCCTCTCCCTTCAGAGGCTTTTCTGAGGCAGGAGAGTTTCTTGCCTCTCATTCTGATAATTACAGTAAAATGTTGCTCTATATGCTGTGGGTGATGCCTCCAGGATGCCTGGGGGACAAAGTCAAGGCCACTAAGCCTGTGCAGCTTAGTAGGACATCATGTGCTCTCACTGCCCCTGCAGCAGCGGGGCTGGATGTGCTCAGGGCACCAACCTTTCTTGCCAGCCCAGTTCTCCTTGAGACCAGGTACCTGTGGCGGGGTGAATGGAACAAGGCAAGGTCAAGGGTTCCATGCATTTATATTTTAACCCACTGGGATATGTAGCCAAGCAGGATATAAAAGTTACACAGTAAATCCTCTAGAATTTCCAAGCAGGATATAAAAGTTACACAGTAAATCCTCTAGAATTTCTGTTCACTTGTTAAGAGATAGGCAAGAAACAAAATTACATAATTACATATAATTACATAATAGTGTTCTTATTATGGATCTTATTGAGAATTCTTAACAGGATTGGAAACACCCACAGTGGACATTAATATGTATAATTATCCTTCATGGTACATCTAGCGACTTTAAATATTATGCCTGGGTTCTCAAAGTTTCTTTCCAAAATGAAAGTAGCCAGAGAGCCAAACTCCAAGATTTCTTTTTGGTTCAAACCTGAATGAATAGTAATAATAATATTATTTCCTAAAGCTTTAAGCATGTTAAACACATTGCGTCTGTAAGGTCATATGCTACGAATCGATTAAATAGCTGGTTCTGTCTTACTAAGCCTACTGATAAGTTATTGCTATTATGCTTTGATTTTGGAATCCTTAGATTATTTAGGTTACATGGACCTATTGGCCATTTTTGAATTGCAGAGTGCCATGTAAACTTTTGAAATTATATAGGACAATCCTCCATTAATGCTAGTGCCCAGTGAATTCTGTGTTCTACTTTCAAACATAGTATTTTATGTGGTTAATGTAGTCCCACAGAGAAATGATTTCTGTATAAAATTGTTCCTCAAACTTTGTACATGGTGGATAATTTTTCATGGACATTGTTCAGTTTAGTTAAAACACACACTGGAAGGCTTTGAAGGTTCCATTTCTTCCTGGAAGAATAATCTATCATTTAAAGAAAAGCAATGTCTGTGACCACTATTCCTGTTGACCATCAAAAAACTTCGATGTAGTGTTTCAGGGGACATTTTCATTTTTAATCTGTCATCTTAGTAACTATGTATGGCTTTTAGGTCCTTGTTTATTCTTGGTTAGGTTATTATCCAGGAATTATTTTAGATTTTTTTCTTCAAAAATTCCATAAATAACCAAATGGAATCAATGTATAAAATAATAGAGAGAACCATAAAAGGGCTATTATTTTCATATGTTATATTGAGTATAATAACAGAATGGGAATCATAAACCAGAAATTTATGTTTGATTTAAATTTATGTTTGATTTTAATGCCATTTTAACATTTGCTTTGGTACTTAGTGACATTTTGCCTATAAAAATAGACCTGTCATCAAGCCTGCTCGAGTGTCTTTCTCAGACCTATTAGAGACCCTGTTCGCAAGAAATACTTCAAAGTAGCTGCGCTTTTAAGCAATAGTAGTGAGATAGTAGAATTAATAAAGCATCATAAGCATGATGGAGAATGTGAATTTTGAAACTAGAACAGTACTTTTTACTGAAAAAGCTTTCTACCAACAATATGACTCCTAATTCAACATCATCTACAGAGAGTTTATCAAATGTATACAAGAACTTACGACAGAAAAGCAGTAACATCAGAAAACCTGATGATTGGGGAAGTGAGTTCTAGTCCCAAGAACTAAAGGAAGGTCATCTAGATCCATAGATCTTTCCCGCCAAGCAGGTAGAAACAGAACTTTCATCTGATTTACTGAAGGAACAGCATTATAAAAGCTTAAAATTATCTGATCCCTGGAATATAGCAGTTAACTCAGAACCCTGACTACATTAGGTCCAAGTATATTTTTGTGAAATGAATACATTATTCCCAGGAAGAAGATGACAATAAATTCAGGATGGTCAAAGAGTATCTGTTAAGGGGACTTGTCCCCGTCTCCAAATCTTTGGGGAATAACAAGCAAAACCAGTGGTTCTCACTGTAGACGTTTTGTCCCTTTAGGAGACACGTGGCAAAGTCTAGAGGCAATTTTGTTGTCACAAGTTAGTTAGGGGAAGTGCTGCTGGCATCTAGCTTCTAGTGAGTGGAGGCCAAGGGTGCTGCTATACATGCTGCAATGCACAAGAAAGTCCCATACAACAAATACCCAGCCCAAAAGGCCAATAGTGCTGAGGTTGAGGGACCCTCAGCTAAAGTAGCTAAACTGTAAAATCAACCTGGAGTGTCTCCTGAAAGAAACTGGGAGACTTCTGTGATTCTCACATACATCCTCATCAAAAGCAGTATACAACAATGTTAAATGGTAGATTTTTTTAAATCAAAGCCCTTGTCTTTTCCAACTAACTGCTAAAATGTTTCAATAATAAAGATATGGAATATCAATATCCCAAGGTAAATGTAAAGAAATTACTTTTTTCCTTCTCAAAATAAAACATGGGGAAATCTGTCTAAATGTGCTAAGTTGTTTTTTTAAAAAGGTTTCATTATGTGGATTTTGTCACCAGTTTTTTTTTTCTATTGAAAAGATTTATCAATACATGGATATATATGGATTATACGCTGTTGTAAGGTATTTTTCTACATAGTATCTTAAGTGTGGCATTAACTTAATTCCTGTGAAAACATAATCTTCATGATAAAATTATCTGGATTATACAAGGGACTTTATGGAAGAGATTTTTTTTTTGATATTGCACAACTTCTGATCCTTAAGATACACGAAACATGTGCTACAATTTTGGATTAGATGTGGACTAATAATGTAATGTGCACGTATTTTCGTTTCCTAGGATATCTTTGAGGGTTACAAGAACCCCAACCTTCAACTCAGCTCTTTTACCTCTCTCCTTCCACCCTCTGTGTGCTTCCCTGTAACATTTAGAAATGTTCACGAATTTAGAGAATGAATTCAGGAACTGAAGAAAATGAGAGAAACCTGTGTAAAGTAGAAGACATTCCAAAGTGGTAAATCCAGGTTGAAAGCATGGTGGCAACTAAGTGTCTTTGATCATCTAGAATTGTGTGGACCTACTAACTGCAATGAAGTCTCAAAATAGTGTCTGATAGATAAGATGTAGAGTGAGTAAAAACACTACAATTAGAATGCTGCTTGAGACCTCTCTTGATTCTTTTATGGGTAAAGTATGACAACGTGTTTTGTTATTTCAATGGCAGACCGATCAGATTCCATGTTGAGGAGTGGTTATATAGTAAGATGACTGCTGTAAAATCATTTTGTTATTTTGGTGTCTCAAGTGACTATGAAGAGAGGCTAAAAATTTAGCGTGATACAAATCTTTTTCTTTGTACATGGGCTACCTAGCCTCTGGGTCTTGGCTTCCACGTTTGTATAATGGCTATGATCCTAGCACTTCACTCAGAAAGTTGTAAGGATGAAACAAGTGTGCCAGCCAGCGCTCTAAGGTGACATGCTTAAAGCAGTGGCTGGCACAGAGCGAGGGCTCTGTGAAACCTGTGATGACTGTTTTCTCCTGTCTGGATGCCATACCATTTTCAACATCTCTCTACCCCTACCTTGGGGTCCTAAAGGTAGTGGGGTTTTTTTTTTGTCTTTGCAACCCCAGTCTTTACAACAGTGACTGTCTCACAGAAGCTCAGTAAAATATCAGTTGAATCACCTTCCCATACAATTTTTTATAATACACGGATGGTATATTCTTTCCTACTCAATCCAATATTGGTCTCCTCTTGCATGCTGCAAACTTAAATGTTAAGTATGCCTCTTTTAGCTTTATGTGGTTTATTTTTATACTTGAGTAAATACCAAGGTTTTCCAATTACTTCCTGACTGACCTAAAGTTAGGAAGAGTTTATTCTCAATGTGAAGAAATGGAACTGACTCCAAGAATGCCTTCACTTTAAACCATATCATTTCAGCTTCGGAGATCAAAGTAAAAACTATTATTGTCCAACACTGAAAGACAACAGGCGCCCCGGACAAGATGGCAGAGTAGAAGGACCTGAGCTCACCTCCTCTCACGAAAACACCAAAACCACAACTAACTGCTGAACGACCATCAATAAAAAAGGACTGGAACCTACCAAAAAAGATATTCTACTTCCAAAGACAAAGAGGAAGCCACAACAAGATGGTAAGAGGGGTGCATTTGCCATACAATCCCACTGGGTGGGTGACCCACAAAGTGGAAAATAATTATACTGCAGAGGTTCTCCCACATAATCATATCACAGAGGTTCTGAGCCCCACATCAGGCTCCCCAGTCTGCAGGACTGGCATCAGGAGGAGGAGCCCCCCCAGAGCATTTGGCTTTGAAGGTCAGTGGGACTTGATCGCAGGAACTCCACAGGACTGGGGGAAGCAGTGGGGGATGCACACAAGGTCTTGTGCACACCAAAACCCAGGGGAAAAAGCAGTGACTTCGTTTGAGCCTAGAGCAGACCTACCTGCTGCTCTTGGAGGGTCTCCTGGGGAGGTGGAGGGGCAGCTGTGGCTCACTGCAGGGAAAAGGACACTGGTGGCAGAGGTACTGGGGAGCACACATAGGTGAGAGCTGTCTTGGAGGCTGCCACTTTTGATGCCAAGACCTTGCCCCACCCAAAAGCCTGAAGGCTCCAGTGCTGGGACACTTTAGGGCAAGAACACAGCACCACCCAACAGCAGACAGGCTGCTTAAAAGCTTCCTGAGTGCACAGCTGCCTAAAACTACACCCCTTGATATGGCCCTGCCCACCAGAGGGACAAGACCCAGCACCACACACCAGTGGGAAGACACCGGAAGCAACAGGAACCATAATCCTGCAGCCTGTGGGACTGCAAACACAGACAGATAGACAAAATGAGATGTCAGACAAAGGAACACGATAAAACCCCCAAAGACAACTAGGTTAAGTGGAGATAGGCAAGCTACTTGAAAAAGAATTCAGAATAATGATAGTAAAGATGATCCAAGATCATGGAAAAAGAGTGGAGGCACAAACCTAAAAGATACATAACAGGAAATGTTTAACAACGATCTAGATAAACAAAGAACAAATAACCAGAGATGAATAATACAATTACTAAAATGAAAAAATACATTAGAAGGAATCAGTAGCTGAATACATCAGGCAGAAGAACAGATAAGTGAGCTGGAAGACAGATGGTGGAAATCACTGCGTCAAAGCAGAATAAAGAAAAAGTAATGAAAAGAAATGAGGACAGTCTCAGAGACCTCAGGACAGCAGTAAATGCACCAACATTCACCTTATAGGGGTCCTAGGAGGAGAAGAGAGAGAGAAAGACCCTGAGAAAATATTTGAAGAGATAATAGCTGAAAACCTCCTTAACATAGGAAAGGAAACACTCACTGAAGTCCAGGAAGTGCAGAGGGTCCCATACAGGATAAACCCAAGGAGAAACACACCAAGACACATAGTAATTGAATTGACAAAAATTAAAGACAAAGAGAAACTATTAAAAGCAAGAAGGGAATCCCCATAAGGTTATCAGCTGATTTCTCCACAGAAACTCTGCAGGGAGTGTCATGATATATTCAAAGTGATGAAAGGGAAAAAGCTACAATCAAGAATATTCTATCCAGCAAGGCTCTCGTTCAGATTCAATGGAGACATGAAAAGCTTTGCAAACAAGCAAAAGCTAAGAGAATTCAGCACCACCAGACCAGCTTTACAACAAATGCTAAAAGAACTCTAGGTGGGAAAGAAAAGGACATAACTAGAAACAAGAAAATTACAAATGGGAAAGCTCATCAGTAAAGGCAAACGTACAGTAAAGGTAGGAAATAATCCACACACAAATATGATATCAAAACCAGCAAGTGTGAGAAGAGGAGAGTTCAAATGCAGGATACCGGAAATGCATTTGAAACTAAGAGACCAGCAACTTAAAACAATCTTATAGACTGCTATATCAAGACTTCATGGTACCCACAAACCAAAAACCTACAACAGATATACACACAAAAGAGAAAAAGGAATCCAAACACAACACTAAAGATAGTCATCAAATCAGAAGAGAAGAGAACAAAGGGGGAAAGGAAGAAAAAAGACCCATGAAAATAATCCCAAAACAATTAAGAAAATGGCAACAGGAACATACATATTGGTAATTACCTTAAATATAAATGGATTAGATGCTCCAAGCAAAAGACACAGACTGGCTGAATGGATACAAAAACAAGACCCATCTATATGCTGTCTACAAGAGACTCACTTCAGATCTAGGGACACATACAGACTGAAAGTGAGGGGATGGAAAAAGGTATTCCATGTAAATGGAAATCAAAAGAAAGCTGGAGTAGCAATTCTCGTATCAGACAAAATAGACTTTAAACTAAAAGACTCACAAGAGACAAGGAAGGACACTACATAATGATCAAGAGATCAATCCAAGAAGAAGATATAACAATTATAAATATATATGCACCCGATGTAGGAGCACCTCAGTACACAAGGAAAATGCTAACAGCCATAAAAGGAGAAATCGACAGTAACACAATAATAGTGGGGGACTTTAACACCCCACTTTCAGCAATGGACAGATCATCCAGACAGAAAATCATTAAGGAAGCACAGGTCTTAAATGACACATTATATCAGATAAACTTAATTGATATTTATAGAGCATTCCATCCAAAAAGAGCAGAATACACTTTCTTCTCAAGTGCTCATGGAACACTCTCCAGGATAGATCACATACTGGGCCATAAGCCCAGCATTGATAAATTCAAGAAAGCTGAAATCATACCAAGCATCTTTTCCAACCACAATGCTATGAGATTAGAAATCAACTACAAGGAGGGGGGAAAAAAAACTATAAAAAACACAAACACATGGAAGCTAAACAAGTGTTACTAAACAACCAGTGGATCACTTTAGAAATCAAAGAGGAAATGAAAAAAAACCTAGAGACAAATTAAAACATGATGATCCAAAAGCTATGGGACACCTTTAACAGAGAAGTTTATAGCAATACAATCTTACCTCAGGAAGCAAGAAAAATCCCAAACTAACAACCTAACCTTACACCTAAAGCAACTAGAGAAAGAACAAACAAAACCCAAAGTTAGTAGAAGGAAAGAAATCATAAAGATCAGAGCAGAAATAAGTGAAATAGAAACAAAGAAAACAATAGCACAGATTAATAAAACTCAAAGCTGGTTCTTGGAAAAGATAAACAAAGTTGATAAAGCTTTATTCAGACTCATCAAGAAAAAGAGAGAGAGGGCTCACATCAATAAATGAAATGATTGAAGTGAAAAAGGAGACATTATAATGGACACCAAAGAAATACAAAGGATCATAAGACTACTACAAGCAGCTATATGCCAATAAAGTGGACAACCTGAAAGAAATGGAAAAATTCTTGGAAAGGTACAATCTTCCAAGACTGAACCAGGAAGCAATAGAAAATATGAACAGACCAGTCACAAGCACTGAAATTGAAAGTGTGATTAAAGAATGCCCAACAAATGAAAGTCCAGGACCAGATGGATTCACAGGCGAATTCTATCAAACATCTAGAGATGAGTTAACACCTATCCTTTTGAACCTATTTTGAAAAATTGCAGAAGGAACACTTCCAAACTCATTCTATGAGGCCATAATCACCCTGATACCAGACAAAGATGCCACAAAATAAGAAACTTACAGGCCAGTATCACTGATGAACATACATGCAAAAATCCTCAACAAAATACTAGCAAACTGAATCCAACAGTACATTAAAAGGATCATACACCCATGATCAAGAGGGATTTATCCCAGGGATGCAAGGATTTTTCAATATTTGCAAATCAATCAGTGTGATACACCACATTAACAAACAGAAGAATAAAAACCAAATGATCATCTCAGTAAATGCAGAAAAAGCTTTTGACAAAATTCAACACCCATTTATGATAAAAACTCACCAAAGTCACCAGAAAGTGTGTAGAGAGGGAATATACCTCAACATAGGGGCCATATATGACAAACCTACAGTTAATATCATACCCAATGGTGAAAAGCTGAAAGCATTTCCTCTAAGATCAGGAATAAGACAAGCGTGTCCACTCTCACCACTTTAATTCAACATAGTTTTGGAAGTCCTAGCCATAGCAATTAGAGAATAAAAAGAAATTAAAGGAATCCAAACTGGAAAAGAAGTAAACATGATATGACATGACACTATACACAGAAAATCCTAAGGATGATACCAGAAGACCATCAATGAATTTGGTAAAGTTTCAGGTTACAAAATTAATACACAGAAATCTCTTGCATTCCTATACACTAACAAACAACTGAAGGTCAGAAAGAGAAATTAAGGAAACAATCCCATTAACCATTGCATCAAAAAGAATAAAATACCTAGGAGAAACCTACCTAAGGAGGTAAAAAGCCTGTACTCAGAAAACTATAAGACACTGATGAAAGAAATTGAAGAGGACACAAACAGCTGCAAAAATATACCATGTACCTGGATTGGAAGAATCAATTACTGTCAAAATGACTATACTACCCAAGGTAATCTACAGACTCAATGCAATCCCTTTTAAATTCCCAAGTTTCTGCAGTTCTAGAACAAAAAGTCTTAAAATTTGTTTGGAAACACAAAAGAACCTGAATAGCCACAGCAATCTTGAGAAAGAAAAATGGAGCCAGTGGAATCAGGCTTCCTGACTTCAGACTATACTACAAAGCTACAGTAATCAAGACAGTATGGTACTGGCACAAAAACAGAAATATAGATCAACAGAACAGGATAGAAAGCCCAGAAATAAACCCACACACCTATGTTCAATTAATCTACAATAAGGAGACAAGAATATACAATAGAGAAAAGACAGTCTCTTCAATAAGTGATGCTGGGAAAACTGGACAGCTACATGTAAAAGACTGAAATTAGAACTTTCTGTAACACTGTACACAAAAATAAGCTCAAAATGGATTAGAGACCTAAATGTAAGACCAAATACCATAAAACTCTTCCAGGAAAGTGTAGAACACTCCTTGACAAAAATTGCAGCAATATCTCTTAGGATCCACCTCCTAGAGTACTGAAAATGAAAACAAGATAAACAAATGGACCAAATTACACTTAAAAGCTTTTTCACAGCAAAGGAAACCATAAACAAAACGAAAAGACAACACACAGAATGGGAGAAAATATTTGCAAATGATGCGACTGACAAAGGTCTTAATCTCCAACATACAAACAGCTCATACAACTCAACAAAAAGCCAATCCAAAAATGGGCTGAAGACCTAAGTAGACATTCCTCCAAAGAAGACATACAGATGGCCAGGAGGCACAGGAAAAGATGCTCAACATCACTAAGTATTAGAGAAATGCAAATCAAAACTACAATGAGTTATCACACCAGTCAGAATGGGCATCATCAGAAAATCTACAAACAACAAATGCTGGAGACAGTGTGGAGGAAAGGGAACCCTCCTACACTGTTGGTGAGAATGTGAATTGGTGCAGCTACTTTGGAGAACAGTATGGAAGTTCCTTAAAAAGCTAAAAATAGAGCTATCATAAGATCCAGCAATCCCACTCCTAGGCATATATCTGGAGAAAACCATGGTTCGAAAGGATACATGCACCCCAATGTTCATTTCAGCCCTGTTTACGATAGCCAAGACATGGAAGCAACCTAAATGTCCATCTACAGACGAATGGATAAAGATGATGTGGGGGCTTCCCTGGTGGCGCAGTGGTTGAGAGTCCACCTGCCGATGCAGGGGACTCGGGTTTGTGCTCCGGTCCGGGAAGGTCCCACATGCCGTGGAGCGGCTGGGCCCGTGAGCCATGGCCACTGAGCCTGCGCGTCCGGAGCCTGTGCTCCGCAACGGGAGAGGCCACAACAGTGAGAGGCCCGCGTACCGCAAAAAAAAAAAAAAAAATGATGATGTGGTACATATATACAATGAAATATTATTCAGCCATAAGAAAGAATGAAATAATGCCATTTGCAGCAACATGGATGGACCTAGAGATTCTCATACTAAGTGAAGTAAGTCAAAGACAAATACCATAGATGTCCCATACGTGGAATATAAAAAAATGATACAAATGAATTTTTTTTTTTTTTTTTTTGCGTTACACGTCCCCTGCATCGGCAGGTGGACTCTCAACCACTGCGCCACCAGGGAAGCCCCCATACAAATGAATTTATGTACAAAACAGAAACAGACTCACAGACTTCGAAAACAAACTTATGGTTACCAAAGGGGAAAGGGGTGGGAGGGGATAAATTAAGGGTTTGGGATTAACATATACATACTACTATGTATAAAACAGATGAACAACAAGGACCTACTGTATAGCACAGGGAACTCTACTCATTATTCTGTAATAACCTATGTGGGAAAAGAATCTGAAAAAGAATAGGTATATGTGTATGTATAACTAAATCACTATGCTGAACACCTGAAACTAACACAACATTGTAAATCAACTATGTACTCCAACATAAAATGAAATGAAAATTTAAACCAAAGAAAGAAAAAACACTAATATTCCCCTTGGAGATACAAGGGTGGTAACTTACTCTTTTTGTCAGTTGAGTGTCCATCATGAAGTTGTGCACGTGCTTTTCTGCTTTGGTAAGTTCCAGCTTCCTTGCGACCACAGCTACCACCAGGGCTGTGCAACCAGCACCCTGAAAACCAGGAGAGAAAAGAACCCTGAAGAGTTATTATTTTTGGTCTCAAGCACATTAAACAATGTTTTGTACTAAGTACATTACTACAGTTTTTAATCTTCAGATAGTTATCAGTGTCTTCCATCAATATGACAGAAACTGCATGGCCAATACGAACAAGTAACATGCCTTTAGCTTGATGGTAAAAAACTTAAAATAGGTGAACTAAGAACAAATGTGTTTGTATCAAACACATTTTAATCAAAAGAAATAAATGGTAAAACAGCAACTTGCTGAATTTTCAGGGACTTAAAAACAGAGCAAATCAGTTATACATGGATATACAAATTAGTGATTAGCATAAATGCACAGAGAGGAAATAATTATTCTCTAAAAATAATATTCTATAATCTTCTGTGAAGATAAGACCAGCAGGTCTTCAGGGCAATCAACTGTGAAAAGCCAGGGATGGAAATTGATGCATTATGTGTACAACTTCAAACGTGTTCACATGCAGAACAGAAAGGATCACAGTGATCTGAACCTGGACAACAGACATACGTGAAGTGCTGAAGGTCAGGGATAACAGCCTTACTGTTCCAGAGGTTTACCAGCATGAAGAAAGGAATGGGCTACCTTTATTTTGAAAAACTCAACAGTGGTCCTTTTATGAATTATAGGCTATTGTGCTGATGTCTTAGGAAGAGTCGTGTGACACTGCATGGTGCCCCAGAGATTAAACCCTTCCTGCTCCATGATCAAGGTGCATGCATTCCAAGTTGTGAGGTATGGGGTCTTCTTGGTTGAAAGACCAGTGACTACATGCAGGGTCAGGAGGCAAGGCTGGGGCACCTACAGGAGGGTCCAGGCGAGGAAGTCCAGATCTCCAGACAGAATCTCAACCTTGGGAGGACCACAGAGAATCAAGATTGCCTAGCCATCTCAGTAGGCAGACAACGAGCCACAGGGCACAGGCAGGACCCACAGAATAGGGCCGCAAACAATGAGACTTTACAATATATGGGGATCTTTCAACAGACTGGAATCCTTTTAAACTACTTTTAAATAGCATCCCTTTTATGTTAGCTAAGATGATTAGGATGCTCACTGTATAGCCATCCAAGAGTCTCAAATTCGCACAAGGTAACCTGGTTTTCCTCATTCCCAATAGGTCTCAAAATCATGAGTTATATCTAAGTTTGAGGGAATGGTTATTACTTATAGCATTTCCCTAATATATTATGAATATATTTTTATATCTATAATATTTAAAGACAATATGATATTTAAACAAGCAAGTCAGAAACTTGTATACATAATTTGCTCCTAATTTTATTTTTTAAAAGGAATTCATATTTGTGAAGCAAAGAAATAAGCCCAGCAAGAGCATCTCTCTCAGTGGTTGGAATACCAGTAAATTATTTAGTTCTTTGTGCTTTCCCGAAGAGTCCACATTTTCTACAGTGAATACATATTACTTATACAAACAAATGCTTACACATTTCAAAAATGACAACAGTTTGTAGTTTAAGAAAACGTCTAACCTAACCTTTACATATCTTTATTAACCTTAAAAAAACTCAATCTAGGAAAATGATCTTTCTTCGTACTTACTTTTGTTTTATTAAATAATTAATTATAATCATCTCCATTTGAATTGATAAATGTAATTCAGCCATTCAGTTACTAACCAAAGAAGGAATTTTTGGTCTCACTGAATGAGTTGTTGCAACAAATCTGGCAGGAGGGACAAGACTGAGGAGAAAGGGAGAAAATAAATACACTTGCCCTGTCTTGCTACAACCGGATAATTACAATCATAGAAACATGGCCTTATTAGTAAGTTGATACTGTTTAAATATAATATTTCCAGAGGGTTTAAATATCCCCTTCCACCTAGCTCTATGGAGAAATCAGTATCCTCAGAAATGAAGTGGTACTGATGATAGGATCAGAGAAAGAAGCCAGAAGGTATTAGACCTACCTGGTTTAACCTTCAGATTTTGGAGATGAGGCAATTAAGGCAGAGTAAGTGATTATTCAATTATGAACTCAGAGTAGCATTGGTATATTTCCCACCCTTTACCTCATCTCATAATACTTTTCTGTATATGTAAGATCACATATATTCTTACTTGTGGTCACTTCCATATTCATGACACAATATGAAGCACTGTATTTCAAAGCAAAACAAATACTCTTAGAGTATGAATGTTTAAAAATTGAGGAATATGGTTACCAAAATAAGGCAAAACATTATTCTTATTTTATAACTGGTGCAACTTTTAAATCAGTGTTTTTTAAACTTAAATGTGACTAGAATCTTTTAAAGCTCTCCATGTGATTCCAACACAAAGTCACTGCTTTAAGTGAAGGATGATATGGAAAGGAAATGGCAAACTCCATCACTTACTTTCTCATTTAAACACGAGGTAAAGGTTCTTACCAGAGTCATTTCACTTATGAAGACATTCTGATAAACAAGGAGCATAAAGGAAGAGGACAGAGAGGACAAGGTCAGAAATGTATGGGCTGTGTGATAGCTATCTTGATATTTTGGGCTGTGTACAGACAATGAAAGCAAGTGATTTTTATGGCTGGATACCAATGAAAGAAAAGAATGGCCTTTGGAAGCATCTACACCTATTATGTTGACTTTCAGACACGTGCCGCAAAATCTAAATAAGTTACAGTATACTGATGAGAGGCTAGCCTGAATTGGTGGAAGGAATCAGTGGCCACCCAGGCTAGCCTTCTGTACCTACCCACAGTGTGATGGCATTTGTTTGACAGAAACGGGATCACCTGTTGTATGTAGGCTCCCAGGCATTCCTCGATCAGTGAGCCAAGGGAAAGTCAAGAGCTTTTTAATAAGCAGCAGATATAAAAATCTGAGGGGCTTCTACCACTGGAGAGATAGCTATAAGTGGCAGTTGGCACTATAAGCTGAATATTGTTCTCCTTTGGCAGGAGGCCACTGCTGCAATTCTTCTGGAAAGAAATCAAAATCCCAACAGGAGTGGAAAATCACTGGTATCAAGAGCCTTTGGAAGTTGATTTTTTATTTGTGCTTATTCTTGAGTGATATTTTTTCCCACTGCCAGCCCATTTCTTGCTGAGTGTTCTCTAGCTCACCAAAGTCTTGTGTATTAAATGATTACCTCTGTTGTAAACTAGAGAAGCAAGTGAATCTGACAGTTAAGTAATTAGTGAAACCATTGCCTATATCCCTCACTACATTATCTTAACTGTACCCTTTAAATTGTACCCCAAGAGCCACTTAGAAACCTCTTTTTCTTCAAAGTCCATTACTCCTTATATGTAAGTCTTACACCTCCCTAGGTTCTTAATAAATCATAAGAAGACTTGATATGTATAGAATCAGGTTTCAAAAAAGTAACTTAAAAAAAAAAACTTTTAGAGTTATGCAAAATGAAGCTGGCTTACCCCTGAAAGGTGCAAGGTAAGTTCCTGCCAACACATTAATTGTTATAGTAATTTAAGTAATGGCATGATGTTATTGTCCACTCAGTGTCTATTTCCTGGACTATTCTGTTCCATAAAATGAATAGAATGAAAGTAAATATGCTTTTACAACATTTTCTCCAAATCTTGTCATGATCACAATGGATATAGAAACAGTTGGGACTAACATATGTTATTCTCTGAAATGAAGATCCCTGCATGCCTTTAACAAGATGAGTCATAGTCCTTTTACCAAAGTCAGAAAATGTATCCTGGTTACTTTTCTCTCATTTCATTTATGTTATTAAGAAAAAGCTAAGCAAACCACTAACTTGCCACTTCAAGATGCTCAGACAACGAAAAACTAAATAAAAAACAAAACAAAACATGGTGTTTATGACGCCAATACATTAAAGTCAAAGGTTTAGGTTTTCCTTGGCTAGTTTATCATCTTTCCTTCTAACAAATTAGATGTTGCAAGAGAGAGAGGAGGAGGGGGGGAGAGAGGCCTTGTCCTTAGAAAAGATAAGTAAGTATTAATGCTCGTTGTGCCAGATCAAAGTGAACAGACAAATGACAATCAGAACGCATAAGCTATAGTTGAATCCCAACACCAGGAGAGTCTTAGATGCTGCCAAATTAAAATGCAGTGCCTGCATAGCAAACGAAACTGTAAGAAAAGAGACAATCTACAGAATGGGAGAAAATATTTGTAAACAATGCGACCGACAAGGGCTTAATCTCCAAAATATACGAACAGCTCATACAACTCAATATCAAAAAACCAGGGACTTCCCTGGTGGCACAGTGTTTAAGAATTCACCTGTCAATGCAGGGGACACAGGTTCAAGCCCTGGTCCGGGAAGATCCCACTGGCCATGAGCAAATAAGCCCATGTACCACAGCTACTGAGCCTGTGCTCTAGAGCCCACGAGCCACAACTACTGAGCCCACGTGCCTAGAGCCCATGCTCCGCAACAAGAGAAGTCACCACAATGAGAAGCCCGCGCACTGCAATGAATAGTAGCCCCCACTTGCTGCAACTAGAGAAAGCCCATGCACAGCAACAAAGACCCAATGCAGCCAAAAGAAAAAAAAAAAACGACTCAATTGAAAAAGTGGGCAGAACACCTAAATAGACATTTCTCCAAAGAAAACATACAGATGACCAAGAGTCACATGAAAAGATGCTCAACATCACTAATTATTAGAGAAATGCAAATTAAAACTACAATGAGGTATCACCTCACACCAGTCAGAATGGCCAAAAAGTCTACAAATGACAAATGCTGGAGAGGGTGTGAAGAAAAAGGAACCCTCCTACACTGTTGGTGGGAATGTAAATTGGTACAACCACTACAGACAAGAGTATGCAGGTTCTTAAAAAAACTAGAGTTGCCATATGATCCAGCAATCCCATTCCTGGGCATATATCCACACAGAACTACATTCAAAAAGATACATGCACCCATATGTTCACAGCAGCACTATTTGCAATAGCCAAGACATGGGAACAGCCTAAATGTCCATCGACAGAGGAATGGATAAAGAAGATGTGGTGTGTATATATATATATATATATATATATATATATATATCCACAATGGAATATTACTCAGCCATAAAAAAGAATGAAATAATGCCATTTGCAGCAACATGGATGCAACTAGAGATCATCATACTGAGTGAAGTCTGACAGAGAAAGAGAAATACTATATGATATCACTTATATGTGGAATCTAAAATATGGGACAAATGAACCTATCTACAAAACAGAAACAGACTCACAGACATAGACATCGGACTTGTGGTTGCCAACGGGGAGGTGGGGAGGGAGAGGGATGGACTGGGAGTTTGAGTTTAGTAGATATAAACTGTTACATTTAGAATGGATAAACAACCAGGTCCCTACTGTATAGTACAGGGAACTATATTCAATAACCTGTGTTAAACCATAATGAAAAAGAATATGAAAAAGAATGTATATACGTGTATAACTGAGTGACTTTTGTACAGCAGAAATTAGCACAACGTTGTAAATCAACTCTACTTCAATAAAAAAAAATAAATTAAGATGTAGTGCCCTTCTCTGTTGTATTCTTCTCTAATATAGCACATACAATGAAAGCCATGTCGGTCCCTAGAATTTAAAAGAAGTTCAAGCAGCTCGTTTTCCCCAAGATCATTCATCACACAGTGTTTGAAAAATTCAGAGAAGTGACATATTTTTACTTTAGATCACTGGTGATGCTGATCCTACTAACACTTTTAAGAATGATTTTGAAATACCACTTTGGGATCAAGCTTTAATAACTTAATACACAAGGCTATGGAGAGGGAAATTCCTTTAATAGCACACCGGGGAAAGGTTTTGATTCTTTTCTTATTTAAAAAAGCATCTGCCAAAGATTCAACATAATAATAATAAAATTTATAATTTGGGGGGAAATTCCAGAATACTCACCATCACAGAGAAGCACTCTGCCAAAAACTGCTAAAGTTCCAATTATTCCAGTGTTAAATTAATTATCATCCTGGGTCTTACAATAGCTCCTAAAAGGCCAAACTTTAGTTTGATAGCTGATTGATTGCCTATCACTAATGACAATTTCTTAACATATTTTGAAAAAATCATGCTTTCTACTGAAAATGCACCTAAGTTAAAGATTAACTTGCATTTTAAAATATTAACTTGTTCTTCAAAGGGAAGGTAAAATGAGTACTTGAAAACATTACCCATGTTTTTGTCCCTGGGGTTGACTGATTCAATATCCTAGAAAAATAAATACCTTTTTTAGTGCACTTGCCTGACAATTATTCTTTCATAAAGATACATAAAACAAGCATTTCTGGCAAGTAAGAAGGATTCTATAAAACATTCAGCTTCACTATAATATCCCATTGGAGTTTTACAAGATCTCTTTAGGTTATGAAAATAAACAACATTCAAGATAACTTTGAAGATAAATTCCCTCTGAGTATCTTCAAATACAGTTGGCCCTTGAACAAGAAGGGGGTTAGGGATGCCCACCCTCCTTGTTGTTGAAAAGCCGAGTATGACTTACAGTGGGCCCTCCATAGCTGTGAATTCAATCACCCATGGATTGTGTAGTACTACAGAATTTACTACTGAAAAATATCTGCAATAAGTGGATCCAGGCAGTTCAAACTGGTGTTGATCAAGGGTCAACTGTATTGTTGATAGGAGGGCAGAGGTCAGTTAAAACGTTCTCATCCTAAGGAAGAGGGGAGAAGGTGTGTGTGGGTTTTTGAGTTCAGTGATAAAACCTGGGTTTAGGAACCCCAACTCTCCTTTAGAGTCATTTGCTTGTTTAGCTCCTTGTGTGCTCTGGTGGCTGGAAAGAGGAAGAGATACATAAGACGGGTCATTAACAATGAGTCATCCTCAGGTTTAAATCTCCTTATTAGCAATGGTGCCAATGTGAGCGCACGCGTTTCAGAGACAGGAAGGGCAGCTCTGCCAATTCAAAGTGCTGATAGTTTAGAAAATGTAGGTGGAATTGTAGAGACAATATGAGTCGAATACTAGAAGGTCACAACAACTTTCAGCTATATTTGCCTGTACCTGGAAAAAAGCAGCTGTCTTATTTCTTCAGAAATTTTCTTGGGGAGAAGTGAAGGTCTGCTTAGGGCAATGGTGGGGAATTTAGCTTTAGGACTGAAAAGGCCCATCATCCCCTCCAGCTGCTCTGCACAAAACAGAAATTATGCTAAGAATTTAAAGATACGCTCTCTTCAGTGAGGCTTTATTTGATGAGATTCAATGAACATGCCAGAAAGTACCAAAAAACAAAAAGTAAGGTAAAAACCTCTTCAAGGTTATTATTTGATATTAAACACCTCATATCAAATTGTACAAGACATATAAAAGATCCTGAGATTTTTTTTTTTTCCTTATTCACACATGCAACACCAAGGAATGGCTCTAGTCTAGTTTTTCAGGGCTCCTACTTCTACTGGCAGGGTAAAAGTAATCCTTAAATGCAAAGACAGGAAGTAGCAGGAATATAATCATACTTTAGGTTTAGCCTTCTTTAATACCAGTCATTCTCTTACTATAAGCTCTGGCTAATTTATGGCTCTCTTTTGGAATATCTTCTGATTGAATTAACACGGTAGTGTTACTACCCTTCAGGGTGAAAACTACTGAACTCTGACAATTGACTGAGATGCCATGTGACCTTAAATCAAGACTCTTTGATACCTGGTAAATTTGATGATGACAATTATGAAGTGTTCTTATCCTAATGTGGTGTAAAAAAGTGATTACTGTTTTATTTTTGCTCCCCGAATAAAATTAAAAAAATTAACTGGTGTGATTTTTAAATTATTACAAAGTGGAAAACCTTTATGCATTGCTTTTGTTTATACAGAATTACTGATGGGATGGAAGAAGCTTAAATTGGTCATATCTGAAGTCACCTCACTTTTGTTGAGGAATACATAGTGGACTTGTTGAAATCTAGGGTTTACAGGTCACTATCAGTAGAGGACCACTTATCAGATAATAACCAGTATCCCTAGGACTGTGCAGATATTACTCCATATTTAAAAATAATTTATGCCAAAAAATGCAGTCATCCATACTCTAAATAGTTAAAGGGCCAACAGGAGATGTCATAATTTTACAAAAGTAGAGAAGCAAAAATTAAAAATGAATGATTTTCATTTTAATATAAGACTAGAGATACTCTTACTAATGAGGCTGTATTCTACTCTTGAAACAAACATATATACCCATAGGTAAGGAAAAATGATAGCATTCAGCTTGTGTTGTATCTTTTTTTTTTTTGTGGTACGCGGGCCTCTCACTGTTGTGGCCTCTCCCGTTATGGAGCACTGGCTCCGGCCGCGCAGGCTCAGCGGCCATGGCTCACGGGCCCAGCCGCTCCGTGGCATGTGGGATCTTCCCGGACCGGGGCACGAACCCGTGTCCCCTGCAGCAGGCAGGCTCTCAACCACTGCGCCACCAGGGAAGCCCTTGTGTTGTATCTTTATGTACAGATATAAAATGGTAGATAGGGTAACTTTTTAAATGCTAAGCAAATCAATTACTTTATTATAAAGTTGGAGATACTGAGAAACTAGCTGGTACTGACAAAAAGCTAAGACACCATGATGTAACACTGTTATTTGCCTGCCTTCAACCAAAAGGATAAAGCCATTTAAACTTCATCCCAGAGTTTATCATGACATCCAGAACAATAAATCCTCAGCACCTCCTCAAAAAGTGGAAGGATAGGGGATCGGAATCAAGATGGTGGAGTAGTAGGACATGGAACTCATCTCTTCCCACAAATACATCAAGAATACATGTACAAATGGAACATTTCTCACAGAACACCTACTGAACACTAGCAGAACACCTCAAACATCTGAAAGGACAAGAAAGATCTCCAAGTAATGGGGTAGGACAAAAGGGGCTGTGCAATTTAGGAAGCAGAGCTGAAATCTTTGCCCACGGCTATGCAAACTGCAGATTCACACCTCCGCAGCTGGCTTTGTAAATGCAGTGCCTGTGGAACATCTGAACGGACAACTGGTGCTCCCATGGCTGGGACGGGTCTGGCCTTAGCAGCTGTGGGCTTTGTGGGCACGTACACATGGGGGCTGGGCTGGGCCAGGGTCTGAGATGCCCCCATAGCTCCCACAGTGGGTCCAGGTGTGTGATGACTGCAGTCCTGGGACCTGACTTCAGCGGCCCTGTGCTAGTGGCTTTGTGAAAAACAAAGACTGAGAAGCACCAGGGCTGATAGTCAGCATACCCATGGTTACATAGGGGCAAAGGGCAGTGCTAACAACAGTGTGCTTTGTGAGCCTGCTTAATGGATGAAAGTGGCATAGCAGAGTACGCTCACAGGTGAACAGGCCCAGTGGAGGAATACTCAGTGGCTTCTCTCCCCATGGGAGCACTCCAATCCCGTCCACCTCACCCTGCATATCAGAAATGCAGCTCAGAAATGGAGCTGGGGGCTTCTACTCCAACAACTAGGGAGCAGACTCTGCCCTGGACAGGTCAGTGACAGCCACAGAGCAAAGAGGAGGCCCTGCTCAATATCCAGTGCAGGCTCTGGTCACCACAACGTCAGTCACACCTCCTATCAAGGGGATAATGGCCAGAGTACACTCAGGAAAGAGGTGGCAGTCATCCATACTAAAAACAGCCTTCACACCGAAAAATATTAATGAGTTGACATGCAGGCTACACAGGGACGTTCCCACATAAAAATAGTCCTCCAAGACCACAGTAGATAATTGTTCTTCCTAAACTCATAGAGCAACAGAAATATAAGTAAAATGAAAGCAGAGAAACCACTCCCAATTAAAAGGTCGAGATAATTCCCCTGAAAGAACAAACAATGAAACAGCTCTCTTCAGTCTAATAGTCATCGAGTTCAAAAAGGAGATAATGAAAAATCTGAAGGAATTAAGAAAGGCTATTGACAGAAATGCAGATTACTGTAAAAAGGAACTAGAAACTATAAGGAGGAACCAAGAAAAATTAGAGAATTCATTTGAAGAAACAAAAGCTGAACTAAAGGCTATGAATAGCAGAATGCATAATGCAGAAGAACAAATTAGTGATCTAGAAGATAGAATAATGGAAATCACCCAATCAGGACAGCAGACAGAAACCCAAATGAAAACAGAAAGAAAGCAGTATAGGAGACCTATGGGATAACATAAAGCATGCCAATCTACACATAATAGAGATCCCAGAAAGAGAATAGAGAATTGAAAATGTATTTGAAGAAATTATGGCTGAAAACTTCCCAAAACTAAAGAAGGAAACAGATATCCAGATACAGGAAGCACAGAGGGTCCTGAACAAGATAAACCCAAATAGACCTACACCAAGATATATTATAATAAAAATGGCAAAAGTTAAAGAGGATTCTAAAGGCAGCAAGAGAAAAACAAATAGTTAATTGCAAGGCAACCCCCCATAAGGCTATTAGCGGATTTCTCTACAGAAATGATGCAGGCCAGAAGGGAGTAACAAGATATATTCAAAGTCCTAAAAGGGAAAAATCTGCAACCTAGGATACTCTACCCAGCAAGATTATCATTTAGAATAGACGGAGAAATAAAGAATTTTTTAGACAAGTAAAAACTAAAAGAATACAGCAATACTAAACCTACCCTAAAGAAAATATGGAAATGTCTTCTTTAAATAGAAAAGTAGCAAGAATCTGTAGAAAAGAGAAAATCACAATTGGAAAGTAAATCACTTAAATAAGACAGTACACAGATTAAAAAAATCAAAAAAATTCTGTGAAAGCAATAACCACAATGAACAGAAAAAGGATGAAAATGAAGATCCAAAATAGGACATCAAAATCATAAAATGTGGGGGAAAAGAATAAGAAAATGTAGATTTTTTTTTTCTAGAATGTGTTTGAGGCTATATGACTACCAGTATAAAGCAAGTAGATATAGGAAGGGGTTATCATACTTAAACACAGCAACCACAAATCAAAAACATACAATAGAGTCACAAAAACCAAAAAGAAGAGAACATAAGCATAATACAAAAGAAAATCATTAAACTACAAAAGGAAAAACAAAAAGAAAAAGAAAGGGACAAAGAAGAAATACAAAATCAATGGAAAAACAAGGTTAAAATGGCAATAAATACATATCTATCAATAATTACCTTAAATGTCAATGGACTAAATGCTCCAATCAAAAGACACAGAGTGGTAGACTGGATAAAAAAACAAGATCCTACAATATGCTGCCTACAAGAGACACACTTTAGGGCAAAGCACAGATAAATTAAAAGTGAGGGGATGGAAAAAGATATTTCATGCAAATGGAAAGGACAAGAAAGTGGGGGGGGGCACAATGCTTATATCAGACAAAATAGACTTTAAAACAAAGGCTATAAAGAAAGATAAAGAAGGACACTATATAATGATAAAAGGATCAATACAAGGAGAGAATATTACACTTGTCAATATATATGCACCCAATATAGGTACACTCGAATACATAAAACAAATACTAACAGACATAAAGGGAGAAATTGACAGGAATACAATAATAGTAGGAGACTTTAACACCCCACTCACATCAAAAGATAGATCTTCAACAGAGAAAATCAATAAGGCAACAGAGATCTTAAATGATACAACATAACAGTTAGACTTAATTAGGACATTACATCCAAAAAAAGCAGAATACACATTCTTTACAAGTGCACATGGAACATTCTCTAGGATTGACCACATACTTGGGCACAAAACAAGCCTCAGCAAATTGAAGAGTACAGAAATGACTTCAAGCATCATTTCTGACCATAATGGCATGAAACTAGAAATCAACCACAGAAATGAGAAAAAAAAAACAATTACATGGAGACTAAACAACATGCTACTATAAAACCAATGGGTCAATGATGAAATCAAAGAAGAAATTAAAAAATACCTTGAGGCAAATGAAAATGAAAACACAACCATACAAAATCCATGGCATGCAGCAAAGGCAATTCTTAGAGGGAAGTTCATAGTAATACAGGTCTTCCTTAAGAAACAAGAAAAATCTCAAACAATCTAACCCGTCTAAAAGAATTATAAAATGAATGATAAACAAAACCTAAAGTCAGCAGAAGGAAGGAGATAATAAAGATCAGCGAGGAAGTAAATAAAATAGAGATTTAAAAACTATAGAAGAAATTAATAAAACCAAGAGCTCGTTCTTTGGAACGGTAAGAAAATTTACAAACCTCTGGCTAGGCTCACCATGAAGAAAGAGAGATGACCTAAATAAATAAATAAAATAAGAAATCAAAGAGGAGAAATCACAACAGATACAGTAGAAATACAAAAAAACATGAGAATACTATGAACAATTATATGCCAACAAATTTGACAACTTCAAAAAAATGAACAACTTTCTAGAAATATACAGCCCACCAAAACTGAATCAAGAAGAAATAGATAACTTGAACAGACCAATCACTAGAAATGAAATCGAATCAGTAATAAAAAAACTCGCTACAAACAAAAGCTCAGGACCAGATGGTTTCACTGGGAAATTCTACCAAACATACAAAGAAAAACTTATACTGATTCCTTTCAAACTCTTCCAAAAGATTGAAGATGAAGGAATACTCCCAAAGACATTCTATGAAGCCAGGATCACCCTGACGCCAAAACCAGACAAAAACAGTAACAACAAAGAAAATTACAGGCCAATATCTTTGATGAATATAGATGCAACAATTCTGAACAAAATATTAGCAAAGTGAATCCAACAGCACATAAGAAATGTCATACACCACGACCAAGTGGGATTCATCCCAGGTTCACAAGGATGGTTCAACACACACAAATCGATCAATGTGATACACCACATCAACAAAAGAAAAGACAAAAACCACATGATCATCTCAACAAATGCAGAAGAAAACATTTGATAAAATTCAGCATCTATTCATGATAAAAACCCTTATGAAAGTGGGTATAGAGGGAACATATCTCAACATAAAAGCTATTTATGACAAACCCACAGGCAGTATAATACACAATGGTGAAAAGATGAAAGCCTTCCTGCTAAAATCTGGAACAAGACAAGGATACCCACTCTCACCACTTCTCTTCAACACTGTAGTGGAAGTCCTAGCCACAGCAATCAGACAAGAAAAAGAAATAAAAGTTATTCAGTTTCGTAGGGAAGAGGTAAAATTGTCATTATGCAGATAACATGATAATATATATAGAAAACCTTGAAGACTCCACACAAAAACTACTAAAACTGATAAACTAATTCAGCAAGGTAGCAGGATACAACATTAACATACAGAAATTGGTTGCATTTCTTTACACTAATAATGAAATATAAGAAAGGGAATGCAAACTAGCAATCCCTTTTAAAATTGCACCAAAAAAAATACTTAGGAATAAATCTCACCAAGGACATGAAAGACTTATATGCTGAGAACTACACAGCATTAATACAGGAAATTAAAGATGATTCAAAGAAATGGAAAGCTATCCCATGCTCTTGGATTGAAAGAATTAATACTATTAAAATGAGCATACTACCCAAAGCAATCTACAGATTCAATGTGATCCCTATTAAATTACCCATGACATTTTTCACAGAAATAGAGCAAATAATTCTAAAATTTATATGGAATCATAAAAGACCCAGAATTGCCAAAGCAATCCCGAGGAAAAAGAACAAAGCTGGAGGCATAAACCTCCCAGACTTAAGATGATACTACAAGGCTATAGTAATCAAAACAGCAAGGTATTGGCACAGAAACAGACATACAGATAAATGGAACATAATAGAGAGCCCAGAAATAAACCTGCACACCTATAAATGATTAATCTTCAACAAAGGAGGCAAGAATATACAATGGAGAAAAGACAGTCTCTTCAGCAGGTGGTGTTGTGAAAGTTGGACAGCCCCATGTAAATCAATGAAGTTAGGACCCACGCTCACACCGTACACAAAAATAAACTCAAAATGGCTCAAAGACCTAAAATATAAGACAAGACACCATAAAACTCCTAGAAGAGAACATAGGCAAAACATTCTCTGACATAAATTGTACCAATGTTTTCTTGGGTCAGCCTTCCAAGGCAAAAGACATAAAAACAAAAATAAGCAAATGGACCTAATCAAACTTACAAGCCATTGCACAGCAAAGGAAACTATAAACAAAATGAAAAAACCTACGGAATGGGAGAAAATATTTGAAAATGATGTCACCAACAAGGGCTTAATCTCCAAAAAAAACTAAACAACCCAATCAAAAAATGGGCAGAAGACCTAAATAGACATTTCTCCAAAGAAGACATACAGATGGCCAACAGGCACATGAAAAAGATGCTCAACATCACTAATTATTAGAGAAATGCAAATCAAAGCTACAATGAGGTACCACCTCACACCAGTCAGAATGGCCATTATTAAAAAGTCTACAAATAACAAATGCTGCAGAGGGTCTGGAGAAAACGGAACCCTCCTACATTGTTGGTGGGAATGTAAGTTGGTGCAGCCACTATGGAAAACAGTATGGAAGTTCCTCAGAAAACTAAAAGTAGAGTTGCCATATGATCCAGCAATCCCACTCCTGGGCATATAACCAGACAAAACTATAATTCAAAAAGATACAAGTACCCCTAGGTTCATAGCAGCACTATTTACAATAGCAAAGACATGGAAACAACCTAAATGTCCATCAACAGATGAATGGATAAAGAAGATGTGGTATATATACACACACACACACACACACACACACACACACACACACACACACACACTGGAATACTACTAAGCCATAAAGAAGAATGAAATAATGCCATTTGCAGCAACATGGATGGACCTAGAGATTATCATACTAAGCAAAGTGAGTCAGAAAGAAAAAGACAAGTACCATATGATATCACATGTGGAATCTAAGATACCACACAAATCAACATATCTATAAAACAAAAACCGACTCACAGACATAGAAAACGAACTTTTGATTGCCAAGGCGGGTGGGATAGGGGAGGGAAGAATTGGGAGTTTGGGATTAGTAGAGGCAAACTATTATATATAGGATCGGTAAACAACAAGATTCTACTGTATAACATAGGGAACTATACTATATTCAATATCCTGTGACAAACCATAAAGGAAAAAGAATATGAAAAAATATATATTATGTATAACTGAGTCACTGTGCTGTACAGAAGAAATTAATACAACGTTGTAAAACAACTATATTTCAATAACATTTTTTAAAAAAGAGGAAGGATAGAAGAATAAGGAAAAAGTAAGTAATTGCAACCATTATAGTTTTCTCTTGAAGGGTAATGAGGGACCTTGTCTATTAGGCAATCCTATGATCTTAGGTTTTTAAAATAATACCCAGGGGAAAGGAAGAGATCTTTGTCTCTTAAGCTCTAATATTAGTTAGGTCTTGGTAAAAGGAAAATTTCTACTTGACTTGTTTGATCTATCACAATGGAATTCTTGTTCAGGCATTTCAGTATATGAAGTCCACTTGTTTTAGTATTTTCATAATCATCTATGTATAGCATTGTAAACACAACCTAAAACTCATTTAAAAAGCTTTGCATGATTGTCTTGGATTTACAATTTACATTTCAGGCAAGGAGAAGTTATTTTTTGATAAGACCATTTGTTTCTCTCTTAGAAATATTCTGGAAAACTCTCTCTCCTCATGGTTTAACAATATATTTCTGCCAAGACCATGGCTGAAATGTCCTAAATCTTAATGTCCTTGGCTCCCAAAAATATAACTCATGACATAAATTAAGCTATTTAAAAATTTTAAATTACATTTTAATTTTGAGTTTTTACCAATGAAATGTGAACATCTAAGATGATCCTATGACATAATTCATTAGCTTTATGAAGAAATAATGCAGTGCTAATTTCTTGATGTCTACATTTTTGAAATAGGAAAGCTTTGTAGGTATTAGCATTCAGATCAACTGTATTTTACTTCAAAGTGAAAAAAAAACACATAAAGGTATAAATTCTATCAAAATTTCCTAAACACAAGAATAAGAAAATTGAAATATAAAAGAACACAAAGAATCATAGTACTTCAGAGACAATACACAAGATAATTCAGGGATGACCCTGTGCTCTCCCAGGAGTATTGTGAATTGCGTTTCTTTTTCACAATTTATTAAAGGCCAGAGAGATGACTCATGAGAAATGTGACAATATGTATTTTACCTAAACATGCATTGCAAAAGTCCCGGGGAGAACAGGCTGGAAAAAGATAGAAAAAAAAAAAAGGAAAAAGAAAAAAAAAAGCCTGTAATTTTTTTTAAAAAGTCATATCTAGCTTAGACAATCCCAAAGTAACAAACGGGTATTTAAACTTCCTGATATCAAAAGCAAAAAAAAAAAAAAAAATTGTCTCACAAAAGAGAAACACAGTTCATCTAAAGGAAACTAACCTTTTCTATAGACTCTGAAAAAAATTTATATCTTAGGAAACTATATTCGTCAGCCACTCTCTGTAATAGTTTCTAGGTAACTGCAATACATAGGCTCTTCATCCCCAGGAAATTTACATGGGATATAACCAATTCCCAGAAGCTCACCCCCAGAAGACTGCTCTGTGGCCTGCCTCTGTGGGAATTTATTTGGCCGATGGATAGAGACAATGCAACTCTACACAGTATTTCAATTAGGCTAGTCAAAGAGCACCCAATTTCTCTATATGCAAGTAAACAATTTTTGATTGGGTCAATTAAGAAATGTCTGTTCCTTAAGAGGGAGATGGAATGGAGCTCCTCAGCTTAAGGACAGAGGGACTGTTTTCACCATGAGCTTAGAGGACAGCAGTGAAGTCACTGTAAATTTCACTGCATATAACATTTTTGTGTCCATATAGATTAAAAGTGGCTTATAAAATATTTTCTAAAAATAAACTAGGATCACCAGTGACATCTAAGCAAGGAAGTAGTTCAATGAACTAAATATAAAATTTGTGCCATCAGATGAGATTTTGCAGGAGCTGTTCTTGAGACATTAGGGACAGAGAAAAAAATCAAGGAAAGATAAAAGTATTACAAGATCCAGGCAAGGTTAACCTCAAACTTGGCTCTGATCCGTAGCAAATGAAGAGGTTTGCATAAACCCTGAGTCATACCTGATTCAAGAATAAAAGGGAGGTATCTTGCCAAAAAGCAAAACCAAGGAAATTGTTTCTAAGAAGCATAAGGGGAAAGACTCTGCAATTACCAGTTCTGTGTTTATAAATAGCATCATTCATGTCCCTTGTGGGCTTGTTATGGGCCCTCCAAAAATACATCCATGCAAATTTTATTTCCCAAAGCATTATACTATATAATAAAATGCTATCTTTTGAGGAAAAAGGAAGTGATCCAAGAGTAAACATAAAGGACCATACCAATTTTAATGAAAAAAAATCACTAAAATTCACAAAACTGTACTTTTCTTTTACAAGCAAACAATGTTACATTATGACCCCAAATTATATTTTCCACGAATGGTCATCTTGTTACTACTGTAACCTTAAAATTAGCCCCCAGGTTTTATTTTCACATCTAGCTATTCAGTGCTACTAAGTGGGAGAAGAATGTTCCCACTCTATGTATGTCATGGGCACTCAGTCCTTCCAGCTAGTTCTGACTCTTGGAACAATCTTCCTAGGCAGCTGCTACAAGGGTACACGCTGCCCTGGCTACCATTCAAAGGCCCTCGCATGGGGAGCCTGTTCCTCTCCTGCCAACTTGTGGGTGGACACAATGAAGGCGTTGGGCAGAGATGCCTAACTTCAGACATTCTGGGAATTTCCTGACTAAGGAGCTTCCAGTACTAGTTCACATCCTTCTGTAGGCAGGAACCAAATAAGTATCAGGCTAATGCTCTTTGCTGTAATCCAATGATAAAAAGAAGATAAGAACCTAGGTCACTAAAAGTGGTGCATCTGGCTTAGACATTTCAAAGTTCACACCACATAATAATAAATTTTAGACAATTTGCTAGCCTTTCATTTTCAGACATCTAAAACAAACGGTACACACCAGCCCTGGCCACATCATAGTGTGTAAGGGGCAAGGAACATGTCTGAGCCTGCTAGGTGTCCCAGAAGAGTGACACATCACCACAGGCAGCAAACCTCACTCAAGAGATCCCCAAGATCTGGCCTCCCACCCCCAGCCTCATGCCACTTTTCCTCTTTCCTCTGTACACTCCTGGCCTGGTGGCCTTACATCAACGTACCAAGCTCCTCCTTGCCTCACTCTCTTCAAATAAACTATTTCCTCTTCCTGGAATGCCCTTCCTTCCCCCCACTTTGCCTGGCTACCTACCCTTCCCACCTCAGTTTAAAAGTCAACTTTCCAGGAATTTATTTCTCTTAGTAGATCCCATTCTTCTCCCTCAGTCCCCCCGAATCTGATCAGAAATCTTACTTCCTCACATACTTGTCACAAATGTAAATAACAATGATTTGTTAATTATTTTAAAAAGTAGGCATTCCCCTGTAAGCTCCATGAAGGCAGGACAGAGACAGTTCATCCCTTTCCTGCTATATTCTCAGTTGCTAGGCCAGCGCCATAATCGGCACTCAACTCAAGTATTTGTTAAAGTGATAAATATTATCTAATTACATAATTGGAAAAAAAATGTAATTCTTCAACCGTTCAACACATTGCAAGATAGTTATTATGGTCCACATTTTACAGATGAGAGAAGTACATTTCAGAGAAGAGGATTTCACTCAAGTTCACATGGCTAATAGGAAATGAAAGAACTCAGACTTAAACAAAGAACTTCTGACCTTGAAGCTGAAGCTCTAAGATCAGATTTGCTCATCAAATTAGCACATAGCCCACAAAGAGCATTCTAGCAGCACTCTGTCCTCAATGGAGCTTCACAATGAAGAGAATTAGGATGAGAACTGTTGATGTTCTCTCTGAACAGAGAACTGATTTATTGATGCTGCCTTCCTGATGTTTGGAAATTGAAGTAGCATACTATGACTTATGCACATGGATGGAATGGTCTAAAGTACTTTCTTGAGTGTTCATCAAAGAGACAGAAAATGAAAAGACACTTACCATAATTCCAGTGAGCAAACAGACTCCTTTCCCACAGTATGTGTTAGGTACCATGTCACCATAACCAATGGAGAGAAAAGTTATTGATATCAACCACATTGCTCCAAGGAAGTTGCTAGTAACATCCTGTTGATCATGGTACCTGAAAAATAGCAAACAAAGCCAGTCCTTCATAATTAATCTAGAGTAGGGCTTCCAAGGGCAGCTTGATTCAATACAGTGAATTTACTAATAGCGTCTACAAAATGCTCTATTTAGAGGTTTTCAAAGCTCATTATTATAAATAAAATTGGAGTTCTACCTAAGCAATCTGAAAGACATCAGAATTTCTCAACTTTAAAAATAATCTGAAAGAGAAACTGTAAAATATGAAAATTGCTTTTCTCACTGGTTTCAGTTGATCAACGCACATTTATCTTTGAATCCTGCTTTGGTCTTGCTCACATCTCATCCTTCCTTGATGCCCACTGATGTGCCCAACTTGTGGAACAATATGCAGTGCCCCGATCTCCCTCCTCACCTTTGTACCAAAAGGAGTCACGGTGTTCCCTTTGCTACCTTTATTTCTTATTGGGCCAACTCCTAGTCATCTTTCAAAATAAGTTCAGGTGGGAGCCTCTTCTATCTACGCTCCTCCCAGCCCATTTCTGGGGCTCCCTCAGTACCCCATATATTCCTCCATCACAGGACTACATTGTAACTGTCTACCTGGAGGTCCTGTACTAGCAATCCTCCTTGAAGATGGAAAATGTACCTTTGATTGCATAATCCATGCCCAGAACTGGAGCTTAATATAAGTTATTACCTCACCAGATACACACAAAGAGTTTATAGTCAAAAAGAGGGAGAGGGATGCAGTTTATCCTCATTATTCTATGAGGTGTCAAATTTTTCTAATGAGAAGAAAGATTTTTATATCAGAAACAGATATAAAATTCTGCTTGAATTATCAATGTGAAACAGTAACCCTGGCCCATCGTGGGGCACTATTATCCACCATGCATACAACTGTGAGGCCATGCAAGTTGTTACTTTAGAGAAACTTGCCCTGGATGCATGCTCTGTGTAGTCATGGGGCAGAGTAGCCCTCCTCCATGGCAGTCACACCCCAGACTCTCTCTGGTCACTAGAGACATTCCCTGCTCTTCATCCAACTTCTGTAAGGACCACCCTTTCTTCCCAGCTCTCAGATACCACTGGGAATGGCTTTCCCTTCCTTATTTCTTGCTCTCCAAAGCATGCTGATAATCCCCTAGCTTGCACTCACTCAGTCCTGCCTTTCAGCTCGACGATATGTCTGTGTAGCCAGAGCTGTGGAGGCAAGGAGGCTGCCCCATGACCCGAGCCCCAGGATTGATCCCATATACAACCTACATTGGGCCAGTGCATTCTCTCCCTCTTTTTTTTTCTGTTCTTCATATCATTCCAAGGCTTCTGCATCTATAGCCCAAAGTGCAGGAAGTTTATAGAGTATAAGCTTTCCTCTGCAGTATCATACCTCTGAAGGGGAGACTGTGGATCTTGCCTCTGTCTTTGGATACAGAAAGGCCTATGCTTAACACTTTGGTACCTTTGTTTTCTAACAAAGAAGAGAGAACTAAGAAATGGTATTTTCTGCTACTTTGGTCTAGGGAAAGAGAAACCTCTGCCTGGAATGAGTGGAACCCCAGAGTAAGGAAGAGTGACAGCATCACCGTATCTTCAAAAAGAAAATGGAAGGGCACACACACAGGCAGCCAGCCCTGCTGAGGGGCATCCTGTGATTCCCTGGTGATGGGAGGGCAGCAACCTCCACCATTCTACCCCAGGGAACTGCCACTATAACTTAGATGCAGAGTCCCCTATTCCCAGGATGGCTGGGTGGAGAGGCTGTCATTGCCAAAAGGAAGGTCAAGATGTACTCGTATTACTCAGCCTTAAAAAAAGAATGAAATAATGCCATTTGGAGCAACATGGATGGACCCAGAGATTCTCATACTAAGTGAAGTAAGTCAGAGGAAGACAAATATCATCTGATATCACTTATATGTGGAATCTAAGAAAATGATACAAATGAACTTATTTACAAAAAAACCAGACATAGAAAACAAATTTATGGTTAACAAAGGGGAGGGGTAAATTAAGAGTTTGGGATTAACAGATATACACTAATATACATAAAATAAATAAACAACAAGGACCTATTGTATACTACAGGGTACTATATTCAATATCTTGTAATAACCTATAATGGAAAAGAATCTGAAAAAGAATCTAGATATGTGTGTATATATATATGAAAAGAATATATATTTATCTGAATCACTTCGCTGTACACCTGAAACTAACAAAACATTGTAAATCAACTATAATTTAAAAACAAGATCAATTCCTAGCTTTTAAGGAAGCCAGATGAGTGCATTTCCTCTGAGAAACTGTTAAATAACATGCACATAGGATTAGGGTGACACGATCCATGCTGTAGTTCGGCTACAACATGAGCTACCAGGCTCTGTGGACTGCTCGGGGAGCCTGCTATGCCTGTGTGATGAGGCTTCCATGGGGCCATGTGGTTTTTATTTCAAACAAGACCCTTAGAAGTAAGCTTTGGATGAATAACCCACTCATGGTATTGGGGCTTTCTATGAATAGTCCTCATCAAGCAGTTGCCTGAAACAGGGAATACATTACCCTGGTGTGGGTGTGGGCTACGTGAGAGAGGGGAGGCAAAAGTTTCATGGCCTATTCAACCTTTAATTGTGAGACAAAGTTTCTTCTTAACAAATCATGATTTACACAAAGATTTGATACGTATAAGAGCCAATGGCCCTAATTCCCTGGTGCATATGAAATATGTGTTGAGCCCTCACTATGTGTTCAACACTTGACTTTCATTTTCTCATTTTACATTGATGTTTTAAGACATGGACAACCTTTCTGGCTGAAAAAACTATACTCTTCACCCTTTCTATATCAACAAAGTGTCCTCAATCACTACCCACTTAGAAAATGTGACCACGTCTGAGTGATAACCTCAAGTTATTGCTACATCGCTAGTGACCAGAACACATCTCTAGGCACATGGTGTTCCTTTGGTAGAGCAACTACAAAGAGGAGTTTGAGATTTCATATTGTAAACAAAGGTCTTTAAAGGGGCACCTTCACTGCTGGTGCCCACAGGTAAATCTTCTCAACTTTGGCAAGGGTGTGAAAGTCTTTCTCATCTGTTCTTCCTGAAGCACTTTGATTTGGTTTTCAAAGTTTAGAGCAGTAAATGACTTTGAAAGTTACAATAAAAAGCATTCACTGACTCTCCTTTAGTTACCTACATTTGATAAGTACACAAGTTTTAAATACAAATTGCTTCCATCCTCATTAAACTCTTCACCACTCTCAAGTATTATGCCATTATATCATTCAGTTATTATTTGTTATATGTTATGCATGTTATATTGGGTCAGATACTGTAAAGCTGTATTGAAGGGCCTAATTAGAAACAAATATCTTTCTAGGAGTTGGTATTTAAGGGCTTGGGGTTCAATGGTAAATTATCTTTTTTGCTTAATAAATAATTAACCTACCTGAAAAATGGCTCAGAATGGAAAAATAACATTTCATACTCATGTTTTTGTTACATTCAGGTATACTTAGTCATGACTAGTCAAGAAGAGGCAGGTAATTAGGACCACATTACCTACTATTAGAACAATAAAGGGTTCTTTCTTGGCAACTCAGAAACAAATATTAGACTTATCAACAGGATGACGTTTTCACTTAGAACACTTCCAGGTTTTGAATTTATGCCAGAGTCACACCACTGCGAACGATTAGTATATACAATTTAAACGGTTAAAAATTTTCAAAACGTTTCTTACAGTTTAAGTTCACGTCACAAACTTACTCAGACAATTCCGACCTTCTCCACAAGGGGAGCTATTCTGGGAAAGACGAAGAAATGACTCACATGGCAAAATTCAAATTCTAATGAATATGAATGCTTGTTTAATTAAAATATATTAAAGAAGATTAAAATTAGTGTAAGGAATGCCTAATGATCACAAGCTTTTTAAAAAAAGGACTTTAGCATTTAGGGAGAGGACTTATTGCTGTTTTACAGCATTGCATGTTTTAGAGACTTAAAGATTGTAAGATCAGCTTTAATGTTTTAAAAGAAGTAAAACGTTCCTTTTCTTAGTTTCCATTCATTTCTTCATTCATTCTTGACTGTGGGTATACCACTGTTTCTTAAATCACAAATATGGCAGCTTTCCATAATATTTGTTTAAATTCACAAGGGTGATCTTTCCAAGAGCATTACTGAATTCTTCCCGCTCAATGAAGCAGCCTTTGCCCATCACTCCTGCCTCTCTCACAGCACCATTCCATAAGTAACAGGAGCTCTGGCCACAGTAATAGCTGGCAGTTATGCCATCCTCTTCACCAGCTCTTTCTCTACAGGTACATTTCCTTCTGACTAAAACCACCCTCCCCCACCTTCCTAGCCCTGATTTGTACTTTGAGAATCTGCTCATAACTCCCCTTTTTCAGACTCCACATAACATTTTTAGCATGGTACTCTAGGCTGGACCATAGGTCCTTTCTCTGTATCCTGGGAGCCTCTTATAGATATCTCTCATGCCATCAGTCAATGTCAACATGGGTCATAACACATATAATGTATACTTTGCTTATCAAACATGCCCCGAGAATCTAAATTATAAAGAATTTGAGCACAAAGATTATGCCTTACTCATTGTTTTATCTTCACTTAGAAGAATAGAGCAGGGAATTGGTGTTTATTGAATTAATTAATATGACAATATGAAACATTTTTTCTCAAACTGACTGGCCCTTGGCCACATGTTAGGCCTTCAGGATCACAAATATAGAAGTACAAAAAAGGGACAGAAATGAGTCTTTCCCATCAATCAATATGAATCAGATTTGTCATGTTATGTTCCAAGACCTGTAGGCAACTTATAAGTTATTTTTACACATGTAAAAAATATTCAACAATGGAAGCTTACAGCTGACAAACTATGTTTATTAATCCTTTTCCATTAAACATACTATTAATACTATGAATAGCAAAAATACCTTAATTTTCAGCTCTGATCTCAAATGTCAGCCTCAGTTATATAGTGAAAAGTATTATGGAGATTCAAATGTATGTGATCAATCTATCATCAGTTCTCTCTACTGAATCCACCATTCTCTCCTGAAATATTGCTAAAATGATAGTAAGGCAATTTAAAAAAGGTATAAGCCCACAATAACAAAAAAGAAAAAAAAAAGAAAGAAAAGAGAAATCAGAGAATGAAAAATAACACATTTTTATACAAACAAAAGGGCATGGGGAATTCTGCTTCTAGCCAAGATGGAACAACAAAGGACGAATTCATGCTGCTTCTTGAAAAAACTACAAAACCAGACAAATATTTGAAACAATAGTGAACAAGACATAGATAATCTAGAAACTAAGAACAATGATCCCTGAGAGATGGTAAACAGCCAAAGCGAGTCATAAAATTGCCCCAGCTTAATGCCTCAAGAAAGATTCCAGAATGTAGCTCAGGTATGGAAATCAGCAGAGCCCAGAGGTCTCCCCAAATTGAGGACAGAGCTGGGAATACAGGGAAGCCATGAGTTTATAGGGCGAAAAACCAGAGAGGAAACATCTGCACAGAGAGAGAACCAGAGATCTGTAGAAAGGTCTCCTTGATTATTCATCCAAGTACTTACTGATCGATATGCACAAGTAAAACGGCAAGGTTGGAGAAGTGAAAATACTGTAGGTAAAGTGGTACATTATCAGTTGAAGGTAGACTGTAGTAAGTGATACAGTGTCAGGGGGAGATAAAACTGTGACAATTTAGTTATAGTATACCTAAGTGTATAGGTATGCTATAACTCCTAAAAGAATCATTAAAATAATACATCAAAGAGTAATAAGTGATAATCTTATAAAGGATATAAGATAGAATAAAAAAAGATAAGCAATCCAAAAGGAGGCAGAAATGGAAAAAAGGAACAGAGACTAGATAGGGCAAATAGAAAACAAGTGGCCAGAGGACAGATTTACCCAAGCATATCTGTAACCACATTAAATATAAATGGCCTAAATACCCAAAATTAAAAGGCATAGATTATTATAGAACCCATGGAAGGTTCATAACTTGGAGCAACCAGATGTCATGCAATGAGTGGGTAAAGTCCAAAGCTGAAAACAGGAGAAATTATGATGTCTAAGTATATGGCATAATAGATGCCCAGGCGCTTGCCCCTGCCTGGTATTGCTAGACAACTAACAGGAGATAGAGGTTTGTTCACTGAGGAAACACTGGAGATTTTGATCCAGGCCCCAGCTAAGGTCAGGAAAGATGTTTGGGGCTGAAAATGTGGTAATTAAATTCAAGTTTCCAAGCTGAACAACAACATTCCCAGTTTACTTTCTTCACTCCCTGTTCTTGACCCTATATTAGAACTTACTAATACAGAGAAAGAATATATTTCTCTCTGGAGAAACAGAATAGTTTCAGTGAAAAGACATTCATTACTAACAGCAAGCATTTTCTAATGAAAAATGCAGCTTTCCACTTACCCACCCATAGTGAATTTCACCAGACACTAAGCTCCTCTCCCCATACAAAGTTTCCAATTCCCACTCTTTTTTTTAGGCATATATATATATATATATATATATAATTTTTTTTTAAATTTTTTTATTTTTTGCAGTATGCAGGCCTCTCACTGTTGTGGCCTCTCCCGTTGCGGAGCACAGGCTCCAGACGCGCAGGCTCAGAGGCCATGGCTCACGGACCCAGCCTCTCCGCGGCATGTGAGATCTTCCCGGACCGGGGCGCGAACCCGTGTCCCCTGCATTGGCAGGCAGACTCTCAACCACTGCGCCACCAGGGAAGCCCTCCAATTCCCACTCTTGAACGTGAAAGACTAGCAAATGATCAGTACACATTGGAAGTATACTTTCTATAAAAAAGATACTGACAAAAATGGGATGGGAAAGAAAGGAAAGAAAGAAGGGAAAAGGGAGGAAACAGAATAATCTCCAGACAATGGAGAGTGATGGGGTGTGGGACTCCTGAACTTTCTAAGTTATATCATGGAAGAACTAAAGGAAAATATAACATCCATAAAAGGAACAGGACGCTACAAAGAAGTGCAATTAAAGAATAAAAAAGAGGGACTTTTAAAAAACTTACAATTATAATAAAAAAATAATTGCAATACAATTAGAATATAAATTGGTAGAAATCTCCCAGAAAGTAGAACAAAAAGACAAAAAGAGAAGGGAAAAGGGAGAACAAAGAAGATATATTCTCAGAGAACACAGAGCGTCTAACAACTAACTTCAAAAGGAGAACATAGAAGTGGAAGGAAAGAAATGATAATTTTCTTTTATTTCTTTAGTTTTCCAGGAAAACTGGAAGGCAGGCATCTCTAAAGGAAAGTTCTACTTAGTATTTGCACAGAGAATAATGAAAGACTTGTGCCGAGGGTGATCATCGTAAAATTTTAAATACTAGGAATAGAGAGATGATCTTTGAAAGTTTCAAAGGGGAAAAATAGATCACAGATAAACATTAAAAATGGTTGCCTCGCAACAACAGACGTATGGGTCAATGGAACAGAACAGAGAACTCAGAAATAAACTCACACACCTATGAACAATTAATCTTCAACAAAGGAGGCAAGAATATACAATGCAGAAAAGAAAGTATTGTCAGCAAGTGGTGTTGGAAAAGTGTGACAGCCACATGTAAATCAATGAAGTCAGAACACACCCTCACACCATACACAAAAATAAACTCAAAATGGCTTAAAGACTTAAATATAGGACATGACACAATTAAACTCCTAGAAGAGAACATAGGCAAAACATTCTCTGACATAAATTGTACCAATGTTTTCTTATGTCAGTCTCCCAAGGCAATAGAAATAAAAGCAAAAATAAACAAATGGGACCTAATCAAACTTACAAGCTTCTGTACCAAAAAGGAAACCATAAACAAAATGAAAAGACAACCTATAGACTGGGAGAAAATATTTGCAAATGATGCAACTGTTAAGGGCTTAATTTCCAAACTATACAAACAGCACATACAACTCAATAACAAAAAAAAACAACCCAATCCAAAAATGGGCAGAAGACCTAACCAGACATTTCTCTAAAGAAGACATACAGATGGCTTAGAGGCACATGAAAAGATGCTCAACATCACCAATTATTAGAGAAATGCAAATCGAAACTACAATGAGGTACCACCTCAGACCGGTCAGAATGGCCATCATTAAAAAAATCTACAAATAATAAATGTTGGAGAGGGTGTGGAGAAAAGGGAGCCCTCCTACACTGTTGTTGGGAATGTAAACTGGTGCAGCCATTATGGAAAACACTATGGAGGTTCCTCAAAAAACTAAAGATAGAGTTGCCATATAATACAGCAATCCCGCTCCTGAGCATATACCCAGGCTATATAAAAGCTATAATTTTCGAAAGCTATAATTCAAAAAGATACATGCACCCCTATGGTCATAGCAGCTCTATTTACAATAGGCAAGACATGGAAACAACCTAAATGTCCACTGACAGACGAATGGATAAAGAAGATGTGGCATATATATACATACATATACATACAGGTACAATGGACTATCACTCAGCCATAAAAAAGAATGAAATAATGCCATTTGCAGCATCATGGATGGACTTAGAGATTATCACACTAAGCGAAGTAAGTCAGAAAGAAAAAGACAAATACCATCTGATAGCACTTAAATGTGGAATCTAAAACACAACCCAAATGAACATATCTATGAAACAGAAACAGACTCACAGATATAGAGAACAGACTTGTGGTTGCCAAGGGGGAGGGGGTGGGAGAGGGAAGGACGACAAGTTTGGAATTAGCGGATGCACACTATTATGTATAGGACGGATAAACAACAAGGTCCTACTATATAGCACAGGGAATGGTTTCAATATCCTGTGATAAACCATAAAAGAAAAGAATATGAAAAAGTATATATATGTATAACTGAGTCGCTCTGCTGTACAGCAGAAATTAACACATTGTAAATAAATCAACTATACTTCAATAAAGTTAAAAAGAATAAATACTAAAAATGGTTGCCTCTAACATTATTTAATTGTATTCACGTGTGTGGGGGGTGTGGGGGGGGGAGAGGAAGGCGGAGGCAATCTATTTCTCCCAGATTTGTAGAGGGGAAGGATGGAGAATCTGGGAGAAGGAACTGAACAGGAGTAATTCCAGCCCTCTCTCTGCTCTGCCTGCCCACAGAGCAGGTGTATTTGGTTCTCTATATGGTAAGCTTCCCAGGCCAGGGGTGATCCAATACAGGGTATAAAGGTTCAGCTATGACTCCATCTAACTCAGTGGTGAATCATCAGAACACCAGGCAGCCCACTGGGATATAGGTCAAGTGGTGGTATCCAGATCTGCTTCACATCAGTAACGAAGCTGATAATTTGCTGTCTGCCAATTGAAGACCCAGAGAAGGATGATAAATTATCTCTCTCCAAGCTCCAAATATGTGCATGGAGTTTTCACCTAAAGCAAAAGCAAATAAAATAAGTGATCCAATTAATTAAAACATATACAAAGAAGTCCAATGAAGGGACATATTTAGGTTCAAAGGAGAAAAGTGCTGAGTGCCAAATGGCTCAGAAAGGAGGGGTAACATATATCTCTTATTTGCCACTGGTCCATATCAAAGGGGCACACCTGTAGCTGCATATTAGAATCACCTGGGAAGCACTGACAGTTACCTATGCAAAAGCCCCATCCTCAATCAATGAAGCCAAGAACTCTTGGGGTGGGGTCATGACAGAGATTTTTTTTTTTTTAAAGCTCCTCTGGTAATTTGTATGTGTTGTCAAAGCTGAGAACTAACTATTAGCTTTATTTCAGAAGTTCTCATTCAGTAACATGTTGAGCTTCTATATGTATAACAGAACTTTCGGAGGCACTGGGAACATGCAGATGGATAAAAAACAGTAAGCATTCATGAGAAACCTAAAATGCAGAAAGGGGGAAAACTGCAAGAAATAATAAGGTAATATACAAGTTGTAATAAATGTGAATATGAGCGGCAAAGGTAGATCAAGAAAAAATGTATATAATAGATTAGAAGTAACCACATGAGTGTCCAATATAACACTGACACCTAAAATTATAGTTTTAAACTAAAAAAAAAAAATGTAAAATTTTGTAGGTCTAAACCCTTTACTAAAAACCTCTCTGAGTAAGGGTGCTCTAAAGTGAAAACACTTTAATTATATGTATAAAACTACTCAAATAATTTACAGAAATCCCTTCAGCTCAATTTGAATTGCCCCAATCTGTGTGAATTTCTCCTAATCCCTTCTTCATACTCCTACTTTTTTCCCTATCGCTGAGTTATGAAAACACAGACATGACTTTAGGACCTTGGGGATCCCCATATAGACTTCCTTCAATACCAACAAGTATCCAGAGAAAAGCGGCAGAGACAGGCTGTGTAATGTTACCTATAAAACCTAACTCATTTGGGCATAAGCCAGATTCAATTTTTATTAACTGCTTAATTCTTTAACTCTAAAACACCAAAATGAGTTTTCTACTTTAAATTTATTTTGCTCCTTTAACCTTGCACGTTTGGAATTTTTTCTTCTCTTCTGTTAATTTAGAAAAGTCAAAAAACTAAACACTTCTCTCTCTTCCTCTCTCCTTTCCCCCACATTTCCACTTTCCCTCTTCCTTCCTCTCCCTTTCTCTTTCCTCCGTGCCTCTGTGTGTGTGTGTGTGTGTGTGTGTGTGTGTGTGTATTTCATTCACAATACAGATACAGAAGATTGATCTTTGGGTAGAGACCATCAGTGGATATGTCTAAGGGCATAAACTTCCTATGAATTACAGCTCAAAGTCCCGAAAGGAAAAGAGTGTGTAACAGAACATATATAGATTTTCAAATTTGAAGAATTACATTCCTTATGTTTCCCTAAAAAGATGACAAAATGTTTTATTGTCTGACTCTCTATTATTCATTTATGCATTTTCATTTCTGTTAGAATAAGTGAGTTCAGAAATGACATCTGTCAATAAGCTAACAGTCTTAGATCACATACCTATATAATTATTTGACGATTATCTATGTTAAAGACCTATAGGAACACAATGGTATCACATCAACATAAGCTAAACAGACCTGAAAAGACTTATCAGCATTCAGGCTCTCTTTGATAAAGGGGGTTAGTGAAATATGCCCAGCTCTAGGAAAGAACTTTCAGGTCAGAGAGCCATGGAGATTAAGTCTGGTTCCTAAAAATGAAGATGGAGGAAGAGCCCAGGGCATAAGTGTCCATCATGAGAGATTTCCTGAATGCAGAACTCGATGTAAGCAGCAGTTCTCAATCCTAGTGCACCTTAAGATGCTCTTGCTTAAGATCTTGAAATATAATTCAAATAATACAACTTATCTATACACATGCTTTATAAAACAAAAATCAATATAATATCCTAAATGTAATATAGAAAAATAAGAGAGAAGTAATTTATAATAAATAATGTATTTCAATACCTAAATGCTCGGGCAAGGCTAACCTAGAAGATTTAAGAAGCAGTCAGTTGTTTGCACCTATACGTAAAAGCACTTGAATACAGTTCAGTCTGATGAAAGTGTATGGTTCTGAATTCAAATGCCACAGGGGCATGGTCATACCTAATGTGATTTTCTAAAATGTGAAAAACTTTTGGTCAAATTCCAAATAAAACAAATGACAATTTTCCCTCAATTGACACACTAATAACATTATTTAAAAATCAAGCATATGTTACAATTGAGCAAAAATATTTTATGTTTATATTTTAAATGGATTTAGGTCTAAACTAAGAAGATTATAAATAGGTTTTTAGTACACAGAGTGTCTACCAGGTGAGTCTAAGGTCAAATGGGATACAGAACAGTTCTTTGTTGGGTGGGAATGTCCCATACAAACAGAATACAGAGCATCCCTGGCCCCACTGATTGACAGCAAAAAACCCCTTCTCTGGAATGGCTCCAGGGAATAAAACTACCCCCAGTGAGAACCAGTGGTCCAGAGTTTCAGGGCAGCTGGCACTGTGCAACAGCCATCAGAAAATCTGGAGCTAGCTTCATTTCAACACATCTGGAGTGCAGTGAAACTAGAAAACCATGGAATTTGGCACAAATTATATTCTTAAGCCCCGGCTACTCCCCAGGCTATCAAAAAAATACCAAGTTCCAGAGCAATGTTATAACCACGGCTTGCATTTCCACCAAGGTTCTCTTCCTTCTTTGTTTCTTTACTAACTTCCCAACCAACAGTTATTTTAATTTTTCTGGAGCGAGGTCCATTCCTTCCACTCCTGCTATGTGCCAAGCATCCTCCACACACTGCTCCTCTAAGGGGAAGGTGGAAGCCAGGAGACAGACCTGGAGACATACTTGGTCAGGCCCAAGATTTCCTTACCAGAAAGTCAATTTTTCAAGCACTCCCTTACCAAAATCACTTAGTACAATTCATGTCTGACACACACCAGGCTCTACTAATAGCAGAGAGAGCATGTCTACACTGGCCTGGCGGGCTGTGGTTTTAGAAGTCCCTCTACCCTCAACCCTCCATGATTTTCCATCAGCGTGACAGCCTGCAGAGCTATTTACTTCCCTTCTGGGAAGAGCGGCGGGCAGACCGTCACTAGGTGGCAGTGCCACACTGATTTATCCCCATGGCTGCCTGGCTGAGTTTGGGCCGACCAGTGCCAGAGTCAGCTTGTGAGGGGACTTTCCTGAGAATACCTTCAGGCGAAAGCCCCTCTCCTGGGCATCCTGGAAGAACGGGCTGTTCCACTGAAGAAACAGCCACTACAAGTGATACACACGAGCCCAGGGCCACTCCTACACCTGCGGCCTCAGGTGTTACCAAGCATCTCAGGGGTATCATCTGAGGTGAGAGAGTATGTATATGTGTGGGTCTGGACATGCATTCCGTTCTAGATCCAATTAATATAGATCTAAGGTAGCTGCATATCTTCACATTTCAACCCTCTGAGGTTCTCTAGATCAAATACCAGAACATACCTTGTAAACCTGTAAGAACAAAAAAGTCCCTGTGGATTTTTCTAACCAGGCCATGTTGGAATTGAACCAGCATTTGAGGATATAGATGTCAGGGTTTGTTTACTCACTCTGAGATCGAGTCCAGGAAGGGTTGCTCTATATTCAGAGGTAGTGATCGCCCACCGCCTCCCTTAGCTTCTTTACCCAAAGCAGCAAGTCTTAATGTCTGAGCCTCCCTTTCTTCTATTGTGAGACTCACCCATCTACCTCCCAGGTGGCTGCCAGCACTGAGATCACGAAGTACTAGCCAAATGCTACTGGATCAGTACATAAAGACTGTGTTTGTGTTCTACTTGACCAAATCCCTCTCTATTTATGGAAAAGTAGACACAAAGAAAAGTCACTGCTTTTGCAAGTGTGCCTTCTTGCACGCAGGTGAGGTGGCAAACACTGGGGCTTTTCCGAGCATAGGCAGCTTTCGGGTTTGCTCCCTTCTGTTGTCACTGTCAATGAGTACAGTGATTGGTACCACTGAGACGTGAAAGAGTGGAAAGAGGACTGGGGAAAGGAAGGAGGGAGAGGAAGCAGTAAGTCGGGCGTTATCCTGGCACAGCAAAAGTAGTAGGGGGTGAGGGTAGATCAGTCAACAAAATAAAGAGAGTAAGAAAAAAGACGGATTGTTCAGCAACAAGAAGTCCAAACAAGAAAAAAGAGAAATATCGCAACCTTTCTATGCCATACTGTTCCCCTACTCCTCAGCTGCCCTCCCTCCCACAGACACTAGGACTTCAATCCTCAGGGGTGCAGGGGACAGGGATGGTACATTTCTGTGTCCCAGCATCTATCATGCATTCCTGAGAAATTTTTAACATCTGTCTAGGGCTCTCAGTCAACTGGAAAAGAATATACCCTAGTGATTCCAATCAGCCCAGCTCTTGGTGGTGGCAGCAACAGCCTTAGCGTCTCATGCCCATCTCTGGGGTCCATGCCTACTGGGGTCCATCAACAGTAGGCAATTATCATGAATTGATTTTAAAGCTTGAGTTTTCAAAATACAGCAAATGAAAATTCCAACTTAGAACCTATGATGACAAGAAGTTTTAGCCTCCAGCACTTCACAGTTCCAGGCTATGTTTCTAGGGAAGCAAAACATTCCTGGATGTCCTTTAATTTCTCAGAGAGAGACGAGAAGCAGCAGAGAGTCAGAAAACTGAGCCACCAAACCAAGAAGAGAGCAGAGAGAGCTCTCAGGGACACTGAGCTGAAGGTGACTTCAGCAAGGCTGAGGTGATGGATCGTACACTTTCTGAGAAGGTCATTTGCAGGGTTCATCAGTTAAATTTTCCTATTTCAATTCTAACAATTCATCTTTGAGGGCCTGCTAATTGCATCTTGCTTGATTGAGCACGAGCAGCTTAAATATAGACTGCAACACCAAAACGTCGTGAACGGAATTAAAACCCAGGTCTAGGTTCATGAAGGAGAACACGTGGGGAACAGACCTTCCTCAAACCCAACCCACTGTCACCAAGGGCCTGTCAATCCTCCACTGTGTAAAGTCCTCAGAGGTCTGAAGTTGAAACAGTATGTCTGGAAAAGGGCCAGGGCCCCGCTGGATGGTGCCCCAACTGGCCAACTCTGGTTCGAGAAGACTGAGCCAGAATCCCTTCCCTAGGACTGGAAACGTCTTCTTCCTCCCTCTTTGGGGCTTGGAGGCTGGGAAAGAGGAGGAGGGGGACCTTCAAGAGGGCAGAGGAATAGGACATGGAGATCACCTTCCTCCCCACAAATATATCAAAAATACATCTACGTGTGGAACAACTCCTATAGAACACCTACTGAATGCTGGCAGAAGACCTCAGACTTTCCAAAAGGCAAGAAAATCCCCATGGACCTGGCCATGTGTCTGACAGGGTCTTAGTGTCCCGGCCTTGTGTTAGGCCTGAGCTTCTGAGGTGGGAGAGCCGAGTTCAGGACATTGGAGCACCAGAGACCTCCCAGCCCCATGTAATATCAGTTGGCGAGAGCTCTCCCAGAGATCTCGGTCTTAAGGCTAAGACCCAGCTCCACCCAAAGTCTGGCAAGGTCCAGTGCTGGATGCTCCATGCCAAACAGCTAGCAAGACAGGAACACAACTCCACCCATTAGCAGAGAGACTGCCTAAAATCATAAGGTCACAGACACCCCAAAACACACCATTGGACGATGCCCTGCCCACCAGAAAGACAAGATACAGCCCCACCCACCAGAACACAGGCACCAGTCCCCTCCACCAGGAAGCCTACACAAGCCACTGAACCAACCTTACCTACTGGGGGAAGACACCAAAACAACGGGAACTATGAACCTGCATCCTGTGAAAAGGAGACCCCAAAACCGGTAAGTTAAGCAAAATAAAAAGACAGAGAAATATGCAGCAGATGAAGAAGCAAGGTAAAAACCCACCAGACCAAACAAATGAAGAGGAAATAGGCAGTTTACCTGAAAAAGAATTCAGAGTAATGATAGTAAAGATGATCCAAAATCTTGGAAATAGAATGGAGAAAATACAAGAAATGTTTAACAAGGACTAGAAGAACTAAAGAGCAAACGATGAACAACACAGTAAATAAAATTACAAATTCTCTAGGGAGGCGGACCTTCAAGATGGCAGAGGAGAAACACGTAGAGATCACCTTCCTCCCCACAAATACATCAGAAATACATCTACACGTGGAACAACTCCTACAGAACACCTACTGAACGCTGGCAGAAGACCTCAGGCTTCCCAAAAGGCAAGAAACTCCCCACGTATCTGGGTAGGGCAAAAGAAAAAACAGAGACAAAAGAATAGGGACGGGACCTGCACCAGTGGGAGGGACCCGTGAAGGAGGAAAGGTTTCCACACACTAGGAAGCCCCTTCGCGGGAGGAGACGGAGGTTGGCGGGGGTGGGGGAAGCTTCGGAGCCACGGAGGAGAGCGCAGCAACATGGGTGCGGAGAGCAAAGCAGAGAGATTCCTGCACAGAGGATCAGGGCCGACCAGCACTCACCATCCCGAGAGGCTTGTCTGCTCACCCGCCAGGGCGGGTGAGGGCTGGGAGCTGAGGCTCGGGCTTCGGTCAGATTCCAGGGAGAGGACTGGGGTTGGCTGCGTGATCACAGCCTGAAGGGGGCTAGTGCGCCACGCCTGGCCGGGAGGGAGTCCGGGAAAGAGTCTGGAACTGCTGAAGAGGCAAGAGACCATTGTTTCGCAGTGCTGAGGAGAGGGGATTCAGAGCGCCGCCTAAATGAGCTCCAGAGACGGGCGCAAGCCGCGGCTATCAGCATGGACCCGAGAGATGGGCATGAGACGCTAAGGCTGTTGCTGCCATCACCAAGAAGCCTGTGTGCAAGCACAGGTCACTCTCCACACCACCCCTCCCGGGAGCCTGTGCAACCCTCCAAGGCCAGGGTCCCGTGATCCAGGGACAACTTCCCCGGGAGAACACACGGCGTGCCTCAGGCTGGTGCAACGTCACGCTGTCCTCTGCCGCCGCAGGCTCGCCCCGCACTCCATGCCCCTCCCTTCCCCCGGCCTGAGTGAGCCAGAGCCCCCGAGTCAGCTGCTCCTTTAACCCGTCCTGTCTGAGCGAAGAACAGACGCCCTCAGGCGACCTACATGCAGAGGCCGGTCCAAAACCAAAGCTGAACCCCAGGAGCTGTGCGAACAAAGAAGAGAAAGGGAAATCTCTCCCAGCAGCCTCACGAACAGGGGATTAAATCTCCACAGTCAACTTGATGTACCCTGCATCTGTGGAATACCTGAATAGACAACGAATCATCCCGAAAATGAGGCAGTGGACTTTGGGAGCAACTGTAGACTTGGAGCTGGCTGTATGCGATTGACTGATTTCTGGTTTTATTATTATAGTTTAGTTTTCAGAGTGTATTATCATTGGTAGATTTGTTTATTGAGTTGGCTGCTCTCTTCCTTTTTTTAAAATATATAGATATATTTAGGGAGGGTGGGAGGGAGGGAGACGCAAGAGGGAGGAGATATGGGAACATATGTATATGTATTCACGTTGTTATAAAGCAGAAACTAACACACTATTGTAAAGCAATTGTACTCCAATAAAGATGTAAAAAAATATATATATAGTTCACTTTTCTTTGTGTGATTTTGTCTGTATACCTTTGCTTTTACCATTTGTCCTAGGGTTCTGTCTATCTGTTTCTTTTTTTTAATATAGTTTTTAGCACTTGTTATCCTTGGTGGATTTGATTTGTGGTTTGGTTGCTCTCTTATTTCTTTTTTTCTTATTTTTTAAATACATTTTAATGTTTTTATTTTTAATAATTAAAAAATTATTTTAATAATTTTATTTCTTTTTTTTTATTTTTCCCTTGTATCCTTCCTCCCTCCCTCCCTCCCTCCTTCCCACCATCCCTTCCTTCCTTCCTGTCCTCCTCAATTTCTTTCTCTCTTTTTTTCTCCCTTTTCTACTGAGCCATGTGGCTGACAGGGTCTTGGTGCTCCAGCCAGGTGTCAGGCCTGTGCCTCTGAGGTGGGAGAGCTGAGTTCAGGACACTGGTCCACCAGAGACCTCCCAGCTCCATGTAATATCAAACGGCAAAAGCTCTCCCAGAGATTTCCATCTTAATGCTAAGAGCCAGCTCCAATTCAAAACCAGCAAGCTACAGTGCTGGACACCCTATGCCAAACAACTAGCAAGACAGGAACACGACCACACACATTAGCAGAGAGGCTGCCTAAAATCATAATAAGCTCACAGACACCCCAAAACGGACCACCAGATGTGGTTCTGCCCATCAGAAAGACAAGATCCAGCCTCATCCACCAGAACACATGCACTAGTCCCCTCCACCAGGAAGTCTACACAACCCACTGAACCAACCAAAGCCTCTGGGGACAGACACCAAAAACAATGGGAACTATGAACCTGCACCCTGCGAAAAGGAAACCCCCAAACACAGTAAGTTAAGCAAAATGAGAAGACAGAGAAACACACAGCAGATGAAGGAGCAAGTAAAAAACCTACCAGACCAAACAAAGAAGAGGAAATAGGCAGTCTACCTGAAAAAGAATTCAGAGTAATGATAGTAAAGATGATCCAAAATCTTGGAAATAGAATGGAGAAAATAAAAGAAACATTTAACAAGGACCTAGAACAACTAAAGAGCAAACAAACAATGATGAACAACACAATAAATGAAATTAAAAATTCTCTAGAAGGAATCAATAGCAGAATAACTAAGGCAGAAGAACAGATAAGTGACCTGGAAGATAAAATAGTGGAAATAACTATGCAGAACAGAATAAAGAAAAAAGAATGAAAAGAACTGAGGACAATCTTAGAGACCTCTGGGACAATGTTAAATGAACCAATTCGAATTACAGGGGTCCCAGAAGAAGAAGAGAAAAAGGGTCTGAGAAAATATTTGAAGAGATTATAGTTGAAAACTTCCCTAATATGAGAAAGGAAATAGTCAATCAAGTCCAGGAAGTGCAAAGAGTCCCATACAGGAAAAATCCAAGGAGAAACACACCAAGACACATATTAATCAAATTATCAAAAATTAAATACGAAGAAAAAATATTAACAGCAGCAAAGGAAAAACAACAAATAACATACAAGGGAATCCCCATAAGGTTAACAGCTGATTAACCTTATGGGGATTAGCAGAAACTCTACAAGCCAGAAGGGATTGGCAAGACATATTTAACATGATGAAAGGGATAACCTACAATGAAGATTACTCTACCCAACAAGGATCTCATTCTGATTTGATGGAGAAATTAAACCCGTTACAGACAAGCAAAAGCTAAGAGAATTCAGCACCAAAAAACCAGCATTACAACAAATGCTAAAGGAAATGCTCTAGGCAGGAAACACGAGAAGGAAAGAACCTAAAATAACAAACCCAAAACAATTAAGAAAATAGTAATAGGAAGATACATATCAATAATTACCTTAAATGTAAATGGATTAAATGCTCCCACCAAAAGACACAGACTGGCTGAATGCATACAAAAAGACCCATATGTATGCTGTCTACAAGAGACACACTTCAGACCTAGTGACACATAAAGACTGAAACTGAAGGGATGGAAAAAGACATTCCATGTAAATGGAAATCAAAAGAAAGCTAGAGTAGCAATTCTCATGTCAGACAAAATAGACTTTATAATACAGACTATTACACCAAAGAAGGACACTACATAATGATCAAGGGATCAATCCAAGACGAAAATATAACAATTGTAAATATTTATGCACCCAACATAGGAGCACCACAATACGTAAGGCAAATACTAACAGCCATAAAAGGGGAAATCGACAGTAACACATTCATAGTAGAGGACTTTAACACCCCAGTTTCACCAATGGACAGATCATCCAAACTGAAAATAAATAAGGAAACACAAGCTTTAAATGATACATTAAACAAGATGGACTTACTTGATATTTATAGGACATTCCATCCAAAAACAACAGAATGCACTTTCTTCTCAAGTGCTCATGGAACATTCTCCAGGATAGATCATATCTTGGGTCACAAATCTAGCCCAGTAAGTTTAATAAAATTGAAATCATATCAAGTATCTTTTCTGACCACAAGGCTATGAGACTAGATATCAATTAGAGGAAAAAGTCTGTAAAAAATACAAACACATGGAGGCTAAACAATTCACTACTTAATAACCAAGAGATCACTGAAGAAATCAAAGAGGAAATCAAAAAGAAACCTGTAAACAAATGACAATGAAAACATGATGACCTCAAACCTATGGGATGCAGCAAAAGCAGTTCTAAGAGGGAAGTTTATAGCAATACAATCCGACCTCAGGAAACAAGAAAAATCTCAAATAAACAACCTAACCTCACACCTAAAGCAATTAGAGAAAGAAGAACCAAAAAACCCCTCAACATTAGCAGAAGGAAAGAAATCATAAATATCAGAGCAGAAATAAATAAAATATAAACAAAGAAAAAAAAAGCAAAGATCAAGAAAACTAAAAGCTGGTTCTTTGAGAAGATATACAAACTTGATAAACCATTAGCCAGACTCATCACGAATAAAAGGGAGAAGACTCAAATCAATACAATTAGAAATGAAAACGTATAAGTAACAACTGACACTGCAGAAATACAAAGGATCATGAGAGATTACTACAAGCAACTCTATGCCAATAAAATGGACAACCTGGAGGAAATGGACACATTCTTAGAAAAGCACAACCTTCCGAAACTGAACCAGGATGAAACAGAAAATATAAACAGACCAATCACAAGCACTGAAATTGAGACTGTGATGAAAAATCTTCTAACAAACAAAAGCCCAGGACCAGATGGCTTCACAGGCAAATTTTATCATTTAAAGAGCTAACACCTATCCTTCTCAAACTCTTCCAAAATATAGCAGAGGGAGGAACACTGCCAAACTCATTTGATGAGGCCACCATCACCGTGATACCACAACCAGACAAAGATGTCACAAAGAAAGAAAACTACAGGCCAATATCACTGATGAACATAGATGCAAAAATCCTCAACAAAACACTAGCAAAAAGAATCCAACAGCATATTAAAGGATCATACGCCATGATCAAGTGGGGTTTATCCCAGGAATGCAAGGATTCTTCAATATACGCAAATCAATCAATGTGATACACCATATTAACAAATTGAAGGAGAAAAACTATATGATCATCTTAATAGATGCAGAAAAAGCTTTCAACAAAATTCAACACCCATTTATGATAAAAACTCTCCAGAAAGTAGGCATAGAGGGAACTTACCTCAACATGATAAAGGCCATATATGACAAACCCACAGCCAACATCGTTCTCACTGGTGAAAAACTGAAACCATTTCCACTACGATCAGGAACAAGACAAGTTTGCCCACTCTCACCACTAGTATTCAACATACACTTGGAAGTTGTAGCCACAGCAATCAGAGAAGAAAAAGAAATAAAAGGAATCCAAACTGGAAAAGAAGTAAAACTGTCACTGTTTGCAGATGACATGATACTATACACAGAGAATCCTAAAGGTGCTACCAGGAAACTACTAGAGCTAATCAATGAATTTGGTAAAGTAGCAGGAAACAAAATTAATGCATAGAAAACTCTTGTATTTTTAAACACTAATGATGAAAAATCTGAAAGAGAAATTAAGGAAACACTCCCATTTACCATTGCAACAAAAAGTATAAAATACCTAGGAATCAACTATAAGACACTGATGGAAAAAATTAAAGATGGTACAAACAGATGGAGAGATATACCATGTTCTTGGATTGGAATAATCAACATTGTGAAAATGATTATACTACCCAAAGCAATCTACAGATTGAATGTAATCCCTCTCAAACTACCAATGGCATTTTTCACAGAACTAGAACAAAAAGTTTCATAAGTTGTATGGAAACACAAAGGACCCCAAATAGCCAAAGCAATCTTGAGAAAGAAAAACACAGCTGGAGGAATCAGCCGCTCACACTTCAGACTATATTACAAAGCTACAGTAATCAAGGCATTATGGTACTGGCACAAAAACAGAAATATAGATCAATGGAACAGGATAGAAAGCCCAGAGATAAACCCACACACATATGGTCACCTTATCTTTGATAAAGGAGGCAAGAATATACAATGGAGAAAAGACAGGCTCTTCAATAACTGTCGCTGGGAAAACTGGACAGCTACATGTAAAAGAATGAAATTAGAACGCTCCCTAACACCATACACAAAAATAAACTCAAAATGGATTAAAGACCTAGATGTAAAGCCAGACACTATAAAACTCTTAGAGGAAAACATAGGCAGAACACTCTATGACATAAATCACAGCAAGATCCTTTTTGATCCACCTCTTAGAGAAATGGAAATAAAAACAAAAATAAACAAATGGAACCTAATGAACTTTAAAGCTTTTGCACAGCAAAGGAAACCATAAGCAAGACGAAAAGACAACCCTCAGAAAGGGAGAAAATATTTGCAAATGAAGCAACTGACAAAGGATTAATCTCCAAAATATACAAGCAGCTCATGCAGCTCAATATCAAAAAAACAGACAACCCAATCCAAAAATGGGCAGAAGACCTAAGGAGACATTTCTCCAAAGAAGATATACTGATTGCCAACAAACACATGAAAGAATGCTCAACATCATTAATCATCAGAGAAATGCAAATCAAAACTACAATGAGGTATCACCTCACACTGGCCAGAATGGCCATCATCAATAAAATCTACAAACAATAAATGGTGGAGAGGGTGTGGAGAAAAGGGAACCCTCTTGCACTGTTGGTGGGAATGTAAATTGATACAGCCACTATGGAGAACAGTATGTAGGTTCCTTAAAAAATTGAATATAGAACTACCATATGACCCAGCCATCCCACTACTGGACATATACCCTGAGAAAAACATAATTCAAAAAGAGTCATGTACCAAAATGTTCATTGCAGCTCTATTTACAATAGCCCAGAGATGGAAACAACCTAAGTGTCCATCATCGGATGAATGGATAAAGAAGATGTGGCACATATATACAATGGAATATTACTCAGCCATAAAAAGAGACGAAATTGAGCTATTTGTAATGAGGTGGATAGACCTAGAGTCTGTCATACAGAGTGAAGTAAGTCAGAAAGAGAGAGACAAATACCGTATGCTAACACATATATATGGAATCTAAGAAAAAAAAATGTCATGAAAAACCTAGGGGTGAAACAGGAATAAAGACACAGACTTACTAGAGAATGGACTTGAGGCTATGGGGAGGGGGAAGGGTAAACGGTGACAAAGCGATAAAGAGGCATGGACATATATACACTACCAAACGTAAGGTAGATAGCTAGCAGGAAGCAGTCGCATAGCACAGGGAGATCAGCTCGGTGCTTTGTGACCGCCTGGAGGGGTGGGATAGGGAGGGTGGGAGGGAGGGAGACGCAAGCGGGAAGAGATATGGGAACATATGTATATATATAACTGATTCATTTTGTTGTGAAGCTGAAACTAACATACCATTGTAAAGCAATTATACTCCAATAAAGATGTTAAAAAAAAAAAAAAAAAAAAGAGTCATGTACCACAATGTTCATTGCAGCACTATTTACAATAACCAGGACATGGAAGCAACCTACGTGTCCATCGACAGAAGAATGAATAAAGTAGATGTGGCACATATATACAATGGAATATTACTCAGCCATAAAAAGAAACGAAATTGAGTTATTTGTAGTGAGGTGTTTGGACCTAGAGTCTGTCACACAGAGTGAAGTAAGTCAGAAAGAGGAAAACAAATACCACACACTAACACATATATATGGAATCTAAAAAAAATAAAAGGTTTTGAAGAACCTAGGGGCAGGACAGCAGTAAAGTTGCAGATGGAGAGAATGGACCTGAGGACAAAGGGAGGGCGAAGGGTAAGTAGGGATGAAATGAGAGAATGGCATGGACGTATATGCACTACCAACTGTAAAATAGACAGCTAGTGGGTAGCAGCTGCATACCACAGGGAGATCAGCTCGGTGCTTTGTGTCCACCTAGAGGGGTGGGATAGGGAGGGTGGGAGGGAGATGCAAGAAGGAGGGAATATGGGGTTATATGTATACATATAGCTGATTCACTTTGTTATACAGCAGAAACTAACACAACATTGTAAAGCAATTATACCCCCAAAAATATGTTAAATTAAAAAAAAAGAAATGATATGTCTTGTTAAAGCCTAGAAACCATACTTTTTTACAAGCAGAGTATAAAAGGGGAAAGAGATGAAGAGAAGAGAGGAGAGAGGGGTAACACAGAAGAAAGGCCAAAAGTGACAAAAGTGAATAAAAAATAGTGGAAATTATTACATGTAAAGCTCTACAGGGAAAACGTAAATAAATGATTGGAGAAAAATCACTACATAAGCCAGGAAAACTCAAAAACCTTACTCACTTAAAAAAATTAAAAATCAGCCTCATTTTCTAGCATCATGCACAAATCGATCCCATAGCCTTCACTAGTTCCTACTACAGTTTCCAACTACTCCAGAAAAAGAAAAACAAGAAAAAACAACTCAAAAGTCTTTCATTATCCTTCAATTTTTAGTATTTTCAGAATTTAAAATGGTAATCAAACCCCCTCCTGGCTGTATGTGTACCACCTGCAGAAGCAAGGCACGTAATGTGTACACTCAGTAAAGTGGGCTATACACTCAGCTCTCCAAATACACTGGAGATGATTGCTGTTGCCAGATACAGAAGCAGACGTTTTTCCCCTAAAGAATCATAATTTTAGCTTGCCAAATGGGTGAGATTCACTTTTTTAACCAGAGAATTCAGGAATGAATAAAAAGGAATACTGCAAATGGAAACCTGGGTGGAAAATGACCTCTGCACTTGGGCTGTGCGCATGTAACCAAAAGCCATCAAGGATCAAAATTACAACAATCAAACAAACCCATGAGCTTAAGCCTAGGAGTGTAATGCTTGTCAGTCATCTCTTCATCTCTACAGCACTATCACATGGCAATGGTATGTTCTTCTTAAACTCTATTCCTGTTAAACTGCACTAGCCAAATGTGAACCTACCAAGCCAGAAACATTTCCCTCTGCTAAAATGACAAAACTGGGCTTATAGCAGCCAAGTGCAACAGCTGGATCTAAAAGCAGAGTACTGTGTGTGATGAACTTAGATGATGAAGGGGTAGCTATGGAGGTAAAAGTCAATAGCTCATCACTAGCTTTCTCTTCCATCCTAACAAATCTGGTTAACAATTACCGTGTGCATAGTTTGGTAACCATAGAATGCCCCAGGGGATAAAGTATTTGCATGAGTTCTACATTCGCTGTGAGGCAGCATATAGGAAATATGTAACCTGAAGACATACAAATTAGAATAGGAAGCATGAACTATATTACAGCACTGTTTAAAAGAACTTTCTGCAAAAAATGTGAAAATGTTCACTATCTGTGCTGTCCAATTCAGTGGCCACTAGCCACAGATGCCTACTGAAGATCTGAAATGTGGCTAATGAAAATGAAGAACTGAGTTTTTAATCTTCATTTTAACCAATTTAAAATTAAAATTAAATATCCATGTGGGGTGTCTGGCTGCCATATTGGACAGTGAGGACAAGCAGGCCACACAGTGGTAGGAGAGCCACAGCACACACATAATCATGCTTTAATAACACAGTTGTTTTAATTCAGCAGTAACATTCACACTGAACTCTCTCTCCACCAAAGTGAAACTGGGTAAAGAAGTACAATATATTCCCTGACTTCCAAGACCTTAAACTATATATATATATGTTTACATGATATTCCATGTTCCATCGTCATTTGGTTACTTATTTTCTTGTTATGCTTCTTGGATAAAGAAGTATTTTAAAGAAATAAATTGAATTTGGATTACCTTGTGTATATTAATTCATTCAGACATGCAATGCTCCCCGAGTTCAGAGAGACTGTGCCAGGTGCTGGGGCCAGCAGGGCAGGCAAAGTACCCTACCCAACAGTTCTGAAATCCACAGGGAGTCAAGGATTACCCCTAGTCTCCACTGGCGGGCAAAGCACCCCTGTTCTTTCTATCAGACCTACTTTAGTCCCTTTGCATGATACTGCTCATACCGTGGGACTCAGCTGGTACCCCAGGAGGAATCCACAAAAAGATTATATCAGGGCAGGTGTCTTTTGGGTTGACTGCTTTCCAAATCAGACAACCTGAACACCAGAGTTCTTCTCTCATTGTCAGTATTCAAACTCTGCTCACGTGGCGTACTATTGAAAAAATGACAGAAGCAGGCTCCATATGTATTTACAAGATAATCCTGTATATTGTTTAGTGGTATGTATACTGATAGCCAATACAGAAAAAAAGAAGTCATGGGAATGGGTGCATAGACGATCTCTTACTACGCTGTATCTTTTGATATATATCGACATTATTTCAAAACAGATGTTTCTATGGTGTGAATATTCTATTTATGCAGCTACTTAGCTTGCATAGAAATAGTTTTGAAGCAGTGTGAAGAATCATGCAACCCACAACGGTTTTCTTTTGCTTCATTTGATTTAATGAATGTTTGTTTCTGAACTTGTACATTTTACTTAAAAATAACATTTTCATAAAAATCTCTCACTGATGTAAAGTCAGCTGAACACATTATACAAGTGTTGACTTCTAAAATTAAAGAAGAAATCAGGAATAACTGCCACACCTTTTTTTTTCTGAGTTAGTCAATGGAGATAAGGTTTACTGTGGGATATTTTCCTTTCTATATTAAGGATTATATGATTCTCAGTTTATATACACACATTATTAATATAAGGCATGCTTATCCTGCAATCACTTGGCAGGTGTCACTTCATATATTGTCCAGGGTATATCTTTCAAACCTACAAACATATATATATATGTGTGTATATATATATATATATATATATATATATATATGTATATATGTTACTACTGTATTCAGAATTGTGACCTCCATCATATTCAGCTCAGGAACCACTGAACTTTGTTTTCTGAGAATGACCAGCACAGACATATGGTGGCTTACGAACAGAACGTGATGTACAGGTAATGAAGACACACACTGAGCTCAGTGCAATGTGGGGTGCAAGGGAGAAAACTATTTCAGGGGCTATTCTGAGGTTGGCTAAGAGGAGCAGCGGGCTTCCTGCAGGTCTGTGTCCTAATCCCCCTGGCTCCAAGGAGAGACAAGAAGTACAGTGTTCACCACGACAGTTGGGGTGCACACCAGCCTCTGGGGAAGCTCAGGTCAGTCAGCACAGAGACATATAAATAGTATGGCTTCCAATCTGTGCCATTTCTGCAACACACTGCTGTCCTCCACCCAGACCCCTCTTCTCTGTCAAGGGTATCTCCAGACACCAAGCTGCCCCGAATCAGACAAGTTGGGGTGACCTTTATGCCTCATCCCTACAATCAAGGAACCGTGACGTTCTGAGGCATCCACCTGTAAACATTCCTAAACTGAGCCATTTCTTCTCCACCTGGCCTCTCCGGTCTTAATTCCTGCTTGTCTCACACTTGGATTCTAAACTCCAGCTGAAGAACTTTCACAATTCATGGGATATACGTTGCTCACACCCCTCCAGGCCTCTGCACATGCTGTCCTTTCTTCTTATACCTTAATTCCCCCTTTTAGCCTGGCTTCTGGTCCTTCGAATCCAGTCTACAAAGTCATGTCTTAACATTTATGCCCCTCTTCCTCCTAAGAGTGGGTCAGGCAGCCTCCTCTGGATGGGCTCATGGCTCCTGCACTGCACTTTACCACCCACCACTTGTCCATAGGGGTGCACACTGTTTCTGGTGCAAAGTTACATGCCCAGTGCTGGTTAGTATTGTGACTGATGCATAGTAGATAAACAATAGATTTTCTTAGTGAATGAACAAGTGAAAGATTCCCCATTCTCACTGTTGTATTCTAGGTCTGGGATGATGGAGGCTTAGTCAATTACAATAGACATTTTCCTAGCCTCTCTCTCTGCATCCTCCTCCTCTCTCTGGTCCCTGAGTTATGTTTCTAAAACATAAATCTAACAATGCTATTTTGTCTCATAACCTTGGATGGCTCCCTGTTAAAAAGAAAAGTCCCATCTCCTTAGCATAATATCCAAGGCCATATACAACTTGGTCCAACCCATCATTCTTGCCATTTCTTCCCATCACCAGCTACATGCCAAACTCCGCTGCTTTTGTCCCTTGGCTTCTAATTGTCCTTATCTCACTTCTCCATCTTCAACATCCATCCCATCTGAGAAGTATCCCTTACTTCCCTGAGGCACAAGTCCTTACAGATGTCACAGCATTTGTGTTAAACTGTAATTTTATTTTGTTATTTATTTGCCTCTTCCACTGGTCATTAAGAATCCAAAGGGGTAAAGTCTCTTAAATCCCACTGACTAGCTCAATACTTGGTTCCAGTAGGAGCCCAATAATTGTTTGAACACTAAATTTCAACAAGTTTAAATTCTATATGCTTAATCACTAAAGGGATTTCAATTTTGGAAGTTATTTGCTTTAAATAGGAACATAAAGGCAGGATAAATCAAACTTAATACAGGTGCATTTTGTCATGTAGCCAAATAGTAAGATAAACGCATTACTGAGAATATTTATCCCCATGTTCTCACTTCTAGTTTGTATTGTTTTGTGTTGTAATATGTGGCAATTTGCTGGTTGCTTATGAGTCTCAACATTAACAAATTAATGAAATTTAGTGAATGCAAAGAAAATCTGATTTTTATTGGTTTTGGTTCAATAATTATAAACCTATCAAATTAATTAAAATTGTTATTAACCCCTTTCCCCAAGATAAAATGACAAATTCCTTAACGTGTAGGATACTATATATTAATTTGTGATTCTTGTGCTTTTGTTCTTTTTTTAACCCTTCAGTTCAATTTTGACTCTAGAAGAAAGATATTTCGTACACAATCCCAATGAAGCAGCACCTAGTGATTCTAAAATTCTTTCCGTTTGTGGAAAATGAAGATTAAGTGACAAAATGCTGTAAATAGCTTATAGATTATGTACTGCAACAGAAAACAATTTCAAAACAGCTGTGATTGCTGTATTTAATACCCCAAGTTATTACCATGTATGTATGCCACAGATAAATGGAAATACGGCTTAGCTCCAAAGGGTCTGATTACAAAATCCACAGGACAAAAGGTAACAAAGGCCTCTGAAGAACGTGAACGAGTTGATAAGGCTGGGAAGTAACACAGTCACCTGATTTTAAATGGCAATCAACAAAACACTTATTAAATAAAACAGGATGTGCCCTTGGCGGTACAGCGGTTAGGGCTCTGTGCTTTCACTACTGAGGGAGCGGGTTCAATCCCTGGTCGGGGAGCTAAGATCTCCCACAAGCTGCGTGCGCAGCCAAAAAATGAAGTTTAAAAAAAAAAAGATGGAGAAATAACTTAGACTTAGGAGTTTGGGAATGATATATACACACAACTATATATAAAATAAACAAGGACCTACTGTATAGCACAGGGAACTATACTCAATATCTTGTAATAACTATAACGGAAGAAAATATAAAAAAAGAATATATATCTATATATGTATAACTGAATTACTTTGCTGTGCATCTGAAACTAACACAACATTGTAAACGAACTATATTTCAATAAAAATTTTTTAATAATTAAATTAAGAAACTAATCCCCTCTGTTACTTTCAGTTTAAAGAAAATTGGAATACACTAATGACTAAAACTTAAATTTCTTCTCTCTGAAGTTTTTTCTCTACTTATTTATTGTCTTACTTTCCTACACTTATGAACTGATTAATGGATCTTACAAGCCATCCAGTTCAACCGTCTCAATAATAGCTAAAGAGACAGGCCTAGACATGTGAACTGACTGTCCAAGGTGAGAAAAGTAATGATCATCAGACAGGAATTAGAACCCAGGTCTTCTTACTTCCAACCACACACTCAGGCTTCCCCTCTTAAGTAAATCTGAGCTTTGCCAACTGGCATCCAGGTTTCAAGACTTGCTACCCATGGACTTATTTCACAGGTCTTCACAGATTACTTCTACTACAAAAATTTTAAAAGCTTCTAAAATCAGTACCCTTCATTAAACTGCTTTCCTGAGAGCCCTTGAGGGCAGAAAAATAATTTTAGTAAAATCCACTTATTCATAAGAAATTAAATATTTTATGCAATGGATAATTTGAGATCCTTGTGTTCATGTTCCTTTTTAACTCTTCAAACCAATGTAGACTCAGGAAGCAAGACATTCCTTACATAGTCCCCATGAAGCAGCTCATAATGATTTTAAAGTTCTTTCTCCATGAGAAAAATGAACATTATGTGACCAAATGCTGAAAATAACCTACAAGACTTCCACTGAAGCAGAAACATTTTAAATCGACTGTTAGTACTATATTAAAGACCCCCATGTGCTCGGGCATTTAAATAATCAGTCGTTCTTTTCTTGAAAACACTTTAAAAATCTCTTATGCTGGCATTTGGGGTCCACTAGATGAGTCTCCAAATTGCCCTTCTGACTTTACACACTATGTTCCCAAACAGAACAACTAACTTGTGTATTCTCTCTTCAATCTGTCCCACATCAATCCCTTGGCTCACAACTGTTACGTATTCTTAAGGTCCTGTTCAAATGACACTTTCATACCATCATAGCATTTTCTGTCCCTTTCTTGGGCACGTGTCCCTTTCCAATTTAGATTGTTGTTGGTGCTGCACATCCTCCTGCTCTCCTCCTAGACTGTGAGCCCTCGAGCTGGGTCCTTGGTCCAAGTATTCTTTAATTGCATCCATCAGCTGTGACAGCATCTGGCAAGGCCTGTTCCAGAAGGCACTCAAGGAGGATGTTGCTGAATGACGGCAGGAAGGAGAAGAATCTACCTCAGCTGAGAAGCACAGACGCAGCCGCTGAATCCCAGGAAGCAGAAGTCCAGGTTGATGCGGAGTCTTGCCAAAGCCCACATAGGGGAATTTCTGATCATTGAATCCCAAATAACCATCTAACTTTCTGCATCAAATCATATTGACTGCTTACATATTTTTTTCTAAAATTCACTACTTAAACGTCCCAGTCCTCCTTGTAAGGAACGGCACCAAAAATGGTGGAGAGCTTAAACAAGCTTTATTTGGGAACGCTCCCGGGCAAGGCTCACTGGTCCGAGAGAAAGGGGCCAGAGAAGTCGCGCCTGGGCGAGGGTTTGGGCAGAATTTATAGGGGAAGAAGGGAAAGGGGTGTGGTGAATCTGGGAGGGCGCAGGGTAGTCCTTACTTGGTGGTCTCTTCGGGTATCGTGGCAATATCTGGTGCCGGTTGCATCAGTCTTGGGACCGTTTGTCCCACCCCTCGAAAGGCGGGAAGGCTGGGCCGGGTGGAAAGTTCCCAGGTCAGTTCCTGGAACTGGGTGGCTGAGAGCTCCAGGTCAATTCCAAGAACTGGCTGTGTGGAACGTTCCAGGCTGATGCAACCTGTGAGTCTGATTGCGTTCCCCTGCCTCGGGCCAGTTGGCCTTACACTCCTGACTTGACTACACAGAACAGGAGTTCCTTTTTGACTCATGAAAAAAACTTGTCTCTCTCTCTAGTTGACTCTAGGTATTTGTTCTGCTGTGATAGTGACACTGCACTGAGCAGCGACGTTTGTCCCCAAATGAAAGAGCATTAGACTGTGGTGTCTAATGTAGTAGCTTTCTCATTGCTTTGTTTGTCCTATTCCCATGCAGACAGGTCGTCACTAACTGCTGCTATCCCACTTCAGCAGTGTCCTTCCCTTTCTAATTTGCAGCTATTGGAGAAACGGGATTCCAAGCTGCACTAAAATAGTGTCTAATGAAAGGCAAAAATCTCTCATTGAGACTGCCAATTATTTTTTCTATGAATAAAGCACACTTTAGCTTTAAAACCTATATTTTTGGCTACTCGCTGACAGTTTTGATTTTTTCTCAGTTGAATTTTGGAAGGACAGGCTGTTAGATAATAGTTCACTGGGAGCAAAGAAAGTCCACCCAAGGTCATGCGCCTCTTTTATGAAGCTCTTCTTTTAGATAGAAAGTTATATCAGTAATCTATTAAAGAAGGACACCTGTAGGTACTTCCGTAGAAGCCTATTTGTGATAGCCTGCTGAGTTAAAAGACACACAGGATGTTGTAATCATAAGAGTTATCTATTTTAAAAGTCTATACTGATATACAGTTTGGAAGAATACAAACCTATTATTATCATGGAGTTTTTGCTATGGAAATAGCCGTTATTGCTAGGGAGCAGGAAGGCTAAAGTGGGATGTTTTTGGTTTAAATTTTGTTATCTTTAGAATTTTGATTTCTAACTTCTCTGCATTATTGTCCAGAAACACAGACTATACAATGATGCTAAGTCTAGGAAATCTACTAAGACATATTTCTCAGATCACATCTGGTCAATTACTGAAAAAGTTTATGAAAATTAGAAACAATGTATATTCACTAATTGCTGGGTACAGGGCTGAATATATGTTTGTAAGATCGGGGTTATTAATTGTTATTCAAATCATGTATAAGTCATTTATATTCTTACTGACTTTTGGTCTGCATGACTTATTAAAAGCTGAGGTGTATTAGTCTCCCTCTGTGATGGTACATGTGTAAACTTCTGCTTAGAATTTGTTCATTATTTTATGTATTTTTGAAGTTATATAGTTAGACATACACAGACAAGTTTAGAATTCTTAAATCTTTCTGGTGAACTGTACCTTTATGTTATGTAATGATCTTTTTCACTCCTAATAAAGTTTTTGCTTTAAACACTATTTTTATTTGGTATTAACAAAGCTATGCCAACCTTCTTTTGATTAGTATTTGCCTGATGTATCTTTTCCCAGTCTTTTATTTTCAACCTGTTCATGCACTTTAGATATATCTCTTGTCAACTTTACATAGGTAGAATTTAAAAGAAAAATAATAATCTCATTTACTGCAATTACTAGTATCTGTGGGTTTGTTTCTATCATACTATTGTGAATTTCTAGTTGCCCTATTTGTTATATGCTTCCTCCATACCACATATTTTTCTATCCTCCATTTGCTTGGGTGTTATATGCATTCTAGTTTTCTTTTACTAGTTATCCTTACAACTTTCAACAAGAACTTTAGACTTTAAGTTCAATAACCCTCTTCCCCCAAGTGCTACATGGACTGTAGAACTTAAATCTAAACCTTCTTTCTGAAGGACATCCTTTAGAAGTACCTTTAGGGAGGATCCGTCGGTGGTAAATACCCTTACTTTGGATTATCTAATAATGCCTTTACTTTGACCTTGTTTTTAAATGGAATTTAGGTAGTTATAAAATTCTAGATTGTCAAGAAGATTACCTTCTGGCAACACTTCGCAGACATGCCACTGTATTTCAGCTTCTGTTTTTTTGAAGTTGGGATGTCTACCTAAATAGGGATAGCAATCACTGTGACAAGTTTTTCTTTTTCTGATTCCTTTTAAGATATTTTACTTGATGTTCTACAATTTACTACAATATGTCTACATATATATTTGTTTTTCTTTACCCTCTTGTTATTTATTTGGCTTCCTGAATCTGAGGATTCATGTCTCATTAGTTTTTAAAAATTCTAAGCCACACCACCATTTTCATTATTTTCTTCTTCTGGAAGTCTAATCTGAGGTATTTGTACATTCTCACTGTACCCATGTGTCTCTTCATTTCTTTCATATTTTCTATCTAATTCTAGACATAAAGAATATACACCATTCAAGAAATATTTCTTTAGCTCTATCTTCCGGTTTACTAATTCTCTGTGAGATAGCTGTGTCTAATCTGCTACTTAACCACTGAGATTTCTGTTTGGTACTTTTAAAGTTTTCCCCAGTCTTTATGACAGTGTACTTCTGCTTAATGCTTTCATCTTTCTTCAATCAATTTAGACATATTTATTTCTTATTCTGCATATCTGAAGTTTTGAGGGGCCTGGTGTTCAATTTTTCTGTTTGTTATTTCTGCTTTCTCCCTTGGTGGTTTGTATCTTTATGCATTTGGCAGCCTTGGATGATTGAGAATGGGGTGGGGAAAGATGTATATCTTAGGTTAGGAAAGACCTCCTGCTGGACCTGGGTTGAGGTGTGCCCCTCTGGAGAGGTTTGCATCTGCTCTGCCAGGTGACTCAGAGCGTCACATACCAGGGGTTTAAAATGTTGGTCTCTCAACGGGCAGTAGTGTAAATTTAAAAGCATGTATGATTAGCCAGTGGTTATATATTCTTCAGGGGAGACCACTTTGGACCCCAACATACCACCCAGGCTGGGAGATAGTATGTTTTCTGTTTGTTTGGTTTCCTTCTGTGGTGGGAGATTTTCTATTTAGTCTACCATTTCATTGAACGTATATCCCCTTAGAGCAGTGTGTTTCAAACCACTGTCAAGCCCTATTAGTAGATAGTGAAATCAGTTTAGTGCTGTGGTTCTCAACCTTGACTATGTGTTAGAATCACCCAGGGAGCTTTTAAAACCCTGACTCCCAGGCCACAACCCAGGACCAATTAAATCAGAATCACAGAGGGTGGGGAGCCAGCAACATATATTGTTATAGCTCCCAGGTGACCTGAATGAACAGCCAAGATTGAGAACCACCACGATGACCAGCATTTTATAATAAAACAGAGTGGAACACAACAGAACAAAGAGTACATTAGCATTGATCCTTAGTAAGAACTCTGCACATTGCTACAAGAGCTGCTGCTCAGTGGTGTGTGTGTGACAATGTATCATGTTCTAATACATACTGTATTCTTTACTGTGGTTTTCCCTTAAAAAAAAAAAAAGAACCTAAAAACATTAAGCCTCTTGGTTACCAAGATTAGAAGCTGTCCTCAGAATAGCTGAAGCATGAGAGCCAGTTTCTTACCTGCATTCCTACTGCAATTTTTTTTTTTTTGGTATGTGGAGATTTCCCTAACTTTCTTGGACATCCAGCTGTACATTTCCATTTCATCCAGCTCCTCCAGGTGTTTGGTAAAAGGTTATCAGGATATCAAAACTACCATATTGCTGAATATTGAATTTCACATTTCTTTATATACTTCTGGTGTCTTTGAAGTTTATTCAAAAACACACACTATGATGTCTAATTTTACACCTAAAATGTGCTCTAATTATACTCTATGGATATTAATATATTCTACAAAGACATCACAGAAAGTGATGTGGTGTGCCTTTACAACACACCCACCACAGTACCAAGCTTGTCATAGATAGATCTGCAGGAAGATTCTGTAAGATCAGGGCTTTGGAGTTTTTGTTGCCCAGTTCACGAGACCAATGGGAGTTTTCAGAAGGGGAAATAAGAGAAAACAGACAGAACTCAAAAGGAAGAACCAGGGTAGAATTTCTTATTGACCAAGTGCTAAAGTAAGATGACCAGTGGGCAAAGTGACCACATGTGAAGGGCACGTCTGAAGCATAGAAATGTTACCACTTCTCTATAAACTGGAATGAGGGAGGCATCAGAGACATGGTGTTTGTTGTTGCTGCTGTTAGCATGGCTAAACTAGCCATTGCGAACTTTCAAGCACCTTCCCAAGCTCTTTTGGACAATTTTTTTTGTGTGTGAGGTGTGACAATAAATGAAATTAAAAATTCTCTAGAGGGAATCAATAGCAGAATAACTGAGGCCGAAGACGGGATAAGTGACCTGTAGGATAAAATAGTGGAAATAACTATTTCCACAGAGCAGAATAAAGAAAAAAGAATGAAAAGAATTGAGGACAGTCACAGAGACCTCTGGGACAATATTAAATGCACCAAGATTTGAATTATGGGGTCCCAGAAGAAGAGGAGGAAAAGAAAGGGATTGAAAAACCATTTGAAGAGATTACAGTTGAAAATTTCCCTAATACGGGGAAGGAAATAGTCAATCAAATCCAGGAAGCGCAGAGTCCCATACAGGATAAATCCAAGGAGAAACATGCTAAGACACATATTAATCAAACTACCAAATATTAAATACAAAGAAAAAATATTAAAAGCAGCAAGGGAAAAACAACAAATAACATACAAGGGCATGCTCACAAGGTTAACAGCTGATCTTTCAGCAGAAACTCTGCAAGCCAGAAGGGAGTGGCAGGACATATTGAAAGTGATGAAAGGGAAAAGCCCACAGCCAAGATTACTCTACCCAGCAAGGATCTCATTCAGATTCGATGGAGAAACAGAAACCTTTACAGACAAGCAAAAGCTAAGAGAATTCAGCACCACCAAACCAGCTTTACAACAAATGCTAAAGGAACTTCTCTAAGCAGGAAACACAAGAGGAGGAAAAGACCTACAATAACAAACCCAAAACAATGAAGAAAATGGTAACAGAAACAAACATATTGATAACTACCTTAAATATAAATGGAGTAAATGCTCCACCAAAAGACATAGACTGGCTGAATGGATACAAAAACAAGACCAATATATATGCTGTCTACAAGAGACACACTTGAGACCCAGGGACACATACAAACAGAAAGTGAGGGGATGGAAAAACATATTCCATGCAAATAGAAATCAGAAGAAAGCTGGAGTAGCAATTCTCATATCAGACAAAATAGACTTTAAAGACTATTACAAGAGACAAAGAAGAACACTACATAATGATCAAGGGATCAATCCAAGAAGAAGATATAACAATTGTAAATATTTATGCACCCAACATAGGAGCACCTCAATACATAAGGCAAATACTAACAGCCATAAAAGGGGAAATAGACAGTAACACAATCAGAGTAGGGGACTTTAACACCCCACTTTCACCAATGGATAGATCAAACAAAATGAAAATAAGTAAGGAAACACAATCTTTAAATGATAAGTTAAACAAGATGGACTTAATTGATATTTATAGAACACTCCATCCAAAACCAGAATACACTTTCTTCTCAAGTGCTCATGGAACATTCTCCAGGACAGATCATAACTTGGGTCACAAATCAAGCCTTGGTAAATTTAATAAAATTGAAATCATATCAAGTATCTTTTCTGACCACAATGCTATGAGACATCAATTACAGGAAAAAATATGGGAAAAATACAAACACATGGAGGCTAAGCAATACGCTACTAAATAACCAAGAGATCACTGAAGAAATCAAAGCGGATATCAAAAAATACCTAGCAACAAATGACAATGAAAATATGATGGCCCCAAACCTATAGGATGCAGCAAAAGCAGTTCTAAGAGGGAAGTTTATAGCAATACAATCCTACATTAAGAAAAAAGAAAAATCTCAAATAAACAACATAACCTTACACCTAAAGCAATTAGAGAAAGAAGAACAAAAATCCCCTAAAGTTAGCAGAAGGAAAGAAATCATAAACATAATATCAGGAAAAAATGAAAAAGAAATGAAGGAAACAATAGCAAAGATCAATAAAATTTCTTCTTTGAGAAGATTAAAAAGTCGATAAACCATTAGCTGACTCATCAAGAAAAAAAGAGGGAACTCAAATCAATAGAATTAGAAATGAATAAGGAGAAGTAACAACTGACACTGCAGAAATACAAAGGATCATGAGAGATTACTACAAGCAACACTGTGCCAGTAAAATGGACAACCTGGAAGAAATGGACACATCCTTACAAAAGTACAACCTTCCGAGACTGAACCAGGAAGAAATAGAAAATACAAACAAACCAATCACAAGCATTGAAACTGAGAATGTGATGAAAAATCTTCCAACAAACAAAAGCCCAGGACCAAATGGCTTCACAGGCGAATTCTATCAAACATTTAGAAAAGAACTCATACCTACCCTTCTCAAACTCTTCCAGTATATAGCAGAAGGAGGAACACTGCCAAACTAATCCTACGAGGCCACCATCACCCTGATACCAAAACCAGACAAAGATATCACAAAGAAAGAAAACTGCAGGCCAATATCACTGATGAACATAGATGCAAAAATCCTCAACAAAATACTAGCAAACAGAATCCAACAGCACATTCAAAAGATCATACACCATGATCAAGTGGAGTTTATTCCAGGAATGCACGGATTCTTCAATATATGCAAATCAATCAATGTGATAAACCATACTAACAAACTGAAGGAGAAAAACCATATGATCATCTCCATAGATGCAGAAAAAGCTTTTGACAAAATTCACCACCAATATATGACAAAAGCCCTCCATAAAGTAGGCAGAGAGGAAAATTACCTCAATATAATAAAGGTCATATATGACAAACCCACAGCCAACATCGTTTTCAATGGTGAAACACTGAAACTATTTCCTCTAAGATCAGGAACAAGACAAGGTAGTCCACCCTAACCAATATTATTCAACATAGTTTTGGAAGTGTTAGCCACAGCAATCAGAGAAGAAAAAGAAATTAAGGAATCCAAATTGGAAAAGAAGAAGTAAAGCTGTCATGGATTGCAAATGATATGATACTATACACAGAGAATCCTAAAGGTGCTACCAGAAAACTACTAGAGCTAATCAATGAATTTGGTAAAGTAGCAGGATACAAAATTAATGCACAGAAATCTCTTGTATTCTTATATACTAATGATGAAAAATCTGAAAGAGAAATTAAGGAAACACTCCCATTTACCACTGCAACAAAAAGTATAAAATACCTAGGAATCAACCTACCTAAGGAGACAAAAGACCTGTATGCGGAAAACTATAAGACAATGATGAAAGAAATTAAGGATGATACAAACAGATGGAGAGACATACCATGTTCTTGGATTGGAAGAATCAACATTGTGAAAATGACTCTACTACCCAAAGCAATCTACAGATTCAATGCAATCCCTATCAAACTACCACTGGCATTTTTCACAGAACTAGAACAAAAAATTTCACTATTTGTATGGAAACACAAAAGACCCCAAAGAGCCAAAGCAATCTTGAGAAAGAAAAACAGAGCTGAAGGAATCAGCCTCCCGCACTCAGTCTATACTACCGAGCTACAGTAATCAAGACAGTATGGTACTGGAATAAAAACAGATATATAGATCAATGGAACAGGATAGAAAGCCCAGAGATAAACCCACTCATATATGGTCACCTTATCATTGATAAAGGAGGCAAGAATACACAATGGAGAAAGGCAGCCTCTTCAATAATTGGCGCTGGGAAAACTGGACAGCTACATGTAAAAGAATGAAATTAGAACACTCTGTCACACCATACACAAAAATAAACTCAAAATGGATTAAAGACCTAAATGTAAGGGCAGGCACTATAAAACTATTAGAGGAAAACAGAGGAAGAACACTCTATGACATAAATCAAAGCAAGATCCTTTTTGACCCACTTCCTAGAGAAATGGAAATAAAAACAAAAATAAACAAATGAGACCTAATGAAACTTAAAAGCTTTTGCACAACAAAGAAAAACATAAACAAGACCAAAAGACAACCCTCAGAATGGGAGAAAATATTTGCAAATGAAGCCACTGACAAAGGATTAATGTCCAAAATATACAAGCAGCTCATGCAGCTCAATATCAAAAAAAGCACCAACCCAATCCAAAAATGGGCAGAAGACCTAAATAGACATTTCTCCAAAGAAAATATACAGATTGCCAACAAACACATGAAAGTATGCTCAATATCATTAATCATTAGAGAAATGCAAATCAAAACTGCAATGAGGTATCACCTCACACCAATCAGAATGGCCACCATCAAAAAATCTAGAAACAATAAATGCTGGAGAGGGTGTGGAGAAAAGGGAACCCTCTTGCACTGTTGGTGGGAATGTAAATTGATACAGCCACTATGGAGAACAGTATGGAGGTTTCTTAAAAAACTACAAATAGAACTACCATACAAGCCAGCAATCCCACTCCTGGGCATATACCCTGAGAAAACCATAATTCAAAAAGAGTCATGTACCAGAATATTCATTGCAGCTCTATTTACAATAGCCAGGACATGGAAGCAACCTACGTGTCCATCGACAGATGAATGGATAAAGAAGATGTGGCACATATATACAGTGGAATATTACTCAGCCTTTAAAAGAAACGAAATTGAGTTATTTGCAGTGAGGTGGATGGACCTAGAGTCTGTCATACAGAGTGAAGTAAGTCAGAAAGAGAAATACAAATACCGTATGCTAACACATATATATGGAATAAAAAAAAATGTTTCTGAAGAACCTAGGGGCAGGACAGGAATAAAGACGCAGATGTAAAGAATGGACTTGAGGACATGGGGAGGGCAAAGGGTAAGTTGGGACGAAGTGAGAGAGTGGCATGGATATATGTACACTACCAGATGTAAAATATATAGCTAGCAGGAAGCAGTCGCATAGCACAGGGAGATCAGCTCGGTGCTTTGTGACCACCTATAGGGGTGGGATAGGGAGGATGGGAGGGAGACACAAGAGGGAGGAGATATGGAGATATATGTATATGTATAACTGATTCATTTTGTTATAAAACAGAAACTAACACACCATTGTAAAGCAATTATACTCCAATAAAGATGTTAAAAATAAATAAATAATGTGAGGTGTGAGATTAAGGATTCTTGCTTTTAAGCCCTTTTACTATCTGTCCCCAGCACATCAAAAGATGCAACAGAAATATTTTTTTAATACTGCCATGTCCCACCTTTGGAATTCAACACTTCCTCCTATCTTAATCCTCCCAAATGCCACTGACCTGGCCATAATTCCATCCACCCACATGGGTTTTAGGAATTAGTTTCCAGTGCAGTCTGTCCAAACCAGGCTAAGCATCTCATTATCTAAAACTTTCAACCTCCTTCTTTGTTACTGTTGTGGTGCTCCTACATTTTAAACTGTAAATATAGTAAGTATGTTCTCCTGGAATCATTATATAAAGAAATGTCACACCCAGACCACAATACTGAAATCTGGCAGATTGTGGGCAATCTGTTTTTTCTCTCCAAGGAAGTAAACAGCTGCACAGTTGCTTTAGAAATGTTAAGAAGTAGATAAAGGTGAAACGAAATATATTAACAGATTGACTGAGGTAAGATGAGGCTTTGCGTTTTGTTTTGCTTGGGTTTAACTGGTCAAAACATTTAAATATGTTACTATGCCCATAGAACTGGATGATAATACTTTGGGATAGATAAAAAGCAAGAGAAATGTAATCAGAGAAAAATAAATGTTGAAGGAAAGAAAGTAAGAGAGAAATAAAGCTTTGGAGAGAAAAAAAATATTACTGCCCACCTAGATGAGGTTTTACTCCTTACACATCACCCAGGCACTGCTGCTTGACCTCCTCTCCCAGCATCACAATTTGCCACCTTCCCACGAGGGTGGAGATCCCCTTACACTGGGCTGTACTACAGGAAGGTAGATTCTTTAATTTCAAATTATATTTTAGGACCACCAATAATTGGAAAAACCCCTGAGTTTATCATAAAGGATCTGAATTATGTAACACTTTCAGTAGTATCCAAATCTGTAAATTTAACTTTTTATTTTCTACTTTTAGGTCTTTCCATCTTTAATCTGAAAGTTAATTGTCATGGAGGAGTAAGTAGATTTTGCAGAGCATTGTTTATTTACCTGTAACTCATGAGTGTTCACTATAGAAAGCAGATTAGTTTTTTCCCCTACTGTATTAGAAAGCCAGTGCAGTAATAATATCTCGTTTAGAATTTCTAAAATTTCAACAAATAACTCCTACATTCATCCATATCCTCCCTTTCTCTCTCTCTCTCTCTCCCCACTGGCCCCCTCTCTTTCTCCCTCCTGTTAGCAGACACTGTTTTCAATTCCTAGACTGCTGTTCCACTGTTCTGGGAAGAAGTCCATTTAATCTGTGTACCAAATTTATTATACTTTAAACTATCTCTTGGACAATTCTTTCAGGTTCTATATATAACCACGTCTATAGTTTTTGTGCCAATTTCTCTTTTGGATAGCTTTCTTTGGATGAAAGACTTGTCCTTAAACTTATCTTGCAACAAGGCACACACAACCAATTTTATAGACATTAAGAAAACCAACCAATCAATAAACAAAAGTCTAAGTCTGTGCTACCCAAAATGGTAGCCACTAGCCAAAAGTGCCTACTTACGTTTAATTAAAATTACATAAAATTTTAAAATCTGTACTTTAAAAATGTTAGCCACATTTCAAAGGCTCAATACCCACATATGGCTAGTGACTATCATACTGAACAGCACAAAAGAACAGTGCCATCACTGCAGAAAGTTCGACTGGACAGCATTGTTTTAAAATGTCTACAGAATTTGCAAAAACACTGGAAAACTGAAATACATGACTCACTGATTTCTTTTTCATGTTTTTACATTCCTTCCTTTAACCAAATGAAAAACTACACAGATGTCTTTCATTAAATGTCAATGTTAGATACAGTCCAAAATTGGAGAAATAAAGTATATTATGAGGATAAAAAATAAACAACCCCCAGTCCAAGTGAGTTTCAGAATAAGCATCAAGGTCAAAAGTCAGGATTCTGAATGCAGATTTCATGGGGGGCTGATTTTCTAAGGCCTTATCCACCTAATCATATTTATACAAGCAAAATCAAGACTGTTGATATTAACACATTCTCTGCCCTCCTAATAGTTTAATGGTTCCATAGGGCAGTGGTCCCCAACCTTTTTGGCACCAGGGACAGGTTTTGTGGAAGACAAGGATGGGGTGGGGGATGGCTCAGACAGTAATGTGAGTGATGGGGAGAGATGGGGAGTGGCAGATGAAACTTCATTTGCTCACCCACGGCTCACCTCCTGCTGTGCGACCCCGTTCCTAACAGGCCTCGGACCAATATTGGGGACCCGTGCCATAGGGGAAAGAAGACAACCATCTGAACTGTTTATTACTATATTCATACACTCAGGTCCAACACAGTGTGTTACTATCTCAAGGTTGATAGAAAACCATTCCTAAATCTATTACACTGACCAAACATCGAAAACCTCAAAAATACTACAAAAAACCAATATAAAGTGTCGGTTGCACCTTGCAGGCCTACAAGCCTTATAGTGGGCCAGCCTTGAGACTGAAGAAAGAGCCCAGAGACAGCAACAGAAACATCAATGGCTTATTGGACAGGGGGAGCTTAAAAGGGTGCTGGAGCCACACCCTACCAGGTGCAGCAGATGGTGGAGAAGACATGGCAGCAGGCTCTGCTCCTTGGGAGAGAAGGAGGCTACCATTCTGGGAGGAATTGATGTCAGGTGGGCTCATCAGTTACCAGGGAATAATTGAGCCCTATAATTAGAAGAATTGGCTAGTCATGTGAATGAACAGGGACTGGTCGAGCTGGGGATGTAGAGAGAGCAAGATAACAGCCATCCTGAATGGCCTAACCATTTTGATATTTATAAACTACAGCCAATAGATACAGCTTTTTTAAAAGTTTTAAGTTAGAGTATGATGAGCTGCAGAGTGTCATTTCATATTTCACCTATGATGAAATGACGTTGACTACTCCATTAGAGCGGGAAAAGTGAAATGCTGCTTTCCTGAGAACACACAAGCAGATTAAAGCAAGCAACCTACCCTGCTACCCAGTTCCATGCATTCAGTGATAAGGACCCACACCTGGGGGATTAGCAGAATTTAAGGCAATCCTTACTAAGAAGCTTAGTAACTAAAAGTAAAATAAAAGTTCAAATGCTCATTAATTTATTTAGTTAATGAACTGTACCTTCTTGAAGATAACACAAAATAAAGATAGTTTCCTTGTAGAAGAAATGATTAAATTTTGCCTTTAGATTCATGTAAAAATTTAAAATGGAAAGCCTCCAAAATGATTACCATCAAATACTTCATATTTACTCCTGAAGGTATGGAAGGGAAGACTTAAGAAGAATCTAAAAAGCCTAAGTTAATAAATAGAATTACAAACATGTAAAATAAAATGAATTCCCAGGGTAAAAAAGCAAAAAATTCTGTGATATTTATACTTGGGTCTCTGACTGAACTAAAAGATCTTTTCTTCTTTCAAAACAAAATTTTGTCAAGAGTTAGACATACATCCACATGATGAAATACTATTCAGCAATTAAAAATAATGCTTCTAGACCTTTGGGTTCTAGTCTAACACGTAGAAGCTTGGAAGTTGTCACTCCCATTCTCACAATAAAAAGGTGAAAGACTGAAAATCAACAACTCTTCTTAGATCCAGGGGAGGTCATTGGACAGATAACCACACTGAAAACTAGAGGCACAAGCAGACACAGAAAACCAAAGCTTACCTGGCACAGAAGCTGCTCAGAAACCGGCTCTGAAGCCAGTATCTGATAGGAACACTTCAAGGCTAATTGACTAATTGCTGGAGACTGAGCATGAACTAGCTTGAAAGATAAACACAACTCCAGGGGGCCTCAGCTTGGGGCGGGAGTGGCCAAACACAGTTGGTGAGTTTCACCACCAGCAGCCCCACCAGGATCTTAGGGGAAAGATCACAGAAAAATTCCATCCTGCTTACAGAAAGAAGGGAAAAATAACCATTTTACAATAAGCCCAGAGCAATTTGTTTCCCTTAACAAAAGGCTGCACTCATGACTATTTTACCAGAGTCTAATCAAGTGGGGAAAGGGCAATACCCAACTGTCCCCAAAGTCTGACTTGGAGGAAGGGAATTGCCTAACTCCAGCCCCTTCTAGCTTTCTTATATCACCTAAAGGGGGAAAAAAGCACCTGAGAAGCATTTGTGAAGATCATAGCCCAGTGACCTGGGCTCACTAAAAGACTGAGACTTAATCATAGCATATAGAATGCTTCCCTCCTCCACACCTCACTACCACATCAATAGGGCTTCTGTATAATAACAGGGGATTACAATGGACCAGTTTACCTCAGTTCCCTTTACCCAATATCTTATGTCTGGATTTCCAAAACAAAAACAAAAACAAACAAAAAAAAGAAGACATGCTAAAAGTAAAAAAAAAAAAAAAAAAATGAGAAGCAGCAGCAAGCAGCAGCCAGACTCAGATATCAGAGATGTTGGAGATCTCAGACAAGGATTTAAATTAATATAATTAAAATACTAAGGAATCTGATGGAAAAAATAGACAACATACAAGACACATTAACAGTATAAGGAGAGAGAGATGGAAGCTGTAAGAAAGAACAAAACAGAAATTCCAGAGGTTAAAAACAAAACAAAACAAAACACTGTAAGACTGGATAAGGCTGAAGCTTGAAGATATGTCAACAGAAACTTTCAAAACAGAAGACAGTTAAGAATAAACACTGAGGCATGATACTGTACATAGATAATCCTAAAGATGCCACCAGAAAACTACTAGAGCTAATCAATGAATTTGGTAAAGTTGCAGGATACAAAATTAATGCACAGAAATCTCTTGCATTCCTATACACTAACAATGAAAGATCAGAAAGAGAAATTAAGGAAACACTCCCATTCACCACTGCAACAAAAATAATAAAATACCTAGGAATAAACCTACCTAAGGAGGTAAAAGACCTGTACTCACAAAACTATGAGACACTGATGAAAGAAATCAAAGATGACACAAACAGATGGAGAGATATACCATGTTCTTGGATTGGAAGACTCAATATTGTGAAAATGACTACAGTACCCAAAGCAATCTACAGATTCAATGCAATCCCTATCAAACTACTAATGGCATTTTTTATAGAACTAGAACAAAAAATTTTAAAATTTGTATGGAGACACAAAAGACTCTGAATAGCCAAAGCAATCTTGAGGGAAAAAAACGGAGCTGGAGGAATCAGACTCCTTGACTTCATATTATACTACAAATCTACAGTAATCAAGACAGTATGGTACTGGCACAAAAGCAGAAATATAGATCAATGGAACAGGATAGAAAGCCCAGAGATAAATCCACACACCTATGGTCAAGTAATCTATGACGAAGGAGGCAAGGATATACAATGGAGAAAAGACAGTCTCTTCAACAAGTGGTGCTGGGAAACTGGACAGCTATATGTAAAAGAATGAAATTAGAACCCTCCCTAACACCATACACAAAAATAAACTCAAAATGGATTACAGACCTAAATGTAAGACCAGACACTATAAAACTCTTAGAGGAAAACAAAGGCAGAACACTACTTGACATAAATCACAGCAAGATCTTTTTTGACCCACCTCCTAGAGTAATGGAAATAAAAACAAAAATAAACAAATGGGACCTAATGAAACTTCAAAGCTTTTGCACAGCAAAGGAAACCATAAACAAGACGAAAAGACAACCCTCAGAATGGGAAGGAATATTTGCAAACAAATTAACAGACAAAGGATTAATCTCCAAAATATATAAGAAGCTCATGCAGCTCAATATTAAAAAAAAAAACCCAATCAAAAAATGGGCAGAAGACCTAAATAGATATTTCTCCAAAGAAGACATACAGATGGCCAAGAGGCACATGAAAAGCTGCTCAACATCACTAATTATTAGCAAAATGCAAATCAAAACTACTAATGAGGTTTTGATTTGTGAGGTATCACCTCACACTGGTTAGAATGGGCATCATCAGAAAATCTATCAACAACAAATGCTGGAGAGGGTGTAAAGAAAAGGGAACCCTCTTGCACTGTTGGTGGGAATGTAAATTGATACAGCCACTATGGACAACTGTATGGAGGTTCCTTAAAAAACTAAAAATAGAATTACCATATGATCCACCAATCCCACTACTGGGCATATACCCAGAGAAAACCATAATTCAAAAAGACACATACACCTCAGTACGCATTGCAGCACTATTTACAATAGCCAGGTCACAGAAGCAACCTAAATGCCCATTGACAGACAAATGGATAAAGAAAATGTGGTACATAAATACAATGGAATATTACTCAGCCATAAAAAAGAATGAAATTGGGTCATCTGTAGAGACGTGGACGGACCTCGAGACTGTCATACAGAGTGAAGTAAGTCAGAAAGAGAAAAACAAGTATCGTATATTAATGCATATATGTGGAATCTAGAAAAATGGTACAGATGAACTGTTTTTCAAGGCAGAAATAGAGACACAGATGTAGAGAACAAATGTATGGACACCAAGAGGGGGAGGGGGTGTGGTGGTGGTGGTGGGATGAATTGGGAGATTGGGATTGACATGTATACACTAATATGTATAAAATAGATAACTAATAAGAACCTGCTGTATAAAAAAATAAATAAAATAAAATTCAAAAAACAAAAAGAAAAACAAAACAAAAAGAATAAACACTGAAAAAAATAAAACAGAATGTTCAAGAACTATGGTACAACTATAAACGGAATAACATACATGTAATGGGACTACCAGAAGGAGAAGAGGAAAAGGAAAAGGAGAAACATCTGAAGCAATTATGACTGAGAATTTCCGAAAATTAATGTCAGACACTAATCAACAGATCCAGAAAGCCCAGAGAACATTCAGCAGGATAAGTGCCAAAAAATCAACACGTAGGGACATCATATTCAAACTACAGAAAATCAATAATAAAGAAAAATCTTGAAAAAAAGACTTAGAAATAAAAAAAGTTACCTATAGAGAGGAAAGAATAAGAGGTACACCAGATTTCTCAGAAATCATGCGAGCAACAAGAGAGAGGATTTAAACATTTAAAGTCTTGAAGAGGAAAAAACCCACCAACCTAGAATTCTATATCCAGAGAAACCATCCTTCAAAAGTGAAGGAGAAATAAAGACTTTCTCAGACCAACAAAAATTGAGGGAATTTGTTGTCAGTGATCTTGCAAGAAATGTTAGAAGTTTTTCAGAGAGAAGGAAAATGATACAGGTTAGAAACTTGTATGTATTTAAAGAAAATAAAAAGCATTAGAGAAGGAATAAGTGAAGGTAAATGAAAAAAAATTTATTTTCTTATTCTTAATTGATCTAACAGACAATAGTTTTGTTAAAATAATAACAGCAACAATGTATATGGTCCTTATATACTATGGATAAATGAAATAAATGACAGCAATGATATAAGAGATGGGAGGAAAGAATTAAGAATACTTTGTTATAACAGACTTGCACCACCCAGTGAAGCGATACAGAGGCATGTCTGAGAGATACTGCTGGTTCAGTTCCAGACCACTGCAATAAAGTGAATATTACAAAAAAGCAAGTCACATGGATTTTTTTATTTCCCAGGGCATGTAAAAGTTATGTTTTCTCTATACTGTAGTCTATGAAGTGTGCAATAGCATTATGTTTATAAAACAATGTACATACCTTAATTTAAAAATACATTGTTCTAAAAAATGCTAACTGTCATCTGAGATTTTAGTGTATCATAGCAGTAACATCAAAGATCACTGATCATAGGTCACCATAACAAATAACAATAAAAAAGTTTGAAATATTGTGATAATTATCAAAATGTGAGACATAGACATGAAGTGAGAAAATGCTGTTGGACAAATGGCACCAAAAGACTTGCTTGACACAGGGTTACCTCAAATCTTCAATTTGTAAAAAAATGCAGTATCTGTGAAGTCCACTAAAGTAAAGTACAATAAAACAAGGTATGATGTAGTGTTAGTTGAAAGTGGACTTGGATTAGTTGTAAATGTCTACTGCAAACTCTAGGACAACCACTGGGGGGAAAAATACATAATTGATAGGCTAAGAAAGGAGAATTATATAAAATGCTCAATTAAAACCAAAGAAGGCAAAAAGAGTGAAAGACAAAAAAAAAAAAAAAGAGAAGGAATAAGAGCAATGAAAAGAAAACAACAACAAATATGGTAGTTATTAATCCAACTATATTCATAATCACTTTAAATGTCAATGGTCAAAATACACCAATTAAAACACAGAGACTCAGAATGGATGAAAACCCAAGAGCAAACTATATGTTGTCCACAAGAAACCCACTTTAAAAATGAAGATACAAATGAATTAAAAGTAAGAAGATAGAGGAAGATATATCATGGCAATACTAATCAAAAGAAAGCCAGAGTATCTATATTTCAGACACAGCATACTTCAGGCAAGGAAAATTATCAGGAATAAAAAGGGGGTTATTATATAATGATAAAAGAGTCAATTTTCAAAGAAGACATAAAAGTCCTTAATGTGTATTGGGCTAACCATGGAGCATCAAAATATGTGAATCAAAATCTGGTAAAAATGCAGAAGAAATAGGTAAACCCACTATTACAGGTGGAGACTTCAACACTTTGCTATTAGTCACTGAAAGATGCAGCAGGCAGAAATTAGTGAGGATGTAGTTGAACTGAACAGCATGATCAATCAGCTGGATCTAACTGGCATTTATAGAATACTTTATACAATAACAGCAGAATACACATTCTTCTCAAGATCACAGACAGACCACATTCTAGACCATTAAATACACCTTAAAAATATAAAACAATAGAAATCATACTATAGATGCTCTCAGAGCACAGTGAAATTAAACCAGAAATCAGTAACAGAAAGATAGCTGGAAAATTCCAAATATTTGTAGATTAAACAACATACTCCAAAATAGCACAAAGGTCCTAGAACAAGTCTCAAGAGAAATTTAAAAAATATTTTGAACTAAATGCAAATGAAATCACTACTTATCTTAATTTGTAGGGTGAAGTGAAAGCAGTGTTTAGAGGGAAATTTATAGCACTGAATGCTTATATTAGAAAAGAATAAAGATCTAAAAACATAATCTAAGCCCCGACCCTTGGGTACTAGAGAAAGAAGGGCAAATTAAGTCAAAAATAAGCAGAAGGAAAGTAATAATAAAAATCAAAGAAATTAATAAAATTGAAAATAAGAAATCAATAGAGACAAATCAACAAAACCAAAAGCCTTTTCTATGAAAAGATCAATAAATTGATAAATTTCAAGCTAGGCTAATGAAAAAGAGAGAGAAAACAAAAGTTACTAATATCAGAAATGAAAGAGGAGTCATCAATACTGATCCCATGGGCATTAAAAGGATTATAAAGGAAATAATAAACAACACTATGCCCACAAATTTGATAACTTAGATGAAATGGACCAATTTCTTAAAAGATATAATCTACTAAAACTCACAGAAGGAAAAAAAAGATAATCTGAAAAGGACTATTATCGATTAAATAAACTGAATAAATAATAACTTTCAAAATAGAAAATATCAGGTCCAGATGGGTTTGCAGATGAATTTTACCAAACATTATAAGGAAGAAATTATACCAATACTCTACAATCTTGTCTAGAGACAGAAGCAGAGGAAATATTTCCTAACTCATTCTATGAGGCCAAAATTACCCTAATAATAAAACCAAAGACATTTCAAGAAAGTAAAACTATAGACCAATATCTCTCAAGAATGTAGATGCAAAGATTCTCAACAAAATGATAACATATCAAATCTAACAATGTATAAAAAGAATTACATACCATGACTAAATGATATTTATTTCAGGTATGCAGGGCTGGTTCAACATTTGAAACCACATCAACAGGCTAAAGAAGAAAAATTAAATGATATTATAAAAAGATGAAGAAAAAGCACTTGTCAAAATCCATCACCCGTTCATGGTAAAAATTCTCAGCAAACTAGGAATAGAGAGGAACTTCCTCAACTTAGTAAAGAAAATCTACTAAAGCTCTATGGCTGAAATCACACATAATGGTGAGAAATTAGGTACTTTCCTGCTAAGATTAGGAACATGGCAAGGATGTCCCTTCTTACCATTCCTATTCAACACTGTACTACGAATTCTAGTTAAGGTAATAAGATAAGAAAAAGAAACAAATGGTGTGCAGACTGGGAAGGAAGAAATAAAACTGTCTTTGTTCATAGATGACATGATTTTACATGTAGAAAACTTCCAAGAACAAAGAAAACTCCTAAACTAATAAGCAATTATAGCAAGATTGTAGTATACAAGGTTAACATACAAAAGTCAATTGCTTTCCTATATACATGCAATAAACAATTGGATTTGAAATTAAAAACACAAACCATCTACATAAGCACTCCCCAAAGTGAAATACTTAGGTACAAATCTAACAAAATATGTATGGGATCTGTATGATGGAAATTACAAAACTCTGATGAAAGAAACCAAAGCAAAGCTAAGTAAATGGAAAGATATTCAATTTTCATGGATAGGAAAACAGAATATTGTTGAGATGTCAGTTCTTCCCAATGTGATCTATAGATTTAATACATTCTCAATCAAAATCACAGCAAGTTATTTCACGAATATCTATGAAAAGGCAAAAGACCCAGAATAGCCAATATAACATTGAAGGAGAAGAAAAACTTTGGAAGAATGACACTACTTGATTTTGAGACTATAAAGCTACAGTAATCAAGACATGTGGTATTGGTGAAAGATTAGATAAATAGATCAAGGGAACAGCATAGTGAGGCCATAAAACAGACCCACACAAATAGTCAGCTGACTTTTGACAACAGAACAAAGGCAAATCAGTGGAGAAAACATAGTCTTTCAATAAATGGTACTGGCACAACTGAATATACACATGCAAAAAAAAAAAAAAGATGATATAGGCCCTGACCTTACACCTTTCATGAAAAATAACTCAAAATGGATTGTAGCCCTCCATGTAAAATGCAAAACTTTAATCCTTCTAGAAGATATCACAGAAGAAAATCTAGGTGATCTTGGGCTTGGCAATGAACTTTTGTAGTCAACTCTAAAGGCATGATCCATTAAGGAAAACACTGATAAATTGGACTTCATTAGAATTAAAAATGACTGCTTTGCTAAAGACACTGTTAAAAGAATGAAACTATCAATATAAGCCACAGACTGGGAGAAAATATTTGCAAAACACACATTTGGTAAAGGTCTGGCACATAAAATATACAAAGAACTCTTAAAACTCAACAATATGAAAATTAAATTAAAAATGGGTAAAATATCTGAACAGACACCTCTTCAGAAAAGATATACAGATGGAAAATAAGCATATGAAAAGATGCGCAACATCATGTCATTAGAAACTGTAAATTAAAACAAGATACTCCTGTACATCTATTTGAATGGCTAGAATTCAAAACACTGACAATACTAAAATGCTGGGGAGGAGGTAGAGCAAAGGAGCTCTCATTAGTTACTGGGAGGAATGCAAAATGGTATGGCCACTTTGGAAGATAGTTTCTTACAACTCTAAACATACCTTTATCATAGGATCCATCCATCACACTTCCCGGTATTTACTCAAATGAGTTGAAAGCTATGTCCACATAATACTTGCATACAAAATATCTATAAAAGCTTTATTTATAATTGCCAAAACTTGGAAGCAACCAACATTTCCTTTAATAGGTGAATAGATAAACAAATTGTGGTACATCCAGACAATGGAATATTATTCAGTGCTAAAACAAAATAACTATAAAGTCATTAAAAGACATGGAGGAGCCTTAATGCATATTGCTAAATGAAAGAAGCCGATCTTAAAAGGCTACATATTGTATGATTCCAACTATATTACACTGAATAAAAGAATAGGCAAAAGTGGGAAGACAGAAAGATCAATGGTTGCCATGGGTTTGGGGTAGGAAGGGAGGAATAGATAGGTGGGAATGAATAGGTGGAGCACAGGGAATTTTTAGGGTAGTGAAACTACTCTGTATGCTATTGTAATGGTAGACACATGTCATTATTCATTTTTCCAAACTCAGAGAATGTACAACACCAAGAGTGAACTCTTATGTAAATTATGGACTTTGCTTGATAGTGATGTGTCAGTGAAGGTTCATCACCTGTAACAAGGATACCACTTTGGTGCTGGATGTTGATGGTGGGGAAGGCTATGTGTGGGGAGTTGAGGGGGTATGTGGGAATTCTATTTTCTTCTCAATTTTGCTGTGCATCTAAAACTACTCTAAAAAATGAAGTCTATTAAATATTAAAACATGCTTCTATATCACAACTGTAATAGTATAATGTTAAAAAGGTACAATATCATATATAGTATGACCTCAATTGAGTGAAAGTCATTATGTTAAATACTAGAAAAAAGTGATGAAGAGAACAGATTACAGTCCCTACAGCCAAAGAGCTCACAGTCTGTGAGAAAGACAATCATCAAAACAAAAGGTCATGTAAATAAATATACGGTTGCAAACTATAACAACTATTTTCAAGAAATGTCCCAGGAGCCCACCACAGGCCTAATTTAGATAGGAAATGGGAGTAGCATGGTACTAAAGGCCAGGCAATGTGACTTTGAGGAAGTAACATTAAGACTGAGACCTAAAAGAGGAGTAGGGATTAACCTTGTGAAGAGATGGATGAAAGAACAAGTATGAGGATGTTTGTTCCCAGAATGGCATAGGTGCCCATCACTGGGGGAAGATAAGTATGGTAAATACATGTAATGAAGTGCTACCCAGAACTAGCATGAATAAGCTAGATTTGCAAACAGCAACATAGATGGATCCCAAAACAGTGTTGGGAAGGAAAAAGAAACTGAATGAGATTTATCACACAATACCATTAATGAAACTTAAAAACACATGCACTCACAGAAAACACGATGTATCTTTCAAAGATGGACGTATCTCTAAGCATACACTTAATAAAACTGAATGGCTATTTTTGTGGGAAAGGGAAAGGGGAGAGTAGACATGGGATCTGAAGACAAAAAAAATAATAAAATAAAACTAACAAAGACTAATATAGATGGAATGAATGGCAGAGTATGACAGACTCAATTCTGCAAGTGAAGTACAGAACAAGAAATGAAGACATTGGAAGGGGAATATGCTGGTAGAGGAAACAGCACATTCCAAAACACCAAGACAAGAAAAGTCTTGGCTTTTTGAGGAGCCCAAACAAAAGACTTGTGTGGTATTTGGAGCAACGAGAGGGGAGAGGAGGAGAGAGTGGCTAAAGATGCAGTTATGGGGGTAGCACAGGCCAGGCTAGTGTGTCCTCGAGACTTCATCAGGGGCTTTGGATTACATCCTGGTTACAGAGTCTTGAGAAGTGAAAAGCCAATAAACAGAAAGAAATTTAAAAAAAAAATTAGAAAAGACAGAGTATTAACACTGACTACGTCTGGATGAAATTATTTTAGGTGATCTTGTAAAAATTTTACATGTGTTTTAAAAATACTTTAAAAATAAATACTTAAAGTATTTAAAAATAAATACTTATAGTATTTAAAAATAAATACTTAAATATTTATAGATAAATATTTATCTATACAATAAATATTGTATAGATAGAAAAGCAGGTTATTTTGAAAACATGTTTTTTGAAGGTGTTCAAAACTAATATTTTTATAGGTTCAAGGAACATAATTAGAATTATGCTTCAGGACATATCAACTATTCCATAGTATAACAACATATTGCAAATATGTCTGAAAGAGCTAATATTTCCCTTTAAAGGGTGTAGTGGATTCATTTAATGCTTGTTCTTTTAAAGCGTTTATTACTTTTTATATTTGTTATTAAAACATTCTTTCATTATTCTAATGAGAAAATCCTCATAAAAATGAGACTGAAATGAAAAACCACAGTCTAACAAAATTACTTTGTAAAATTGAATACAGATAAAAGAGCTATCATCTTTTCATTGAATAAATATGAAAGATATAAAGAAACAGAAGAGGGAATAATCATTGAGCAGCCCTTAAATGCACTGAAATAAATACAGCTTACTCCCAACTTGTGACAGAATTAGGCCTGAGGCATTACATTCCGCTCTTCCTTATCTTCTTATGCATATATGGCCCTTTCATAAGAGCAAATGCCCATTACAATGCATTCCAATTTCACAAGAGACAAAGGCACATACAATTTAGGTCTGAAATAGCACTTTTAAATTAATGCTACTGAACAAAAGCAAAACAGAACTTTCCTTACCAGACATCATGATGTAGTCACAAAATGTAATAGTATACAGTAAAGAAAATAAACAAACCACAGATATATGCATCAATATGAATGAATAAACAATCTATAATAGGAAAAAAATGAATGCTACTAATTTATTTATACACGTCTATGATGGATTCACTCTGTTACAATGCAATGCTAAGTAGGGCAAAAGGCACCATTAAAAAATTAAGCACAATAAAACACTTAACTGTTCAAAGACCTATAGGTGATTTAGTTTATTCCCCACCTTATTAATAAGGCTCTCTCATAGCATCCAAACCAATCTCCAAAACTTTTTCAAGAGAGAGGCTTTCTTTATCTGGGGAAGACCCCTATACTAAAAGCTATGAGGAAATATTCCAGGAGAAATCAGCACACAAGAGGAACAGTCTTCTCTATATAGTGCATTTATCACCAGCTGGAGTAAAGCAACTTCCAAGAAGAGAATCTATAAACCCTGAGACGAACATTAACATTATTCAGGTTTTAATGAACAAGAGTGGGATGAGTTTGGTGGGAATTTATAAGCCAGAAAAATACCCACAGAGCCACCTGAGCTGGTGTCCTCCTCTGTAATTCCCCATCCCCACCCTATTGGCCAATCCTCACATTGGCCAATCGCCCTCCTCCTCCACCAGCCCTATTTAATGACTCTCCTCTTCTTTCTCCCCTGTAGTCTGAGCACTCCCACCGCACCCACATGTCAATTTTTTTGATACTGTTAATTGGAAAATCTTTCCAAGAAATGGCAAGATTTCTAAAGTACATGGCGAGCAGAAAGGAGAGACCTTGGTGAGGCAGAAGTCAAAGAAGTTCCAGGCCAAGTTTGCTCTGGGAAAAGGTATAGGGTAAGAAGAGAACAGTAAGGGAAACAGGTGTGTGCAGTGGCAGGACAGAGATGACTTCAGTATCTTTAAGGTCATTGGCAACAAGTATGTTCCCACGTGGTTTATTTGGAAAGAATCATTAAAATGTCTGTGAAACTGTCCTTTAAGAGCCTTATAGTGCTTCAACCCATGGAAAGAACTTAATTTTATGTACTTCCATTAGAAAATCTGCCTACAAACTGAGGGAAAAATTGGAAAGGTAAAACTATAACCTTAAAAAGCACATACTAGACATGATGTGAAATGAACAATTCAGGTGATTTTCCTCCCTTCTCAATATGAAACGATTCAATACATGAGTCTAAAAAAAATCTCATTTGGGTGCTATTCTTCATCCCATAACAGCACTGAAAAGCGCTACCATGTTTTAAAAACTTAGTTCAAATAACCATTGATATTCCAGGTATTCACATTTGGCAGAAATTTTAAGAATAAGTAAGATGGGGCAGAAAGTCAGAGAGGGCCAAAAAGACATCAATAAATTCTTTCAAACATTTAAAGAATAAAAATTATTCATAAACAGTCCTGAAAAAGAGGAGGGAATATTTCATAATTCATTCTATTAGCTAGTATTCACCTGATACTAAAATCAGTAATAAACATCAAAAGAAAAAAACTATAGACCGATATCTCTTGTGAATATGGATGCAAAAATTATCAAAACATACTGGCAAACCAAACCTAGCAATATATAAAAATAATTATACAACATAACCAAGTGGGATTTATCCCAGGAACACAAGGTTGGTTTAACAACCAAAACTCAATTAATGTATACTATACTGGCAGAATAAAAAACAAAATCACTTGATCATCTCAATAGACAAGAAAGTATTCGACAAGGTCTAACACCCTTTCATGATAAAAATGCTCACCAAAGTAAGAATGTAAGGGAACTTCCTCAATCTGAAAAAGGCCATCTAATCTATGAAAAACCCTCAGCTAACATCACACTTAGTGGTAACATCACACTTTCCCTATAAGGTCAGGAACAAGACAAGGATGTCTGCTCTCACCACTTCTACTCAACATTGTACTAGACACTCTAGCACAGCAGTTCGTCAAAACATGAAATCAAAGACATTTATATCGGGAAGGAAGAAGTGAAACTATATTCGCAGATGACATGATCTTGTAGAGATTCCTAAGGAATCCACTAAAAACATTAGAACTAATAAAATCAGCAAGGTGACAGGATCCAAGATCAATATACACAAATCAACTGTATATTTGTAATGAACAATCCAAAAATGAAATTAAGAACATAATTCCATTTAAAATAGCATCAAAGAGAATATTTAGGAATAAATTTAAGAAGAGAAGTACAAAACATATACTCTGAAAAGTATGAAACGTTGCTGAAAGAAATTAAAGATTTAAATAAATAGAAAAAAGGAATGAAATTGGGTCATTTGTAGAGACTTGGATGAACCTAGAAACTGTCATACAGAGTGAAGTAAGTCAGAAAGAGAAAAACAAATATCGTATATTAATGCATATATGTGGCATCTAGAAAAATGGTATAGATGATCTTATTTGCAAAGCAGGAATAGAGACACAGATGTAGAGATCAAACGTAGGGACACCAAGAGGGAAAGGAGGGTGAGATGAATTGGGAGATTGGGATTAACATATATACACTATTGATACTATGTATAAAACAGATAACTAATGAGAACCTATTGTACAGCACAGGGAACTCTATCCAACGCTTTTTGGTGACCTAAACGGGGAGGAAATCCAAAAAAGAGGGGATATATGTATACGTATAGCTGATTCACTTTGCTGTACCGTAGAAGCTAACATAACATTGTAAAACAACTATACTCCAATAAAAATTAATTTTAAAATAACTAACTGACTAAATAAATAAAAAGACATGTAGTGTTCATACATCATAACATTTCATCTTCTTAAGACAGGAAACACTCCCCCAAGTGATCCACAGATTCAATGCAATCCCTATCAGAATCTCAGCTGGCTTCTTTGTAGACACTGACAAAACTGACCCTAAAACTCACATGGGATTTCAAGAGATTCAGAATAGCCAAAAGAATCCTGAAAAAGAGGAACAAAGCTGTGGACTGATGCTCCCCAATTTTAAAATTTACTACCAAGCAACAATAATCAATTAATCAATCAATTTTACTACCAAGCAACTACCAATCAAAACAAAACAGAATTGAAATAAGGATAGACATAGAGATCAATGGAACAGAAATAGCACAGAAATAAACCCATACGGTCAACTGATTTTCAACAACGGTGCCAAAAGCATTCAGTGGAGGAAAGGAGTCTTTCAAGAAATGGTGCTGGGGGGCCTCCCTGGTGGCGCAGTGGTTGAGAGTCCGCCTGCCGATGCAGGGGACACGGGTTCGTGCCCCGGTCCGGGAAGATCCCACATGCCGCGGAGCGGCTGGGCCCGTGAGCCATGGCCGCTGAGCCTCCGCGTTCAGAGCCTGTGCTCCGCAATGGGAGAGGCCACAACAGTGAGAGGCCCGCATACCGCAAAAAAAAAAAAAAAAAAGAAAGAAAGAAATGGTGCTGGGACAACTGGATAGTCACATGCACAAGAATGAATTAGGAATCTCTTCTCGTGCCATATATGAAAATTAACTCAAAATGGATGAAGAATCTAAATGTAAGAATTATACAAATAACTTAGAAGAAAATTAGTGGTAAAACTGTATGAACTTAAATTTGGCAATGGACTCTTAGATATGTATCAAAAGCATAAGCAACAACAACATATAAATTGGGCTTTATTAAAAACTTCTGTGTTTCCAAGTACACCATCAATAAAGTGAAAAACCAACACACAGAATGAAAGTATTTGCAAATTTTATATTTAATAAGAGATTTGTATCTAGAATATATAAAGAAACTTTTCAGTTCAATACTAAGAAAATAACCCAATTAAAATATGAGATAAAGATATGACTAGACATTTTCCAAAGTATATAAATGGCCAATGAGCACATATGAAAATGTACATCTTCACTGACTGTTAGGGAAATGCAAATAAGATCCACAATGAAACACCACTTCACACCTAGTAGGGTTGGTTAGACTCAAAAAGTCAGACAGTAACAAGTGCTGATTAGAATGTGAAGGAACTGGAAACCTTAACACACTCCTGTTGGCAATGTAAAATTGTGTAGACACTTTGGCAGCTACTCAAATGATTAAACACAGAGTTATTACATGATCCAGCGATTCCACTCCTAGGAATAAACCCAAAAGAACTGAAAAATATGTGCATGTAAAAACTTATACATGAATGTTCACAGCAGCATTATTCATAATAGCCTAAAGGTGGAAACAACCCAAATGTCCATCAACTGACAAATGGATTAAAAAACTGTGGTGTAGGGCTTCCCTGGTGGCGCAGTGGTTGAGAGTCTGCCTGCCGATGCAGGGGACACAGGTTCGTGCCCTGGTCTGGGAAGATCCCACATGCCACGGAGCGACTGGGCCTGTGAGCCATGGCCGCTGAGCCTGTGCGTCCGGAGCCTGTGCTCCACAACGGGAGAGGCCACAACAGTGAGAGGCCCGCGTACCACACAAAAAAAAAAAAAGAAAAAAGAAAAAAATGTGGTGTATTCATAGAGTGGAATATTACTGGGTCATATAAAGGAATGAAGTATTGATATATGCTATAATTACTGATATATGTGTATTGTTACTCAATAAAACTATTACTTTTTTTTAAAAAAGATCACTGAACTGAAATACACATAGTTCAACAAATGTTCATTGTCAGCATGACCAAGGGTATGAGGTAAAACAGTGGGAAAGGATGAAGAATTTAATCACAGTAAGGGAAGTAGTTACAATCAAGCCTAAAAGTTGAATAAAAAATTGCAGAAGAAGCAGGTAAGGAAAGGACATGAGGGTGAGACTTGGGGGTGAGAATCAATTCCATCTAAGGAAGGAGGCTTCTGAATTCCCTCTTTCTGGAACAACTGGAAGAAAAGGGCTGGCATGTCCATCTGCAGTGTGGGTAGATCTAGTGAACAGATGAGCACAGTCTCCATGTCCTGTGTGCATCCTCAGTGAATAGCTGGGTCACTACTTCAGACTTCCTGGGAGGAAAGAACTCTCCCCAAAGCGGGCTAAATGTTTAAACACTAACTAGGCTCAAAATTTATCAGAAGTAATACCATAAAACAACCCTAATAATCTGTTATTTTTACCAGAGTTGTGATTTTATGCTAAGAGATACTAAATCATTTGATTAAGTTTATAAAACAGTGTTAGAAAGTTTAAGGGAATTTGATTTGCTCTAAGGTTAGTTTCTTAGATTAATAAAAGTAATTTAAGGGTTTGAGAAGCTTGGCATGTTTGTGCTATAAATGTTTTTTGCCAGGCATCAGAAAGGCTTAAAAACAAAAATGAAGATATTAAATTGTAACAGAACTTAAAACAGTGAAGGCAATTTAATTAACCAAGCTTGTAAATGAGAACAACTGTTTATCAACTTGAATTAATCAATCAATAATAAAAGAAACAGTAAAGCTGCCTGTTTTTCATTTTACTATATTTATCAACAATATATTGAGATTCATAAGTTGAGCTTAAATTCTTAAGGGAGACTAGGTTTCAAATATGTAACATTAAGTAGATTTATTAAAATTTTACAACCTAAGTAACATAGACTCTTATTATGTAGAAAAGGCCCCAGACTTTCATTAAAATACTAATTTTTACATAAATTTCTTTAAATAACCCAATGATGCTTTTAATTACAGAGAGTACAACTAGCAGAATTCCTTCATTCAATAAATATTCTGGAGTGCCTACTACGAGCCAAGCAGGGTTCTAAGAGCTGGAGATACAGCAGAAACTAGAAGAAATCAAGTCCTGCCCTGCATGGAGCTTATGTTCCAGTAGGAGAGATCGGCAATAACAAAAAATATTTCTAAAAACATATTTATATCATACATAAGAGTGGAGGGCAGGATGACTTAGAACATGGATTCTGAAGTCAGATAGCCAAGCACAAATGCTGTCTCCCTTATATTCCAGCTGTGTGATCTCAATAAGTGACTTAACCCTTTGGTGCCTCAGTTTCTTCATTTATAAACTGGGCGGGGGGATAGTAATATAGCTACCGCATAGGGTTATTAAGAAGTTTAATGAATTAATAGATGTAAAGCACTTAGAACATTGTCTGGTATGCAGAATGCACTATGGATTTTGTTATACAGAATGTCAAGTAATGAGTGCTATGAAGGAAAATAAAGCAGAGTAAGGGAACAGACAGCAATGCATCTGGGAAGGGAGAGGGGACAATTTTCATTGTGTTGTCAGGACCCATTTCCCTGAAGAGGTGATATCTGATCCAGGGGCTGAGTGTTGTGAGGAAAAGCACATGCAAAAGTGGGGAAGGCATTCAGGGAAGAGGGAAGTGCAAAGGCCCTGAGGAGGGGGCAGGTTTGAGGAGTGTAAGGAAGACGAGGTCAGTGGGAAGCAGCCAGAAGGAAAGGCCTTTGGATTTCTTCAAAGTATAATGGAAAGTTCCTGGAGGGTTTTGGTGAGGAAAGTTACCTGATCTTATCTGCATGTTGAAGGATTTCTGGCTGCTGGGTGGGGAATCTGATATAGGGGCAAAGTGGCCACAGAAAGCCCAGGTAGTAGGCAATTATGTGAGTCATTCTTCTTTTTATTTAAATTTTTAATTGAAGTTGATTAATTATTAGTTGATTAATAATATGTTATTCAGGTGTATAGCAAAGTGTTTCAGTGTGAATCATTCTTTACAAACTATTTTCCCTCAAGAATGACAAATGGGGGTGAATCGGACTAGACTGGTAGCAGGCAGGTACTAGAAGGTAAATGGATGCTGGATAACACTTTGAAGGGAGAGCCAACAGGATTTGCAGGTGAGATGCTTTTGACAGTCGAGAGCCTTATTACTTAAAATGTGGTCCTTGGACCAGGAGCATCAGTAACACCTGGAAGCCTGTAAGAAGTGCAGAATCTCAGGCCCCAGGCGAGCCCTACTGAATATCACTTGCATTTTAACAAGATCTCCAGGTGATGTATCTGCACAGTAAAGCTTGAAAAGCACTGGTCTAGGGTGGTGCCACAGGCGTGGGTGAATGAGGTAGAATAGAGGACAAGGACAGGAAGCTCAAGAACCCGGGAGTCCAGGGTAATGGATGTGCTATCTATGTGGGTGTTGACAGCGTCAGGAATGACGACTGCCATGTGGTGGAGAGAAAGTCAACAAATCTTCAGTGTGCGTGGGGGAGTGGCCAAGAGGAAAGGAGAGAGTTGCTACCAGGAGGAGCATCAAAAGCAGGTGCTGCAAAAGCGCTGGGATCGGAGAAACACCTGCGTGCAGCGCGTGGCAGCGGCCCCGCTTTCCAGGCTTGTCCGTAAAGAGTTTGGCTTTTGCCACCTGTCTAGCAACCCACAATGCCTCGCACCAGCCGCCTCGCCTCAGGAGCCCTGCCAAGAGTGGTAACGGGCTCTGCCCCAAAGGTTTTGAGTGACTCCTCAAACCAGAGTCGGTGAGTGAACTGCGCGTTTGCGGCCGCAAATCCATAGCCTTCACGGAGGCCGAAGGGGCAGTGCCACGGACTTCTGAATATAACAACTTCACATGAATTTGAACCGTGTGGATGAAAGGCTCTTGGTGCTACAGCCAGGAGTCAGTGCTGTGCCTCTGAGGTGGGAGAGCCAACTTCAGGACACTGGTCCACAAGAGACCTCCCAGCTCCACGTAATATCAAACGGCAAAAATCTCCCAGAGATCTCCATCTCAACACCAACACCCAGCTTCACTCAATGACCAGCAAGCTACAGTGCTGGACACCCTATGCCAAACAACTAGCAAGACAGGAACACAACCCCACCCATTAGCAGAGAGGCTGCCTAAAATCATAATAAGTCCACAGACACCCCAAAACACACCACCAGACCTGGACCTGCCCACCAGAAAGAGAAGATCCAGCCTTATCCACCAGAACACAGGCACTAGTCCCCTCCACCAGAAAGCCTACACAACCCACTGAACCAACTTTAGCCACTGGGGACAGACACCAAAAACAATGGGAACTACGAACCTGCAGCCAGCGAAAAGGAGACCCCTAACACAGTAAGATAAGCAAAATGAGAAGACAGAAAAACACACAGCAGATGAAGGAGCAAGATAAAAACCCACCAGACCTAACAAATGAAGAGGAAATAGGCAGTCTACCTGAAAAAGAATTCAGAATAATGATAGTAAAGATGACCCAAAATCCTGGAAATAGAATAGAGAAAATGCAAGAAACATTTAACAAGGACCTAGAAGAACTAAAGATGAAACAACCAACGATGAACAACACAATAAAAGAAATTAAAAATACTCTAGATGGGATCAACAGCAGAATAACTGAGGCAGAAGAACGGATAAGTGACCTGGAAGATAAAATAGCGGAAATAACTACTGCAGAGCAGAATAAAGAAAAAATAATGAAAAGAACTGAGGACAGTCTCAGACACCTCTGGGACAACATTAAATGCACCAATATTTGAATTATAGGGGTCCCAGAAGAAGAAGAGAAAAAGAAAGGGACTGAGAAAATATTTGAAGAGATTATAGTTGAAAACTTCCCTGATAGGGGAAAGGAAATATTTAATCAAGTCCAGGAAGCACAGAGAGCCCCATACAGGATAAATCCAAGGAGAAACATGCCAAGACACATATTAATCAAACTGTCAAAAATTAAATACAAAGAAAACATATTAAAAGCAGCAAGGGAAAAATAACACATAACAAATAACACACAAGGGAATCCCCATAAGGTTAACAGCTGATCTTTCAGGAGAAACTCTGCAAGCCAGAAGGGACTGGCAGGATATATTGAAAGTGATGAAAGGGAAAAGCCCAAAACCAAGATTACTCTACCCAGCAAGGATCTCATTCAGATTTGATGGAGAAATTAAAACCTTTACAGACAAGCAAAGGCTGAGAGAGTTCAGGACCACCAAACCAGCTTTACAACAAATGCTAAAGGATCTTCTCTAGGCAAGAAACACAAGAGAAGGAAAAGACCTAATATAACAAACCCAAAACAATTAAGAAAATGGGAAAAGGAACATCCATATCGATAATTACCTTAAATGTAAATGGATTAAATGCTCCCAACAAAAGACACAGACTGGCTGAATGGATACTAAAACAAGACCCATATATATGGTGTCTACAACAAGAGACCTACTTCAGACATAGAGACACATACAGACTGAAAGTGAGGGGGTGGAAAACGGTATTCCATGCAAATGAAAACCAAAAGAAAGCTGGAGTAGCAATTCTCATATCAGACAAAATAGACTTTAAAATAAAGACTATTACACCAGACAAAGAAGGACACTACATAATGATCAAGGGATCGATCAAAGAAGAAGATATAACAATTGTAAATATTTATGCACCCAACATAGGAGCACCTCAATACATAAGGCCAATACTAACAGCCATAAAAGAGGAAATTGACAGTAACACATTCATACTAGGGGACTTTAACACCCCACTTTCACCAATGGACAGATCATCCAAAATGAATATAAATAAGGAAATACAAGCTTTAAATGACAAGTTAAACAAGATGGACTTAATTGATATATATAGGACATTCCATCCAAAAACAACAGAATACACATTTTGCTCAAGTGCTCATAGAACATTCTCCAAGATAGATAATATCTTGGGTCACAAATGAAACCTTGGTAAATTTAAGAAAATTGAAATTGTATAAAGTATCTTTTCCTACCACAACGCTATGAGACTAGATAACAATTACAGGAAAAGATCTGTAAAAACTACAAACACATGGAGGCTAAACAATACACTACTTAATAACGAAGTGATCACTGAAGAAATCAAAGAGGAAATAAAAAAATACCTAGAAACAAATGACAATGGAGACACAACGACTCAAAACCTATGGGATGCAGCAAAAGCAGTTCTAAGAGGGAAGTTTATAGCAATACAATCCTACGATAGGAAACAGGAAACATCTTAAATAAACAACCTAACCTTGCACCTAAAGCAATTAGAGAAAGAAGAACAAAAAAACCCCAAAGTTAGCAGAAGGAAAGAAGTCATGAAGATCAGATCGGAAATAAATGAAAAAGAAATGAAGGAAACGATAGCAAAGATCAATAAAACTAAAAGCTGGTTCTTTGAGAAGATAAACAAAATTGATAAACAATTAGCCAGACTCATCAAGAAAAAAAGGGACAAAAAAAAAAAAACAAAAAAAAAACAAAAAAAAAACAAAAAAAAAAAGAAAAAAAGGGAGAAGACAAATCAATACAATTAGAAATGAAAAAGGAAAAGTAACAACTGATACTGCAGAAATACAAAAGATCATGAGAGATTACTACAAGCAACTCTATGCCAATAAAATGGACAACCTGGAAGAAATGGACAAATTCCTAGAAATGCACAACCTGCCAGGACTGAATCACGAAGAAATAGAAAATATGAACAGACCAATCACAAGCACTGAATTTGAAACTGTGATTAAAAATCTTCCAACAAACAAAAGCCCAGGACCAGATGGCTTCACAGGCGAATTCTATCAAACTTTTAGAGAAGAGCTAACACCTATCCTTCTCAAACTCTTCCAAAATATAGCAGCGGGAGGAACACTCCCAAACTCATTCCACGAGGCCACCATCACCCTGATACCAACACGAGACAAGGATGTCACAAAGAAAGAAAACTACAGGCCAATATCACAGATGAACATAGATGCAAAAATCCTGAACAAAATACTAGCAAACGGAATCCAACACCACATTAAAAGGATCATACACCATGATCAAGTGGGGTTTATTCCAGGAATGCAAGGATTCTTCAGTATATGCAAATCAATCAATGTGATACACATATTAACAAACTGAAGGAGAAAAACCATATGGTCATCTCAATAGATGCAGAGAAAGCTTTTGACAAAATTCAACACCCATTTATGATAAAAACCCTCCAGAAAGTAGACATAGAGGGAAACTTTTCAACATAATAAAGGCCATATATGACAAACCCACAGCCAACATCGTCCTCAATGGTGAAAAACTGAAAGCATTTCCACTAAGATCAGGAACAAGACAAGGTTGCCCACTCTCACCACTCTTATTCAACATAGTTTTGGAAGTTTTAGCCACAGTAATCAGAGAAAAAAAGGAAATAAAAGGAATCCAAATCGGAAAAGAAGAAGTAAAGCTGTCACTGTTTGCAGATGACATGATACTATACATAGAGAATCCTAAAGATGCTACCAGAAAACTACTAGAGCTAATCAATGAATTTGGTAAAGTAGCAGGATACAAAATTAATGCACAGAAATCTCTTGCATTCCTAGGCACTAATGATGAAAAATCTGAAAGTGAAATCAAGAAAACACTCCCATTTACCATTGCAACAAAAAGAATAAAATACCTAGGAATCAACCTACCTAAGGAGACAAAAGACCTGTATGCAGAAAAGTATAAGACACTGATGAAAGAAATTAAAGATGATACAAATAGATGGGGAGATATACCATGTTCTTGGATTGGAAGAATCAGTATTGTGAAAATGACTCTAATATCCAAAGCAATCTACAGATTCAATGCAATCCCTATCAAACTACCACTGGCATTTTTCACAGAACTAGAACAAAAAAATTCACAATTTGTATGGAAACACAAAAGATCCCGAATAGCCAAAGCAATCTTGAGATCGAAAAACGGAGCTTGAGGAATCAGGCTCCCTGGCTTCAGACTATACTACAAAGTGACAGTAATCAAGACAGTATGGTACTGGCACAAAAACAGAAATATAGATCAATGGAACAGGATAGAAATCCCAGAGATGAACCCACGTACATACGGTCACCTTATCTTTGATAAAGGAGGTAGGAATGTGCCGTGGAGAAAGGACAGCCTCTTCAATAAGTGGTGCTGGGAAAACTGGTCAGGTACATGTAGAAGTATGAGATTAGATCACTCCCTAACACCATACATAAAAATAAACTCAAAATGGATTAAAGACCAAATGTAAGGCCAGAAACTATCAAACTCTTAGAGGAAAACATAGGCACAACACTCTATGACATAAATCACAGCAAGATCCTTTTTGACCCACCTCCTAGAGAAATGGAAGTAAAAACAGAAATAATCAAATGGGACATAATGAAACTTAAAAGCTTTTGCACAGCAAAGGAAGCCATAAACAAGACCAAAAGACAACCCTCAGAATGGAAGAAAATATTTGCAAATGAAGCAACTGACAAAGGATTAATCTCCAAAATTTATAAGCTGCTCATGCAGCTCAATAACAAACAAACAAACAACCCAATCCAAAAATGGGCAGAAGACCTAAATAGACATTTCTCCAAAGAAGATATACAGACTGCCAACAAATACATGAAAGCATGCTCAACATCATTAATCGTTAGAGAAATGCAAATCAAAACTACAATGAGATATCATCTCACACCAGTCAGAATGGCTATCATCAAAAAATCTAGAAACAATAAATGCTGGAGAGGGTGTGGAGAAAAGGGAACCCTCTTGCACTGCTGGTGGGAATGTGAGTTGGTACAGCCACTATGGAGAACAGTATGGAGGTTCCTTAAAAAACTAAAAATAGAACTACCATATGACCCAGCAATCCCATTACTGGGCATATACCCTGAGAAAACCATAATTCAAAAAGAGTCATGTACCAAAATGTTCACTGCAGCTCTATTTACAATAGCCCGGAGATGAAAACAACCTAAGTGTCTATCATTGGATGAATGAATAAAGAAGATGTGGCACATATATACAATGGAATGTTACTCAGCCATAAAAAGAAACGAAATTGAGCTATTTGTAATGAGGTGGACGGACCTAGAGTCTGTCATACAGAGAGAAGTAAGTCAGAAGGAGAAAGACAAATACTGTATGCTGGCACATATATATGGAATTTCGGGGGAAAAAATGTCATGAAGAACCTAGGGGTAAGACAGGAATAAAGACACAGACCTGCTAGAGAATGGACTTGAGGATATGGGGAGGGGGAAGGGTAAGCTGTGACAAAGTGAGAGAGTGGCATGGACATATATACACTACCAAACGTAAAATAGATAGCTAGTGGGAAGCAGCCGCACAGCACAGGGAGATCAGCTCGGTGCTTTGTGACCACCCAGAGGGGTGGGATAGGGAGTGTGGCAGGGAGGGAGACGCAAGATGGAGTAGACGTGGGAACATATGTATATGTATAACTGATTCACTTTGTTATAAAGCAGAAACACACCATTGTAAAGCAATTATACTCCAATAAATATGTTAAAAAAAAAAAGTGCTGGGGTCTTTTAAGGAGCAAGGAGAGAGAAACACTGGTCTGGGAGCAGAAACCAGGAGAAGAAGGACCCCAGCAACTGCTGTAGTGAGAAGGTAATTGAGGTGTGTGAGTGGAAAACACATAAGAAAGCTTCCAGAAAAGCAGGATCCTCAGAGGCAGCCCGCTTAGGTTACTAAATGTAACACTAACACAACATCTGACCCATAGCTGTCAAAGCGCCAAAAGTATCAAAGTGGGGCAGGTTTTGTGTTTTGGGGTTCTCCTGACAATTCAAACACACTGTGCAAATATCTGCATCTCTAAACATGACACGCTTTAAAAGCATGCCAAAGTTTATTTAAATAATTTGCTAGTGGATAGGAGATAGTAATATATGCATACAACTTCAAAAGCACGGATAAAAGTGTCTTTCTAATTTCTTAAATGAAGATACCTAAACTCTTCACACAATAAGTCTTCAAAAGTTTTTATTTTAATAAACTCTTATATGGCATTTAAAAATATTAACTTGTTGAATCCTCAGAACACCTGTATGAAGTAAGTACCATTCTACCCCCACTTTACAGTTGAGTAAACTGAAGCCCAGAGAAGTTTAGGTAAGTTCCTCAGGATCTCACAGCTGGTAGACAGCAGAGCTGGGATTCAGAGCCAGTCCATGGAGCTCTAGGTTCTGTGCTATAACCACCATGTTGCTTCTCTTTAACTCAATACAGATAAGTTTCTTCAAAAAAGATCGGAGACTCACTGGACATAAGAAACCTTCAGCAAATTGTATTTATTTTCAAGGTAGACTTATTCCAACGTCTTTCCAGACAGATAAGAAATCAATCCTATATTTAAAGAGCCTTCAAGAGGCCATGCCATTACTTCCCTTGATAACTGATTCCAATGTCGGATACCTGCGACTGCCACGGTATTCTTCAACTTAACCTGGAACACTGCTGCTGCAATGTAAGCATATTTCCCCTTTGCAGTTCTCTGAAGATCAGCCTGGTAGGCTCTGAAATTTTAAATCCATCCCATTTCAGGGCCACCCCCCCTTGCCCTTTTTCCTTGCACATCCTAGAAATTTCCCGTGCTGAATCATTACATTCATTATTACGTCCAAAATGCCCTAACTGCGATTCCCTTGCTAATCTGCTCTTAACTTGGAGCATTAGAAGCCAGGGACATCAAAGGTGTTGTGACCAAGTGTCCTTATGTGACTTGAGTGCAAATTACCTCCGTGGGGAGGCTTTGAGGACAAGCACGTGTCACCAAGGAGGTGTGCTGTTCTTGGGTCTCACTCTCAATAAACACAACCCAGAGGTTCTGGCTACATATACACAGAGGATCCAAAACTGCAATGACATTCTTACAAATCACCTCCACCTGTGTCATTAGCTAGAGATAAGAATAGCGTTATCACAAGAAATCAATGATAAGAATTCACTAGTATATTCAAAATAAACAAGGACCTACTATAGAGCACGGGGAACTATATTCAGTATCTTGTATAACCGAATGGAAAAGAATCTAAAAAAAGATATATATATATATATTTCTGAATATATATATCAGAATCACTTTGCTGCACACCTGAAACTAATATTGTGAATCAACTATACTTCAATTAAAGAAAAAAGAATTCAGTGGCTCCTATGTTCGGGTGCATTAAGTGTCTCAAGGGTTGAGAATTAATGAATGAGGAGAAGAAAGCAAATGTGTACAATGATCTGCCTACGTGGATTTAACCTACACCAATGACAGGCCGAAAGTGTGCACAGGGGCCTTAAATCTACAATGCAGATTCAGAATCCCTAAAATGCCTTTTAAAAATCCACCTTGGCTATCATAGAAACAAGTAAAGTGAATTTAGCATGAGCACCGTTGCAGGACGTTTATCTGCACATGGCAACAACCTACTTACAAACACTGGGAGCTTCCCTTCCTTGCTTCTTCTGTGCCTCTATCAACATTTGGGTAAACTCCTTGAACATAACAGAATAATCCAAAGCTGCTAAAGCCTGCGCTGCTAACCCCTCCCAGACAGCCAACAAAGCCAGCTAACAAGTTCGCAATGCACAGTGGTCTCTGGGATCAGTCAGTGTGGATTCAACCAAAGTCAGACCACCTTAACTTTCTGAGTTACAGACTGTCTAGCTCCATCTTTAGGATAATCTGCATTTCAATACATCAAGAAGCCTTTTTTAACCTAATCACCCACATAATATTGTAATAACACAGGTTACTATAGATCTGATTTTCTACGTCATGTATATTTGAATTTTATACATAAAGAGCAGAATTTGTTCATCCCCCAAGAACCAATGTTCACCCCCTTGAAGGTGCCATCACCCCTACTGAGGGTGTACGGGATAATGATGTCTGTTTTCTAGGGTTGTTAAGCAAAGAGTTAATGAGCATGACTGGGCACCAGGCATCAAGATCTTTCTCTTACAGTGCTGACGTCTTAGTAGTTAATCTATGTATAAGCACCTTTCCCTGAGAACATGGGAACTATTATTCTTTATCATAATGCATCCCTGTACCACATGTAGCTAGACTGGGCTAAATAATGTAAATGGAGCAACAAAACTTGATCAATGTACTGAGAACCCATCTCTAGAGCTCCTACTGACAGCCTCTAAACCGTCACAGAGCAAAAAGCACAGTATTGGAGCTGGGAGGGACTGAACTGGTGAGTTTGCCCATGAGCAAATCAGATCTCTTTTCGACGTGTATTTTTTTTTTAACCTCAGTTCTCAGGAAGGAGGCCCTGAATGGAGCTACAAGCATATTTAGGTATTGATAGGTCGTATGTCCAGCTAAAATCCTTATAAAAATGTATACACCCTTTTGAATTTGTGAAAATTTAAGGAAAAGCAAAACATACTCTACCACTGTGCCTTAACATAATTCAAGATGAATTTTTTAAAAACTCCTTTAATGCAAAAGAGACTATTATTATTTAATGCAATAATATTTAATGCAAAAGAGACTGTTATACATTTAGAAGTGGCTATGGGATAAGCTTTATTGCTTTTTCCATTTCTTCTACTAGCTGAACTTTTCAATAAAGTTATGGAATCAAATCACAGTAGCTCTTTTAAAGAGATGACAGTTTACATATAGCCATATACAATCATTTGATGGGCATAACCAAAGGGATGTGACGCTTTCCTTTTTTTCCCTGTAAATCAAAGTTCAGGGTTAGTTCTTCCTGACTGAGGGTAATAAGACAATCCTTGTTTTCCAGTTATTTTTAGGAAAAAAGCATTATTTGCTAAGTTTTACAGAGGCTGAATAAGCAGACTGAAGACTCATCCTCAGAGCATGGCAAGTCCTTCTGTCCCTTTGTGAAATAAAGCACAACTCTGTCCTGAGGAGTCAACAGACAGAACTACTGCTATCAGGACAATGAAGAGTGAAGGTGGCATCAGATAGGAAAGGGACCCTGTGACAGGTCTGAAGCAGATGCTATTGTTAGAGAGAAAATACAGTCTAGCTCTGGAATTTGTCTCATCGAGCTGCCAATGGTGTGCGAGCAGCAGGGGTAGAAAGAGAATGACAAATGCTCGGGACAGGTGGCCCAGGGATACACGTGGACCAACTTCCCCCGCTTCCTACAGCTCTAGAGGAGAGAGTTCAACCCTGCACTTGGCCACACTTGTGTCCCCAGTTCAGCCGTCCCTTCAAATATTTTTGAAAATAAGTGTTTTACCACCAGTTTTTCTTCTTTTAGCCTCAGCTGCGCTGCAAGTCAAGGTGACCTCAAGCAGAAATCATGTGCTCATCAGGCAAGTAAAAGGCAGAACTTGAAAGGGCTGCTGACTGGTGGGCAGGATGGAGGACAGGGGCGATCAGCATTGGCTCCTTCCTCCTGCTTGCTGAGCTACCTCTTCATCTCTGTGGCACTCAAACATCCCCAAGGCTAGGTATGGGGCACAACTTTTTGTTTTTCAATGTGTGTCAAAACCTTAAATTCTGTGAGGTCTGAGATAGGAGGTAGGGCTGCAGCACCTGTCTCCCGCTTCTTACCCAGAAGCAAAAGAGCTTATCATCCTCCAAACTGCTCTCCAACACGTTCTACTGATTTGTCAGCTATTTATGGAGTAGGTACAGTGTGCCCAGCACTGGGCAAGGCCTACTGATTCATCCACAGAGGAGTGAGAAGAATGTAAGGAACCTGTCACCCTTCTCAACCTGGCCCTGGACGAGACCCTGGCACGGCACGGGCCGTCATATGTAGCTGACGGGTGGATAATTGAAGCAATGCGTGAAAGAGAAATAAGTGTCTCAGAGAGCTCACGGTCTGATGGGTCCAACATGAATAGCCAGAGCAGTATCATCCCAGGTAGAAAATGAGGAGAGATGCTTAAGAAGCTTAGAGACGAAAACGTTTTAGAAGCTTTGAAGAGAGAAACACAATGCATCTTAAACTCTGTATTCAAACAGTATTTCACTATAAATATTTAATTAAAATACTCCAAACATCATCAAATAGAAACAACCCCATATTTGTATCAAATAAACTCTGTTGCTAGGAAACAAGGTGTCAGCATAGCATGAGTCTTACTTCTTGCTCTAGTGGGATTCAAGAAGGCGGGGATGGAGGGGCGGCAGGGGGCTGGGAAGGAGATGACACCAGGAAATTCAGATTTAGCCAGCTAGTAAAGGCACTAAAATTGTTTTATCAAATTTTGGTATATTTAAAAATAGAATAAGTTGGTCCGAGGATAGAATAGTTTTTTGTTTTTTTTTTCAGGAGTTGATAAGGATATCCTTTAAGGTTCCAAGCATGGCTTGAATGACCCTTTGTTTGGTTGGCAGGATTTAAGAATTAAATTAATAGTTGGCAAGGTAAACTTGAAAGTCCCTCCCGTCCCTCAAATTCCCAAATCCTGTGACTCTGACACATAGATGTGTACATTTTTGGACTGTTGGTATATGTCACTCAGAATTAGGAAGGTGCCGAGGTTGTAATATTTTGAGATCTATGCAGAGTTTGTAACACGACAGTAAAGCTCCTTATTCATACCTAGGCCTTGGGTAGAACAGATTGCATTATCTTTCACTTACTGAATTTAGATTATTGTCATTTCTCCACCAAGCTTGCTTTCCACACGTAGCTTTAACTTCCATTTCACAGAGACCAAAGGTCATCTGATCAGAATTCCCTTAATTTTCCTTTCTTTGAGGCTTAACTTCTTTTCCCCTCTTCCCTTATTTCCATCTCTTTAGTTGAAGACCAGGCTGGTCTTAACCACCTTATTCTCTTCTTTCGACACCTTTTTGGCATCTCCAAAAAAAACCCCATCATTGCTTCTTCAACTTTCTCCTCCTGTATTCAGTGTATCTTTAAATCCCCACAACATTCACCACTTCACGCAAGTTAGAACCTCAGATTGTTCTCCCAGCCTTCTCCCTGACCCCCACACATCACTGGGTACCACCTTCTCAGCACCTGGCACAGGGAAGAATATGGTCTCTCAGTCCGGGCCCCTTGCTTCTGGCCTAGATTCCGTGATAGGCTCTTGGCTGGTTTTCCTGTTCCCAGAGCCCTTTACAACAGGCTGCCAGGGTTTTCCTACTAAAGTGCAGGCAGCGTTTACATTACTCAGATACCTAAACATGTCAGGCCCTCTCCAGTGACTCTAGCAGAGTTTCTGAAAGTGTAAGATGTAGGCAGTGACACAGGCCAAAGTTTTAGGAGGTACTTGAGATGAATTTCACTAGCACAGAGACTCGGGATTCAGGAATATCATTTTAATCATTTACTTTCATTTGGATCTTCTTGTGATCCTTTCCATATGTCTAAGAAAAAGCATCAGTTAGCGTCAGTAAGTCAAGATCAGGCCTTAGACATTTGCCGATCTCTTTTTAGCAAGCCTATAGGCTCAGCTCAGAGCAGTAGTGAAGGAACAGTGTCAAATTAGAATTTCATAACTGTATTGAGTTTTCTGGACTTATTTAGAGCAAGTAATATGGGTTTACTATTGACCGTAGTGATAGTAAATTTCCTTTTAAAGTAAAGGCACTCAAGAAAAATAAATGCCGATTTAGTAAAGGTTCTCATAAAAAATAATACAGGGGACACAGCACTACAAAGGAGGTATAAAGGAACAGAGCTATAGACGAAAATCCAGACTCCTCACTCTCCTGTGCCTCAGACCCAAATGGGCTTAATCTCCAACCACAGCCCTTCTTCATAAATCCTCTGCTGTGGACTCAGAGGCCTCTCTGCCCTGTACTTCCCCTGCTCCGTACCCTTATTTATGCTGTTCTTTCCATCTGCACTAGCCTTCCTCACTTTTTGACCGGCTGAAATTCTATTTATTTTGAAGTCCCGAATCAAATGTTTTCTTCTCTGGGAAGTCTTCCCGTAAGTGTTTAACGTCTCATTTACTGATCCATGTGCTTGTCCTTCGGCTATGGTGCTTACTTTATTCTCTCTCATGTTAGAGTTTGTTCACACATTTACCCTACTATATTGTAAATTCCTGCAGGGCGAAACTATGCCATTTATAGATCTCTGCTCCCAATATAGATATTGAAAATGCCTATATATATATATTTGTAAATGAGTAATGAGTGGGGATTTTTGATCTTATCTCATTGTCTGCTCCAGAACCCACAGGTAGCAGTTTTTTCTCTTAATAAATGAGTAGCTTTAGAAATTGGTCTTAATATAAATAAGAGTAACTCGAGCTTATTGAGCGGTAAACAACTTATGAAACACTTCCTAAGTCCCTGAAGAGAATAGATTTTTATTAGTCTCCTCATTTAAACTCATATGATTCTGGCTTTTTTTTTTTTTTTTTGCCTGTTTGTTTTGTGTGTGTGTGTGTTGTTTTTCGGTGGGGATGAGTAGGTGCTGAGCTGTGTTCCCATCTACTTGAGTCTGGGGACTTGAAGAAAGGACCTTAAAAATTAGAATCAACCACTTATTCTTTTATCCAACAACTATTTATTGATGGCTGGTGTGGTTCCAGGTTCTATGCTTGGTACCAGGCACACAGAGAATCAAAGCCACCATTCTGCCCTGGAGGAGCTGAGCTGTGATCAGTTACACCACACTCCGTGAAAATAGGGACACAAGCCTTGCTGCTTTGCTTCAGGTGACTAGCAACTGACAGTAAATGAACTTACTGGACACCAGCTTTGTGTGCCAGCTCGTGTGCCGGGTACTGGGGATGTGTGTACTTCTCTGTTTCAACTGTATTTGCCACAGTGTATGATTTGTGACTTTCACCCCCTAAGACAGTATCTGGCCAATCAATAATAATAAGCTCCATTATTTTTAAATAATGGACTCGTAGAACCATGGACTCCTAACGATTATAAAAGCGTTAATCATTTGCCTGGCAAGATGCCAACTGGACTTAGCACTTGCTTTCTGAACCATTCCATTCAGTTCTGTGCCAACCATCTATAAGTCTCTGATGATGGCCCATCTCATGACGCTCACGTTTGCTCAGAGAAAAGAGCTTATGCCTGTGCCCAAAGCAAGCTCCAGGGGCCGACACAGTCAGGCTTAGTGACTTGGCCTCATCACCACGGAGGCCACAATGACAAGAAGGACCGACCTCACACCGATCCGAAGGGTACTGAAAAGATGGTACTCAAATTATAAATGTATATAATTTGATGATTATTGTTATTTTGCGAAGACTCAGCCATTCCTGGTTCTTAAGAGTCTTGCGCACACACAGCCTGTTTCTATGCTTTATGGAAGACTAAGACACATCTAAACAATCTCCTTAATATGGAGGTGCCAACTGGAGCAGCAAGAGCTCTCCTTCTGATTGAGTCATGCTTTCCCGTCGTGCCCAGTCGTGACTTTAGAAAAGACTCATTAGCAGAATGGAATGGTTTTAGTAGACTGCCAGTGACTAAATACTGATAATGAAAAACTGGGAAGCATACAGGTGGTTCAAACACTGTGCTGTCTTTCAAAACATACCAAGAAAATTAATTTCAATTTGAATAAAAGTGGACAAATTACAGATACTTATTTTAAAATGCAATCTACCTTAACAAGACTTAACCCACATGTTAGCTTTTTTTCTTTTCTCTTCTTTTTTTACAATTTCACCTACATAGGCTGGTTGACTAGTAACCATAAAGGATTTCTTCCTTTGCAAGAAAGACAGTCTATAAAAAGGAAATGTAATATATGCTTAAATCAGAACATCCAAGGCTATGTGCAAAATAGATTGGAAAGTGCTTAAGAAAACTTAAGGCTGTATTGGAAAGGTACAAAAATCTGCAGCATTCAAAAAATAAACTTGTTTGGAGAAAGAAGCGTGTTGCAATTTTTAGTCACATCCCACCTATCTGTCTTCAGAATGTGAAAAAAACTGCCCATCAAAAACACTGGGTAAGGAAGAGGAACATTATTTTTACCTAGCTTGAAAACTGCTATGAAAAGATAGTCCTCTGGGGCCAGAGCAGGTGCAGCCAAAACAAGATAGATCTACAGCCACTGTGAAGGATCACATGGAATGAGGAGGTGGGGAGGGGGGAAGTGTGATTTAACACTAATATGAAATTCTTGTCAGGCTAAAATGCCATTAAAGTTCTGGATATCCTATAAAACCCGTTTTGTGAATGCTTTCTTAATTTAATATAAAAATGTTATCACAACCATGATATTGTCCCAGATAGCTGGTATCTTAGCCAAATTATAGCTTCTTCCTTTACATTCTCCTGAGAAATGCATATGATATTTAGGGAAAAGAGAAATAGCTTAAGAGAAATAGCAAGCAAACCTCATGAGAGGGCTTAGAAGAGATTCGTATAAGAAAGTCAAATGGGAAGACCCATGTTAAGTACCATCAGCTGACTTGATAGAACCAGTCCTGCATTTGGAAGCAGAGACTGTAAAACAAGGGCAATCATGGTTTGTTATGATGATCCTCCATTATATAACAGAATAAAGACTGTTTGACTCTTAAAGGTGCCAACAGTAGGCAGCATGGAGCCACTGCTGGACCCACGGCTCAGTTTACACGTTGTGGAGAACAGTACTGCAAGAAGACTTTAGATGATTTTCTTAGGCAAAGGAAAGTCATTATGCCAAGGACCACATTTTAACAGCTTCAATTCTAAGTCTGTCTCAAGATCCACCCCTCCACAATGGCCAGATTAGATTTCTTAATGACTCAGTGTTTCTACTGATGTTACCCAAGGTCAGTAAAGTCAAAACCCAGGAGACTAGACCCCATGACAAATCAAAGGACTTCTTTCACATCTTGCTGCCTTATCTTAAGGTGGACACTGGAGGTAGGTTTTTTTTTTTAACGTACATTAAAAATAAACTATGCTGGCATCTACCTAGTACTGGTCAATATAGCTTGGGTCACTGACTAACAGCTGTATGATACTGGTACCTAAATACTTGAGCCAATGTCAATGTTTGATCCTTGGTCACCAGAAGTAGTTTATAGTTAGTCCTAAATATTTTATAAAGATTATTTGAAAAAAAAAAAACCTTCCTGATTTAAGCTGTGGCAAATATAAATTCATTGTCTGAACCTCAAAGTAAAATTAGAAAAGTCCTTTGTAATTGATACTATCACATTGTGCTTGAAACAAACTTGACAAAAATGATGTTTCTTTAAGATTGGGGGTCAGTAAACTTGTTTTGTAAAATGCTAGATAGTAAATATTTTAGGCTTCACAGACCACATATGGTCTCTTTCATACAATATTCCCCAACCAGTGATTTAAAAACGTAAAAACTGTTCTTATTGTGGTCTGTTTGAAAACAAGCATGGGTGAAATCTGACTCATGGGCCACAGTTTACAAAGCCCTGTTTTAGATATCTCAGGATCCTGAAAAGAATATTTTCATTTCCTCCATTCAACCTAATATTTGCCGCTATAACAACTGGTCAGTAAGAACCACCAATTAAGACAAAGACTAATCCAGGTAAGACCTCTAATAAAAAGTAAAACTGGATAAAGGGTCATGAAAAAAATCTCCTGCTATCTTTCAAAGAGCCTACTTGGACTTGTTAAGTAAGCACAGCACTGAAGGATGTGACATGATCCTATGAGGAAGTGAATCCTGGTCGTTTAAAACTCATGAGGCTTTTTATCCAGAAGGCTGTGGTCAGGATTCTGGGAAGTTCTGCAGACCAAGGGGAGCAGTACTTGCTGTGTACATTCCTCACAGGAGTAGTGCTAGGTTATCTATTACTGTTCAGAAGGCTTTCAGGAAGTACCTGTGACATGAAACACACTGCAGGACTGAAGTTGAGTGGCACAGGGGACACCACCAGTGATCTTAGAACATGGGAAGCTTCGTGAAAGGAAAGGTGGAATGCTGCTTTAGGGGCACTAACTTCTGTCCCTATGGTTCTCTGCACTGTGGAGCTCCCTCACTAATGTCACCTCGGGGTGGGGTTCCCTCTGCCTTCCCCTTGCAAACCCCAGTCAGTGATCAGAGCCACACAGACGCTGAGAGCCCATAAAGCAACGCCCAAGATCAAAGACCAAGAAGCTCTGTGAGAAGTCTGTGTGCTCCCGCAGAGTCAATGGAAATACTTTCAGGCTGAACACTGAGAAGCGTTGCAAGCAGTGCTGTACCATGCCTGTCACGTTTCCCTGAGGCCTTCTGCCTGTCGGTCCAGCGCATAATGAAGGTTTCAGATTTCCAAGACCAATGTGCCTGCACTCCAAAAGTTCACCGAGTGCTACTTTTACCCCTGCTTCAAAGAAATTTTAAATTAACACAGAGCTCCTCATTAACCTCTGTTAACTTACTAAACAGTAAAACTCTAATTACTTGCCAACGAACCAGTTTCCAGAAGATGATAAAATAAAGATGTAAGAATTTTTTTCCACATTTAACATACACTATTCCCATTAGTAGTATTCTTCATAATGACTCTTGTAGGGTTCAACTTTAGTACATGAAGTCACTCGTGAACTGTTACAAGACAGCCTTCTATTTTTCTGACTGATGGGTACACATTTGTGTGGAACTATCTCCCTGATAGGTCCTCATGGAGCTATGATAGTGGTATTGCTCTTGACCTGACAGAATTAGATGACTTGTAGGGTCTCATCTGACCCAGATACTAAAGGTCTCTGGGCTGTAGGGCTCCAGATGGTACTAGATATCGTTTTTATCTTTGAGGAGTTGAGTTCACGTGGGCCTTTCATATCCCCATTTGTGCAGAGTGTAGAATACCAGAGACACTCAAAGAATACCTCTAAAGTAGAGAGAAGACTCATCCCCTCACCTCACCAGGATCAGATAAGAGTTTTGAGCATATTATGCCAGTGACAAATGACTACAATTGCCTTCCTGGTTCTTCCTCAAGACTACATCAAACCTGCCTATCATGGCACCTTCATTCCCTTTACCATCCAACCATGCACCATCACACCCCTACCCCAAACACCTGTTCCCTCATGAGAAATGCCAAAGACCTTAGTAGGGCTAAAAGAACAGGGATCCAGATGACACAGGAGGTGAATAGTGGATGAGAAGAGGAGCAAAAGCTATCAGTATTTCAGAAACGGAGAAGCTTTAAACAGGAATACAAAACCTGACAGAGTGGCCTCTCACTTCACACTGACAATCCTGAGCTTCTTAGAAACTATTAAAAAAAAAAACTACCTTACTACTAGAAAGCACAGTAGGCAGACTACCATAATAACAGTAGGAAATCTCAGAAACTCATCCCTTTCCAGACTTAGAACAAGTCAGAAATTCTAAGGGCTGGACACCACTAAACCAGATTAAAATTACTAACCAAAGCTGATCTTTCTGTATTGGATGCTTCATTCTGTGCTGCTTTCTAAGATACAAGCATAAAACTACCTCAAAATAATGGCAAGTGGAGATTCAGGATAATTCTCCATAGATACCTAGCCTGTCCCCAGTTGTGTTCAAAAACAGAGGGCTTATGATCACTAATATACCCAATCACATGAAATATTGGGAACCACTTCTTTATTTTTTTTAATTAATTTTTATTGGAATATAGTTGCTTTCCAATGTTGTGTTAGCTTCTACTGTACAGCAAAGTGAATCAGCTATATGTATACATATATCCCCTCTATTTTGGATTTCCTTCCCATTTACGTCACCACAGAGCATTGAGTAGAGTTCCCTGAGCTGTACAGAAGGTTCTCATTAGTTATCTATTTTATACATAGTATCAATAGTGTATATATGTCAATCACAATCTCCCAATTCATCCCACCCCACCCTTTCCCTTCTTGGTGTACATACGTTTGTTCTCTACGTCTGTGTCTCTATTTCTGCTCTGCAAATAAGATAATCTATACCATTTTTCTAGATTCCACATATATGCGTTAATATATGATAATTGTTTTTATCTTTCTGACTTACTTTACTCTGTATGAAAGACTCTAGGTCCATCCAAGTCCTACAAATGACCCAATTTCATTCCTTTTTTATGCTTGAGTATTATTCCACTGTATATACATACCACATCTTCTTTATCCATTCCTCTGTTGATGGACATTTAGGTTGCTTCCACGTCCTGTCTATTGCAAACAGTGCTGCAATGAACATTGGGGTGCATGTGTCTTTTTGAATTATGGTTTTCTTGGGGTATATGATCACTAGTGGGATTGCTGGATCATATGGTAGTTCTATTTTTAGTTTTTTAATGAACTTCCATACTGTTCTCCATAATGGCTCTATCAATTTACATTCCCACCAACAGTGCAAGAGGGTTCCCTTTTCTCCACACCCTCTCCAGCATTTATTGCTTGTAGATTTTTTTAATGATGGCCATTCTGACCAGTGTGAGGTGATATCTCATTGTAGTTTTGACTTGCATTTCTCTAATAATTAGTGATGTTGAGCATCTTTCCATGTGTTTGTTGGCCATCTGTATGTCTTCTTTGGAGAAATGTCTATTTAAGTCCTCTGCCCATTTTTAGATTTTTTTTTTTTATATTGAACTGCATGAGCTGCTTGTATATTTTGGAGATTAATCCTTTGTCAGTTGCTTCATTTGTTGACATTTTCTCCTATTCTGAGTGCTATCTTTTTGTCTTGTTTATGGTTTCCTTTGCTGTGCAAAAACTTCTAAGTTTCATTAGGTCTCATTTGTTTATTTTTGGCTTTATTTTCATTACTCTAGGAGGTGGGGTGAAAAAAGATCTTGCTGTGATTTTTGTCAAAGAGTGTTCTGCCTATGTTTTCCTCTAGGAGTTTTATAGTGTCTGGCCTTACATTCAGGTCTTTAATCCATTTTTAGTTTATTTTTGTGTATGGTGTTAGGGAATGTTCTAATTTCTTTCTTTTACATGTATTGTAGTTTTCTTAGCACCACTATTGAAAAGGCTGTCTTTTCTCCACTGTATACTCTTGCCTCCTTTGTCATAGATTAGGTGACCATAGGTGTGTGGGTTTATCTCTGGGCTTTCTATCCTCTTCCATTGGTCTATATTTCTGCTTTCATGCCAGTACCATACTGTCTTGATTACAATAGCTTTGTAGTAGAGTCTGAAGTCCAGGAGCCTGATTCTTCCAGCTCTGTTTTTCTTTCTCAAGATTGCTTTGGCTATTTGGGGTCTTTTGTGTTCCCACACAAATTGTAAAATTTTCTGTTCTAGTTCTGTGAAAGATGCCATTGGTAATTTGACAGGGCTTGTATTGAATCTGTAGATTGCTTTGGGTGGTAGAGTCATTTTCACAATATTGATTCTTCCAGTCCAAGAACATGGTATATCATCCCATCTGTTTGTGTCATCTTTGATTTCTTTCACCAGTATCTTATAGTTTTCTGCATACAGGTCTTTTGCCTCCTTAGGTTGGTTTATTCCTAGGTATTTTATTCTTTTTGTTGCAATGGTAGGGAACCATTTCTTTAAATCAAGAAGGTTACTAAATTTAAGTTTCCACTATGTTCACTGGCAAAAGATATTTTCTGCCAATCCAACTCAAGCTGAATACTTTGAGCCTTACATAGTGGCTTTTGTACTTACAGGCCATCATTCTTACATGACGCTTCCTAAGAGGTTTTAAAGCTACAACGAGAGATATCACAAAGTCTGCTAAAACTTATTTTTAAATTGCATCTTCTGTTAGAATATTAAATACAATTTGATAAACTAAAAGAGTATATTTTATGTAACACAGATAGCTTTTAGAACATGAAATCTATAAGAAGAGACATGAACACAAAGATATTAGGTACTAGTCACTCAAAAGTCTTTTGCCCCTGAGCCAATGTGAAATACTGAGTGTCAAATATCAATTGCCATGTCCCTGTGATTTTTACTATGATATCCTGTCACTGTGATACAAAGCGTCCTATGAAGGATAGTCAAACAAGGGTTATCTGGTCAGGTAGCCCATGGCTACAGCATCACTCTTCCAAAGTCATGACTGTGGACTGTCATAAAATCTAGCGAGGTTACACAAAGAAGAGAGGGAGCTTGGTTTTTAACAGTCTCTACCTTCATCCCTAAAACGGGGTCAGACATGTTACAGATGTTTGCCCTTGGTCATGAAGAGAGCTGTGGATCAATTAAATCAAATTATTGCCTCAACTGGAGGAGGGGGGGAAGAATCTTAAGTATCCCTGTGGGAGGCAAGTCAGGAACATCTTCACCCTAAGTGTAAAAATGACAGATAGTGTCTGGACTTAATTTTTCATAGTACTACAATCATTAAAGCAATGTAAGAACTACAAAGGTAGTTGAGCTGAAAAACCATCTCCCTTTCTTCTTCCTCTCTTCCTGTTATTAGAAAATAGTGGTTACTAGAAAAGCAAGACTTCAGGGTAGGAAAAGGGCAGGAAGGAGAAGCATATGAAGCAGCAAACTTAAGGGATTCAAGTCTCTTCAAAGAGCTCACAGACCTCTATATGTGTGTAGGTGGCTTTCTTCTTGTATGGCTTTGGGAGACAAGGCTGATTTAGAGAAAGGCAAGTATACATGGCTTCTACATGTTCCAACAAACAGGAATGAAAATGAAAAGACAAGTCACAGAAAATATTTGCAAAACATATACCTGATAAAGACCGGTAGCTAGAACATATAAAGAACTCTTAAAATTTAATAAGATAAATGACCCAATTTAAAAATGGGCAAAGTATTTAAATAGACATTTTGCCAAAGAAGACACACAAATGGCTAATGACCGCAGGAAAAGATGTTCATCATCATTAGTCATTAGAGAACTGTAAATTACAACCACAATAAGATACCACTTTATACTCACTAGAATGGTTATATAATTATATAAGACTACACACACACACACACACACACACACACACACACACACACACATATATATGACTGACAGTGTTATATATCCATATATACGTATATGACTGACAATGTTGTCAAAATGTGATGAAACTTGAACCCTCATATATTACTGATTGCTGGTGGGAATGTAAAATGGTGCAGCCACTCCTAAGTGTTTACCTAAGAGTAACAAAAACATATGCTCACACACAGATTTCTATACCAAAGTTCACAGTAATCCTATTCATAATAGCCCCTAACAGGGACTAAATGTGTATCAGTTGGTGAATGTATGAACAGAATGTGGCTTATCTTTACAGCAGAATACTATTCATCAGTAAAAAGGAACCAACTATATACACACTATATAACGTGGCTGAACATTAAAATCTTTAAGCTAAGTAAAAGAATCCAGATGCAAAAATAAACTACATATTATCTGATTCCACTTCTATGAAACACTCAGAAAAGCCCATCTATGGAGACAGACAGCATATCAGTGGTCTCCTGGAACTGGAGGGAGCAGGGACTTAATGTAAATGGGAACAAGATTTTGGGGAGGGCGATGAAACTGTTTTAAAACTCAATAGTGGTGATGACTGCATAGGTGTAAACAATTACTAACAACTATTGAATTGTACAATTAAAATATGTATATAAATTACACCACAGTAAAGTTGTTCAAAAAGAAACCCACGAGCATGACAAGAATCCTCTTTTCTTTTTACACTTTAGCCAAAAATTATGGTGGAACTCTGTGTGAAGTTTTTTTATTCCTTTATTTATTCACCAAACATTTATTGAATAATGGCCATGTACTCAAAATGGCTTTGACTTCGCCACCATGCTACGTTTAAAATATTTGATGACTGGGCCTTTTCCAACATCCCTAGGAATTTGGCAGTGATCAGACTATTTATTAATCCATGGGATTCTGAATCAGGGACAAAACAGGGCTGAAAATGGCAGACTGGGGGAATTCAAGGATTGACAATCCCCTCTGTGGGGCCTCAGGAAGCATCAATAGACCAGATTCTGGTCGGGCAGGTTGGCCAGCAGGAGGGACACAGTTCATCCAGTCCCACTGAAGGGAGTCAAGCCAAGCAGCCCTCCTGTGAACAGTAGGTGCTCTATACCACAACACCAGCTCTGGGATACAATTCTAACACCCACCTCATTCCCTAACTGAATTCTCATAACACTAAGCAAGCCCACTGAACTGTACTAAGGCTATAAAAGTTTAACATTATAATAGAGGGCACATTTGTCCAAACTCTATAAATGTTCAAAATTTGTACATTTTATCACATATAAAGGCACTTTTTTGTTCTTCAATTTCTTTTGTTATTCTAGTGCTATTTTGCAATACAGTAACATTAAAAATAAATGATATAAGGGATAAGAAGATGTAGTACATATATACAATGGAATATTACTCAGCTGTAAAAAAGAATGAAATAATGCCATTTGCACCAACGTGGATAGACCTAGAGGTTATCATACTAAGTGAAGTAAGACAGACAGAGATTCCACCTATCACTCATAGGTGGAATCTTAAAAAAAGATACAAATGAACTTATTTACAAAATGGAAACAGACTCACAAACTTTGAAAACAGACTTATGCTTGTCAAAGGGGAAAGGTGGGAGGGAGGGATAAACTAGGAGTTTGGATGTACACACTACTGTATATAAAATAGGTAATCAACAGGGACATACTGTAAAGCACAGGGAACTCTACTCAATATTCTGTAATAACCTATATGGGGAAAGAATCTGAAAAAGGATAGATATATGTATAACAATCATTTTGCTGTACACCCGAAACTAACACAATATTGTAAACCCACTATACTCCAATATAGAATAAAAATTACAAAGAAACGAAATTGAGCTATTTGTAATGAGGTGGATAGACCTAGAGTCTGTCATACAGAGTGAAGTAAGTCAGAAAGAGAAAGACAAATACCGTATGCTAACACATATATATGGAATTTAAGAAAAAAAAATGTCATGAGGAACCTAGCGGTAAGACAGGAATAAAGACACAGACCTACTAGACAATGGACTTGAGGATATGGGGAGGGGGAAGGGTAAGCTGTGACAAAGTGAGAGAGAGGCATGGACATATATACACTACCAAACGTAAGGTAGATAGCTAGTGGGAAGGAGCCGCATAGCACAGGGAGATCGGCTCGGTGCTTTGTGACCGCCTGGAGGGGTGGGATACGGAGGGTGGGAGGGAGATGCAAGAGGGAAGAGATATGGGAACATATGTATATGTATAACTGATTCACTTTGTTATAAAGCAGAAACTAATATACCATTGTAAAGCAATTATACTCCAATAAAGATGTAAAAATAAATAAATAAAGGATATAAACTTTAAAAAGAAACAGAACGTAGAAAATCCTTCAGGCAAGTAGGGAACACTTGAGTTTTTGCCAATCAAGCCCCATTGATGTCTAAGACATATATTAATTTTCTTAAAGACAAAATAGCTTGAATGTCAGGACCTCTACATTTAGACTTTATGTTCTTTCTTTTTATCTGGCACAGTGGTTCTGAAGCTGGAGAGAAGGAGGACGCTGCCCAGAACTGCATACACACACCCTGTGTAATGTACTATATGGATGACCTAAAGGGTTTTCCAAAATGGGAAGACTCTCAGAACCCATACTGCATAAAATCTGGACATTGGCATGGATGTCAGGATGGGAGGACTGTGATGAACCGACTAGGTCAACGAAGTTGGATTTCTAAGCTGTTCGGCTTCTCACTTTTTCTGCTTGAACATAACCATTGCTGGTATTTTCAAACTGTACTCATGGGAACAGAATATCAAAGTATCTTGGCAACAAATATTAATCCTTATTGTTGTCTCAGGAGGTAGACCAAAAAACAAACCCTATGTACATAGGAATGAAGAGAAAATCGCGCTTGAGAGAGCACTGGCTTGCTTTCTGTAAGACTCTAACAACCAATTTATTTGGCAAACATTACATTGAGCACTGATGCTTTGCAAGGCACAGATGCATGATGAATGCTTTCAAACTGCAGACTTTTATAACTTGAAAGGGCCCATTTTAAAGTTGTGACTCATTTATGGGCCTGAAAATGCTACATCTGTATGTATGAATCAGACCCTGGAAGTATAAGTTTACAAGGTATTACATGACCATCATCCACAAATTACAAAGCCATTGATGAAACGCGTAGACTTTACCTAGCAACAGCTGAAACTTGAAGTGGTAAGAAATAATCTAATTATCCAGGATACTGTTATAAAGCAAGGTGCCAGCAGGATGCATAGTTTATGACTACTTTTACAACTACTGAAGAAACTTGATGACAAGTAACATGCTTCAAATTTAAGTAAATCAACAGGAAATGAGGCATCTCTGGGGATCAGGGCTTGAAAAAGGGCAGGCCTTTGAGTGAGTCTCCTAAAAATGTAAGAAGTAAATCATAGACGGCAGATCAAGAAAACAAGCTCGTGTTCTAGAAGTGTAGCCTCTCATTTCGCATCCCCCTACATGTGATCCTATATAAATAATAAAAAAATAAATAAATAGAACAAATGAAACTTTCAGATCCCAGCTACCTCTCCTCCTTGAAAAACTGGCTTATATCACATTAAAAAAATAAAGCAAATGAAAACATTTTTGAAACGTGAAACTTGAAAGTTAGAACTTACATCATTTAATCATCCTAAATAGTTTATCACATAGTGAAACTTAAAGTTCAGTTTTATGTAAAATTGTCCTCTATATAGAGGAAGTCACAAATGTATATGGTTTGAGAGTAACAGGTTCACACCTGCTTATAAAATGGTAACCACCACAATGGTTAATTAATTTCCTAGATGTAAATAACTACCGTTCTATAATTTGGCCTTATTGGTTCTGAGGAATAAGGGTATTCATTTTACCTTAGTATGTACAAAATTTAGATGATATTCAGGGCCCATATTCAATAGAAAATGGAGACCTAAATCAGATGTCCTCTATGAATTGGTGCTAAAAGTGTAAAAACCTGTTTAGTTACAAAATAAGATATTCTAATACTACAAGGACTTTCCTTAGCAAGTCCTCCTTCATAATACTGATGTCTGAAGACATAACCAATTCTTGTGCTAAAAACAGCTATTTTATATGAAATATATGTTGTATAAAGTTTCATTATGGGGCATGATTTGACATAGGATATAACATTCTATGTTATAATAAAATAAGTTTCAACTGCATTTCAGAAATCACCTTCCAAACAATTAATAAGAATGCAATGTGACCATTAGTGACAGAGTTAAGAAAAAAAGGCTAAATTGATTAATGGAAGAAATGAAGCATGCTTTTAAGACACTGAATAATAGATTCTAAACACAAATCAAACTCCACTCCTCAGGTTGCCTTGGAAAATTAAAAAATAAATACCAAATGTGTTTCCATCTGTTTTTAGTGGTGGAAAGAATTTATTCTTAATCCGCCTAAAATGCAGTTTAGATTATTAGAAGCTATTCAAAATAAATTTCATTGTTTGCTTCTCTAATTTTCCCCCTTTGAAAAAAAAGCAAAGCATTCTTAAGTCATTTTTAGAAAATTTACTCTAACTACTGCCTATTAGTTAATGCACACAAATGCTCTTAGTTTAAAACAATGAGATGATTAAAAAGAGTGTTTTTAGCTACTAATGTCTTAACTAAAGGAATCTTTTCCAGACACAGAAACAGTGCCAGCATGTCTAGTTTATTACACATTTCTACAATGTCACTTTTCTGCTTGGTAACATTGCCAACAAAGTTCCCAGTTTGCCTTTCTTTCCCCTTCTTCCTCTCCATCCTAAAGTTGGCTCCTCTCCCACATTATAAAACTTGTAGCAAAAATAAAAAGAATATATTGAACCAAGAAACATTTCTAAAAATTCTCAAACTGTATAGAAAGTTACAACCCCTTTCTATAACCTTTGGAAACTTCAGTGTTGACATAGTACTATGTTGGCCAAATAAATGTTCTTTTCCCCTCTTGGATATTCTCAATGCACATTCGCATATTAAATGCTCTGAGAAGTAAAAAAGAAAAAAAAAACCACTTTTCTTTATGTAATACAGCACTGGCCCATGGTATCCAGTCCTACCCCTTGTAAAACAGCTACTAACCTTCCTCCAAAACACTGTCCAGTGAAACACACTTTGGGATGAACAACTCACCTATGCCATCTTTACAGAGCCAGTGAAGCCTCAAAAAGATTAGGTCAGGATAGGGTAATTCCTAATTTTCAGGACCACAAGCTCTGGAAGTCAGACTTCTTCTAAGATATAAATGTTCCTGAAGTTTCTCCTGAACAGCCTCAGGACACACTTCCCAGGCTGCTTCAAAAGGGAGTGTTCTTTGCAGGCCTGATGTCACCTCAACACAAGGCCAGACCAGAATCAGAGAGAGAAGGGATATTGTAATCTGGTCTGGGGCAGCCTCCTTCTGACAAGTGTAGGGCACAGAAATAATGCCAGACACTTCCTGCTCTGCTTCCTCTTATCAAAGAGAGAAAGAGAGAGAGAGAGAGAGAGAGAGAGAGAGAGAGATGAAGGAAGGGAGGGAAGGAGGAAGGAAGAAGGGAGGAAGGAAGAAGGAAGGAAGGGAGGAAGGAAAGGAGGAAGGAAGGAAGGAAGGAAGGGAGGGAGGGAGGGAGGGAGGGAGGGAGGGAAGGAAGGGAGGGAGGGAGGGAGAAGGGAGGGAGGGAGGGAAGGAAGGGAGGGAGGGAGGGAGAAGGGAGGGAGGGAGGGAAGGAAGGGAGGGAGGGAGGGAGAAGGGAGGGAGGGAGGGAAGGAAGGGAGGGAGGGAGGGAGAAGGGAGGGAGGGAGGGAAGGAAGGGAGGGAGGGAGGGAGAAAGGAAGAAGGAAGGAAGGGAGGAAGGGGGAAAGGAAGGAAGGGAGAAAGGGAGAAGGAAGGGAGGGAGGGAGGGAGAGAGGGAAAAAAGAAAAGAAAGAAAAAGAAAAGAAAAAAAGAGTTCTTATAACTTATAGGTAAATCAGAGGTACATGATCTGCCAGGGAAAGTAATACTGTCAGGAATAGATGCCTCCTATAGGATGCCCTCCTCATTATTGGATAATATTTTCCAGAAACCTCTAGATGTGCTGTGCTCAGTAGAAGGAGACAGATAGGTTTGCCAAACAAACTGCTCCAGAAAGCCATCTGCCTTTCTCTCTCTCTCAAAATCTCTCTCCTTTAAAAAATATTTTTAGAGTTATTCTAATAAACTAAGAAGAAAATTTCTGTCAGGTGTGAATCCCCTTTTATAGGGAAAGAATATTTGGACGAATCGAAGATGGACCTGGTGGAGCTCATTCAAATCCAAATTCCAAACCAAATAATTAAGTGAGTTGTGTATTATATTTAAGTATTGCAGATTTCACAAAGGAAAGGAAGGAAGGAGAGAAGGATGGATGGCCAGAAGGAAGGCCAGAGAGTAAACATCTAAGGAAATGAAAGATGCAGGCTACAGCATGTTCAAAATTAACTTGGAAAAACAAGGTAAATTTTAAAAATATCTTTGTATCTTACACATTACAGTCTAGAGATTGTGTGTAGCAAAATGGGAAGTTTAATGAAAAACAGAATGTGGAAAATCTCCTACTATCACAATGCTGATTAACGATTTTCTTCTCAACACTTGTACAATTATAAAATGTTGTCTTTGGAAGAGAAAAGCTTATCAATCCATGTAGTTTTGCAATGAAGAATCCAAGGCAAAAAGAAGCAAGCTGGTTGACCCGAGGTCACTGAGCCCCTAAATTGCACCTACTGGGACTAAATCCCATGATTGTCCCAATCATGGCTGTGGGCTCTTTCCCTTCCCCGACCCATGGATTTGTTCCCTTTAGGTGACTGTTGGCTGCAGACTCTCATTCTTGATATGAAACAGACAATTTTCACTTTCTCATGCCTTTCTATATGAAGACAAGGATGATCCGTCACCTAACGATCTCAGCGCGTTTAAAAAGCACACATACTTTGGGATGTGAGAAGGTTTGGCACAGCTTGCCTCCGTCTTTCTGTGTTTAGGGACAATGGGTTAAAAAGCTAAGATGAACGATTTTGAAAAGAAAAGGAATGACATGTGCACGATTTTGAAGCTGTGTTATTGAATTGGCCCTTGGGAAGCATATGCACTAGGGACCACCCATATAAGTGTATGTGTTATTCCATTATGCTTTTATCGCCATTGTTATGTTGTTACGCACAACATTTAAGGAAGAGTAATCTTCATAAACTAAATAGGTATATCAACTAAGGTTTTCCATATTTATTCTTGAAACTTTATAGGTACAGCTGCTCCAGAAAATATGACAAGCCTCTAAATACCATGATTGCTAGGAAACAAAGCATTACCATAAGCAGTCTACCTTTCTTTAAAAGGAAAAACTTTAATCCCTCAAATGCCATATTTATGTAGAGAAGTTCTAAAAGAGATTCAGGTACATAATATTAAAAACTTGTCACTACAAAATTTCTCATAAAAGCAGATGGACTCACCAAACATGCTGGCCTCAGCTCCCTCCCTAGACCCCCTTAAAATGACTAGAAAACAAACAAAAAAAGCACAACCCCACAGGGGTTATGAGCGCCAATACGATAATAAAGTAGCTAGAAAGCCAACTGACCAGCGATAGCTTGAGAAAGGAGAATTCTAGACCAGCAGTGGGGAAAAGTCAGGAAGCAACCATATTTGCACTGAGAACCAGCAACCTTGCCCCTGCCTACACACACACACACCAAAGACTCAGGAATTCTCGGCACCAGTACCTCTATGAGAGGAGATAAATGACAGAGCTTTCAACGTGAGGACAGGTTCAAACACTGCATAAAAGCAGTTAGACATCTAGATTCCCTCTTCCACTCTGTGTAACTGGTAATGCCTTTTGCCAACCTGGAAGAAGTCTGCAAATATATTGTCTGGAGAGGTAAAACACAAGGTCTATGGGCTGACTGCAGGGCGTTAAGCACTGGAGAGAGTAAGCCTATTCCATTGCAACTAGGAAGACAAATACACGTTCACATATTAACTGCTGAAACCCCTTCTTTGCCCCACCTTTCAGTTCCCAGAACACTGCCATCCAAGCATCCACTTTCATGGCAGGACAGTAAAAACACTTCCCATGAGCCAGTCGGATTGTTCAGAAAAAAATAAAAATACGTAAAGATACTGAAACCGGTGTTCCATGCACCCACCCAAATTACCCTGTAGTGAAGTCCACAGTCAACAAGTTCTAGATGTGTGCAGAAAGCTTCTAATCAGGTCTTTAGTGTCTCAATCTTAAGTATGAGTGGACAGCTAAGGTTACTTAAATACTTAAAGAAAGCTTCTAAAACAGACAGAAGCCAAAAACAAAAACAAAAAACAAACAAACAAAAAAAACCCAGAAAAATACATCTTTGGGGAAACAAAAAATATACAAAGGGAAAAATTTCAAACATTATCATTAACATCTCTAGAGAAATAAAACAGTACATCTATGAAAAAAAAGAATGATGCTAGTTTAAAAAATGGGCGTTTGAGGATCAAATATGAGACTTTGAAAATTAATACACAGTAAAGAAGAAATAAAATTCCAAAAGAAAGCGTTTGAAAGATAAATTGAAGTTAATCTCTATATATGAAGGGAAAACAGAGATGGAAGACAATACAGAAGGAAATAAGAAAAAACTAATAGAGGAGGGCCGATATCCATAAACAAAAAAACAGGAACAAGAATCATTGAATAATTCAAGAAAAGTTCCAAGAACTGAAGGAAATTAATTCCAAGATTGAACAGGCCCACTGGATTAAAATAGAATAACACCATGATATACCCTGGTGCAATTTTAGATCATTGATTCTAAAAGCTTCCAGAAAAAAAAAGGGGGGGATTAAATAATGAGAATAGCATCAGACTACTGGACCCTGGATGCCAGAAGAAAATGAAGTCTTCAATATTCTTCGAGAAAGTGCTTTTCAGTCTAGAGTTTTCTATCCAGCCCAGTGATCAATGAAGCAAGAGACAAGAATGAATGCTGCCATACCTGAAAGGTCTCAAAAAATCCCTCTCTTACCCAGTACCTTTCCTCAGAAGCTACTGGAAGATGGAGTTTCCAAAATGAGGGAATAAATGAAGAAAGAGGGAGAAATGAGGTTCAAGAAAAAAGGTACTCAACATACAAACAAGGCAAAGGAAATCCCCAATACGATGGAGAAGCAGTTTACAAAGTCTCCAGAAATTCAAGTTCAAGGTGAAATGGATAGATTTTCCCCAATATAGAAATCCAATATAGAAAACTGAGCAAATAAAGAGGCAATTATTAATTCCAGAGAAAATTTTAAAAATGTGCAGAAAAGGCAAAATGTTTATAATATACTACATAGTTCAACTACAAGTGCAGTCCGCATAGTCATAATAATGTAAATATGCAATATGGATTACTGGTGTTTACATAACTTACCGAGAAGAAAAATTACTTTTTTGGGGGGTAGATTCGGGAAAGTGTGTACATGAAAGTGAAAGAAAACTAAAACTGCAACTTCCCTAAAAATCTAGATGAAAAATCTAAAGGTAGCAAATAAGCAATGCCATTTAGAAATATGGAAAGCAATTACTAAAGAAATGGCTGAAGGAATTTAAAGTGATTGCTTCTGGAAAGTAGAAATGGGTGAGGTGTGTTCTGAGTTTGCTATTTTTGCAACAATTCTCATACAGATATTTCCTTTGTTAAACTATTTGTGTGTGTGTATATGAATGTTTGATTTTCAAAAACTAAATTTAAAAATACCTAGCTACTACAAACACCAACATCCTAATATTTAACAGTTCTATAAACTCCTAAGTCATTCCTATATGTCTATTGCTAATTTCAACTGGAATTTTCTTCACCAAGGTCACAAGAGGTTCCCCCCTCATTATGGTAGAGTTCCTCCTGTTTACATAACAAATCTATTTTTGCTTGTTTGTTAAATGGCAAGGTTAACATCACAGATGCTCTAACTGATTAACCTAGACTCACTGAACAGTTTCTGAGTTCTGAGACCGTGTCTAGCCTCTACACCACCAGAGCTCTTCAGACAATAAAACAAATACACACAGTCTCTTTTCACTAACTGTTGAGAGGTCAATAAAACCAAATATACACCTATAAGCCCCTTACCGGTAATCACGTGAACACTGTTATAAAAAGGCACTACAATCAACAAACCACTTTGAGACATTCCCTACAGTTCACACATCGTGCATCCCCACTTTTCCACTGGATTTCTGTCTCAACAATAATCAATACTATAACCAAAGAGGTGCCAAAATGATTCAGTATTACCGTTAAACAAATGTTTCTGATGGAAGTCTCCTATGCAATTTGTAGGTCTCCAAGTTTTGACAAGGATTATAAAGGCAGCCCTCTACTGAAAACTGATTAAATTAGAAAAGAAAATACATAATCATCAAGACATTGCTGTATGCAAGGTATCTTAAGAAAAGTTCTGTCACACTCATTTAAAAGAAGCACATTAGAGAACCCCAGATTTTCAAGAGTGAGTCTCTACGTACCTCTAGTCTAAAATGCATTCTTTCTCCCACTTTCAAGGACACCATAAGACAAATTATGTTCTCAGGAAAAGAAACAAACTTACCTTTCACAAGCTCGGACAGTCCATGCAGCAATTATCCATAATGAGATACTAAAAACCAAGAGTACAGTTCCTGGGCATATAGTCATTAAAGTCTTCATAACAAAACGCGTATTGAAGTTTATCTTATTAAGTGCTCCAATGCTTCTAGAAGAGGCATCAGTGAAAAGTTTGCTGTGTAAAAGCATGACTCTGGCAATCAGATAGAGTCTTAAGAACATTGGTATAGATAAAATAATATCCACATCAGCAGTGGTGGTGGATGGGGCATAGGAGAAGGCAAGCCGGGCCGTCCATGTGAACGTATAATTCCCAGGTATGGGATGAATAGCACACACCAGTATTTCCAAGCAGATGAAGAAAATACGCTCATAAGTCATGGCTATTCTCCAGTCATCTGCTCCATTGTCCACCATGAACAACTGAAAAAATAAAGTAGAAAATCAGCTTCAGTATGGCATGAATGGTCCACAAGTGTTAGTGCAGATTTTTAAAATACATAACAGGTAGGTGACTTTTAGCAACCATGGCGAGCTCTAGGTCATAACTTCTAAATGCTAGCCCACGCACCGCAACGGAGAGTAGCCCCCGCTCGCCGCAACTAGAGAAAGCCCGCGTGCAGCAATGAAGACCCAATGCAGCCAAAAATAAATAAATAAATAAATTTAAAAATAATAAATAAATAAATGCTAGCCAGGTACACTATTTTAAGAAATTGGTATTGGCACAAAAGGAGAACTTTATTTTGTTAACAATTAAAATTACAAACTTGCTATACAGGAGCCGAAGATATTTTGGAGTCCATGCCCCTGGACAATCACGTTAGTGACATCATTTTAAAATAAGGGGCTTGGGCCTGTCAGTAATGTACTTCCTCCTTAGATGAAGTCAGAAGGACTTTCCTTATAACAAGTTGCTCTCTTCTTTCAGGGTCTGGATCTAAACCTTGCACAATTCTAGCCATATTCTCAGTGAAATCTATTTACAGTGCCTCTGCAATCAGTTATACCCTATAATGCAACAATGCCTGAGTGTTCTTAAAGGAAATCTTATTCTTGGCTTCTGAGAGGAAATCACAAGGGACCATAGTCAAATGTGGCAAAAACATTTCTTCCAGCTTCCTCGCTCCTGCTCTATTTTTTATCTCTTTTCTTCTGCTCTCCCATAGCTTTCCCTTGGATTATTAATTTGTTTTCCATCTTTCTTTCTCTAATAAAGTTTCCTTTTTCCTATTTCTGTCATTCTTCACTCCACAATGAAAGAAAACGAAAAGAAAAGGAAAAAAAAAGGAGATAGATAGACGATAGATAGATAGACCAACCGACCATAAAAGGAACAGAAAAGAATGTTTCCTGTCTTTGCTGGTTGTTCAGTAAACAAGTCCCCCAGGCTCTAGTCCATAAACAACCAAAGGCATCTGGAAATGTGTGGTGACATTTCTGACTGCCGCAGTGACTTGTGAAGGCTACTGGCATTTAGAGCCAGGAAGCCAGCGGTGCCAAGCAGGCTGAGATTCTAAGAGTCCCACGCACAAAAAAGACCTGTCTGCCCAGAATGCCGACAGTGCTCCCCCACTGAGAAAGATGACATATTCTTTGCCTTTTGGTAAGTAGCCAACTTATGTAGAAAGCATGAGATGAAAGCAACCCAAGTGAGCACAGTGTGTTCTCAGGTAAGTGAGTCGCAAAGGAAGGTGGCTGAGCAGACCCCCAGGATGACTAGATTCTGTGATCTCTGCTCCTCTGGGGTCAAAAAAGAATCGTTTTCCCACCACTTAAATGGTTACAAATTCCCATTCTAGGGTAATTATTCTGCAGGTCCTAGCTACTGCCCATGCTGTTATTCAAACACTGCCATCAGCGCTACTTTGCAAGGACAGGAATTTGAGGACAAAAATGATCACTTCTTTCTGGTACTTCAAAAAGTTAGAGAATAAGAAGAATCCCTTGTCAAAATTTTAACAAATTAAGTTATGGCAACATAATGGCTTTGGGTATGCCTTTATCATATCTTTTCATCTACGGACCTCAAAGTGTTTGATAAATAAATGCTAACAGACAGTACAAATTAGATTTTCCAGTGTCCAATAAAGAAACAGATCCTAAATAAAGCTGCCAAGCTGGCTATATAAATATTCCTGTTCAGTTCACCACTTTCAATACCACGTTGGCATAAAGGATTTCATTAATAAAGATATACAAAAGATTCTATAGAAAAAATGGTAGACATCTTCTAAACTCTGTATCAGTAAGTATTTACTGGGTACTTTATAACTCTAAAGGAATGTGACCCCAAAATCTTTTAAGGTGTTTATGTCCAAAAGAATGTATCCCTCCAACTAGTTACTTTGAGAGGCTCTGTATATTCTACAGATGCTATCACTGCTCTCTTTGTAAATTGCTATCAGGGCCTAGTATAAGTCACGTAAGAAAAACAGTATTGTTATTTAAATCTACATTTCCATTTCTACCAAAAATGGTATTACCCAGTTTGTCTACTTTCTTCACCAAACATGGCTCTTAACGACTTGGCAAAAAATCAAATCCACCCCCAAAAGGAGTACCAAGCACGAAGACTCCGGCTGAGCACAATTCCAAGACAGGCTTTGCCCACACCATTCTGGGCAACAGCAGCTTAAGTGCAGAATGAGTACCTTCCCAGGTAAGTGGTAAAGAAATGTATAATTCTCATATATTACTTCCAGTCTCATACATTTCCAGGCCTGGCCCTCCTCCCATCACTTAGATAAGAGCACTTGTTCCTCTGACCTCAGGCTACTCTCTTTTTCCAGGCCCCTTTGCATTGACCCCTCTGCTCACTTCCCTAACTAGGCTGGCTCTCTCTATTCTTTACCATCACTTCAACCATTATGTCATCGGTATTCTCAGCAGCCTTCTCCTTTATATTCTGGTGGACCTGCCCTGGTAACTTTACATCTAAGACCTGCAGGTGGGCTGGGGTCACCACATGCCTGCGCCTTTAAACTCAACTGAACACTTAGCATCCCTGTGATCATGCCCCAGCTCCCTATAGCTTCTGCCCTGAAAAATCATCTTTCTCCTCTAGAGCCAATTTTGTTCCCCTGTCAGTACACTTTCCCCCAGTATCAGAAATACCTCTACTTTATACTTCAGCCACAAACTCAAGTACATCTCACCTTTTCTCCTTATTTCCCTTCTCTTTTGTTCCACCTATTTAAAGCAACGTTACACGAAAACCCAGTTCTCCTGCACTGACAGCCTAGTTCCTGTGCTTTCTCTCTCTCAGCAGAGTATACAAGCAAGTTCAAATCTGTACTGTTCATTAAAATCAAAGCAACACAAACAAACAAGGACTCCCACTGGCTCTATGTCTGCCCTAAGCGGTGTTCACTTTCTCACTTTTCTTTCATGCCTCAACACCCCCATGGGGCTTCTATCCTCATCACCCCACCAATATAGCTCTTGCTAAGGGTCACTCAAAATACCTTAATTATGAGATCTGGTCCTTCCATCTTAATTTTTATCTCACTTGATCTGATATAAATCACTCCTTCCTTCCTAAAAAAGATCTTTGCTCTTGGCTTATGTGACATATTGCTTTGTTCATCTGCTGCCATGCTGAAGAATCCATCTCAGTTTCCTTAAAAAGCACCTTCCTCCTCCCCATTCAAGTGCCCCTGCTCTACTGAGGTCCATCTCTGACTCTTCTTTCTGTACTTTCCTAGGTGATCCCTTCCCTGCCTTTTATCTCCACCACCAGATTCCTCCTACTGGAAGCCATCCTCCATCCTCCAATGACCTTCTGAAAATGTAAATTATATAATCTTGCCGTCAAGATTAAAACCATTCCAAGCCCCCCATTCGGCAATCTGGTTTTGCCTATCTATTCAATCTCATTGCCCATTACTCTTCTTACATTTTCCTCTGGTTGCAGATTTCAAAACATACTACCTTAATTGTGCCTCTATGTCCTTGTACATTCTGTCTTAAGGACTGGAAAGTCTTTCCACCTAGCAAATTCTTATTCCTTTAAGACCAATTCCACAGCCTCCTCCTTTGGGACACTGTCCAGGCCCCAGACAAATCTGCAAAACTCCCCCCTTTGTTACACCATGATCCCTGTATGTGCCTCTTATTGATGCTGCCACAGAGGACAATAGGATTTTTTTTGTCAGACTGTCACCCCTACTTGTCTGTGAGGCTCCTTGAGGACATGATCCACATCTACCTAGTAGAGAATAATAAACACCTGGAAAATGAACTACCTTGATATTTCTCAGTTAATATTGATTAATCACTGGACAGGTCCTAACACTGATGATACATGCTCATGGGAGATGAGAATACTAATGCAGAACATAAGTGAAATAAATCTATGACATTTTCCAAATTGATACAGAACACATCCTATTAAATGTTCAGGCATTGCAGCAGCATAATTGTGCAATTCCATAACAAGTTCAGTAACATCTCCAGAGAAAATTTCTATCATGTAGTTGCTTTCTACTATCAGGGGTTTAATCAACACCTAAAACGATTTTAATTCTTGGTTTTATCACAGCACATACTTCAATGCCAAAGTTAAGAAAGAAATATTTCCTCTACTCTTCACATAATCCCCACCCTTAGTGGCTGCTTACTCCTTTAGTTTATTCATTTATTTACTAAATATCCAGTGTACTGAATACTCACTATGTGCCAGGCACTGTGCTACGTACTAGCCACCCAGTAGGATTTAGAGCAGAGAGTCTGCCCCATGGAACTAACTTTCACCAGGAAAGAAAGACAAAATCAAAAAAGCAGACCTAAAGCAATTTAATGAAGTAATTATGCCTGTGGACACTGTGATGAAGGAAACAAATAAGAGATGAAATAAAGAACAATAAATTGGTGGTGACAGCAGATGTGGTCACCAGGGAAGACATTTTGAGAAGTACCATTTAAGGCAACACCTGGACAAAGAGAAAAGCCAGTCATATAAACTGCCAGGAGAAGAACATTCTAGGCAGAGGAAATAGCACATGTAAAGGCCATGGGCTATAAAAGCTTAGCATGCTTAAAGAAATGAAAGAACACCAGAGTGGCTGAAAGTTAACGATCAAGGGGAAGAGTGAAAGGAGATGAGCTTGAAGAGCCAAAGATGGACCAGACATGCAGGACCTTGTTGGCCATAGTGTCAAGACTGGATTTCAGTCCAAGTGCAGTGGGAATCCACTGAAAGGTATTAAGCAGAGGAATGACACGATGTGATTTACAGATAAAAGGGCTGATCCTACTGCTGTGGGAAAACCAGAGTTTACAAGGGAGGATACTAGTTAGGAAGTTCTATTGCATCTGATTAGTTGTAGTTAGCATCCCCCTGACCTAGACCAGGGTGAGTAGGGGTTGCCATGGAAATGCATATAGTGGGTGCACTAGAAATATAGTTTGGAGATCTTGCTAGAATTTGCCGATGGGCTGAATGTGGGAGTGATTAAAAAAAAAAAGAATCATAGACAACTGAGTTTCTACTCTGTCAAACACAGTGGATGTCTGTGCCACTTCCTGAATATAATGGGTCGGATGCAAGGAGTGGGGAGGTTCCATTTTGGCCACTGTCATCTGAGTACAGATGCCAAGTAGGCAGCAGGATATGCAAGTCACTCAGAGGAGAAGTCTGGACTATTGAAATAAATTTGGAAGGTGTCAATATTTAGGTAGTTTTATGAGATCAAAAGAAAAATTAGAGAAAATGAAGAGGACAGGACACAAGGCCAAGTCCTGAGGAATCCCAAATGTGGAGAGCAGCTGGAAGGTCAAGCCCTTCTGTGAAGCAGGAAGAAAAGAAAGTGTTATTTTTGGAGTCAAGGGTGAGGGCTGTCAATTATTAACTGTAAAATATTTACCAAATTCAGAGCTATGTTAATGTACTTAATATTCTATACAGAAAATGAAAACACTCTAAACATCACAGTTTTTCATCATCTGATTCCATGTCGAGTTAAAATCCAACTGTAAAAATACTCCCATTACATTCCATATGATCCATATAATATATATATATATATATATATATATATATATATATATGATCTCTTTTAGGCTAACTTGTGGGGGAGTTAAAGTCATCAAAATGACACATGAAACCATCTCTATATTCATTTATCATTTTGATGTTGATAAAAGAAGAAAGATTTTAGGGCAAAAGCATGAGTTTCATCTACTTTAATTCTAGAGCTGTGGTTAATGGTCTTTGCCAAAGTAAAGTAACTTGTAGGCACAACAGAATATGCCCTACGAATATATCCCACCACAAGCTTGAACTTTCCAGTGCAACTGCTTTATAGTTGCTCAGATACTCCCAAAATAATCTACTTCAAGCTCATTGTCCAAGGTGAACTGGCAGTGAGAGTCATCAGCAGGAAGAAGGTGGGAGAGGTCTGACATAGTGATCAGGTCACATGCTGGCATGGGAAACTGCTCAGCCAGCTCAGGAGAGCGAGGGGCTCAGCTGCAGAAGCCTCAGCTGCCTTTGACATATGATTTTCCTCTTCAATGAGGCTGAAAGCTCTATGGTCTGATCTGGGCCAGTGTCTTTCATATCCTGAGTTTCCTTTCTGGTAGAGAATTCACAGCAGTGCTCAGCAAAATAGTGGTGCTTGAAAATCATTCTGAATAAAATAAATTTAGGCATATATTTGTTAAGAAAGTAAGTATAGGTAGAATAGCCAAAAAAACTCTGAAAAGAAACAGTAATAGGGAGAAGCAGCTCTGATAGATTATTAGACAAATTAATGATTGAAACCATGTGGTACTGGCACATAAAATAACAGAGAGGCCAGTGGGACAGGAAAGAAAGTTCAAACTAGACCCAACACACTGGGGACTTCACAGGATTATAAAGGCAGACAATCAAATCAGTGGGGAAAACGCAGTTTATTAAAAAATGATTTGGGGACAACTAAACAGCCATCTAGAGAAACATAAAGTTGAAAGGATGCCTCATAGCAAATACATCAAGAAAAATTCCTGGCGGAGGAAAGATTTAGATGTAAAAATGAAGCTATTAACATATTAGAAGAAATCATGTGAGAATTATTTTGCAAGCTCACTAAAAGGAAGGCCTTTTCATTTATTTATTTATTTAAGTATAGTTGATTTACAATGTTGTGTTAGTTTCAGGAGTACAGCAAAGTGATTCAGTTATACATACATATGTATTTTCTTTTTCATATTCTTTTCTATTATGGTTAGGAAGGCCTTTTAACTCTGACAAAAACACCAGAGTCTTAAAAGAAAATACTGATACATTTTTGGATTGACTACACTAATCTTTTGCTTTCTGCACCTGGCCAAAACTGTAACAAAGAGAATAAAAAAGACAAACACCAAACCATGCAGAAACTCTTCACAACTGTTACCACAAAAAACTCATTTCCCCAACTGTATAAAATTTCTTATAAATCCTTAAGAAAGAGATGAGCAGCCTAACAGAAAAATAAACAAAGGATACAAACAGCAGGCCATGGAAAAGGAACTAAAAATAGCTCTTAAACCTATATTAAAAAAAGATGCTCAACTTCAATCATAAGAGGAAAATGTGATACCATGTTTTTGAGCCGTCATATTAAACAATACCTAAAAGTTTTATAACACACTATATTAGTGAAGGTGTGGAGAAACAGGAAATCTCATACATTGTAGGTGGAAGTGTAAATCGGTATAAACCCTGGGAGGGCAATTTATCACATTATAAATGTACATACTCTTTGATCATGCAATTTCATTTCCTTAGATGAAATTTGTCCTGTTGACATATTTACCCATGTGAGAGCAAACATGTATGATCATTTGTTACAGCACTGATTGTATATTAGCAAAAGACTAGAAATAATCTCAATATCCACTAACAGGGAAGAGGGTTAAACAACTTAGAGATGTCTACAAAATGGAAGAGTATGCTGTTAAAAAAAAAGATGATAAAATTGTTATATACTATTTAAGAAAGTGGTCTACTTTTTTTTTTAACATCTTTATTGGAGTATAATTGCTTTACAATGGTGTGTTAGTTTCTGCTTTACAACAAAGGAAATCAGTTATACATATACATATGTTCCATATCACTTCCCTCTTGCAACTACCTCCCTCCCACCCTCCCTATCCCACCCCTCTAGGTGGTCACAAACCACCTAGCTGATCTCCCTATGCCATGCAGCTGCTTCCCACTAGCTATCCACCCTACATTTGGTAGTGTATACATGTCCATGCCACTCTCTCACTTCATCACAGCTTACCTTTCCCCCTCCCCATATCCTCAAGCCCATGCTCTAGTAGGTCTGTGTCTTTATTCCCGTCCTACCCCTAGGCTCTTCATGACATTTTTTTTTCTTAGATTCCATATATATGTGTTAGCATACGGTATTTGTTTTCCTACTTCTGACTTACTTCACTCTGTATGACAGAGTCCAGGTCCATCCACCTCACTACAAATAAATCAATTACATTTCTTTTTAACGTTGAGCAATATTCCATTGTATATATGTGCCACACCTTCTTTATCCACATCTTCTTTATCCATTCATCTGTTGATGGACACTTAGGTTGCTTCCATGTCCTAGCTATTGTAAATAGAGCTGCAATGAACAACTTGGTACATGACTCTTTTTGAATTATGGTTTTCTCAGGGTATACGCCCAGTAGTAGGATTGCTGGGTCATATGGTAGTTCTATTTGTAGATTTTTAAGGAACCTCCATACTGTTGTCCATAGTGGCTGTATCAATTTACATTCCCACCAACAGTGCAAGAGTGTTCCCTTTTCTCCACACCCTCTCCAGCATTTACTGTTTCTAGATTTTTTCATGATGGCCATTCTGACCAGTGTGAGATGATATCTCACTGTAGTTTTGATTTGCATTTCTCTAATGATTAATGATGTCGAGCATTCTTTCATGTGTTTGTTGGCAATCTATATATCTTCTTTGGAGAAATGTCTATTTAGGTCTTCTGCCTATTCTTGGATTGGGTTGTTTGGATTTTTGTTATTGAGCTGCATGAGCTGCTTGTAAATTTTGGAGATTAATCCTTTGTCAGTTGCTTCATTTGAAAATATTTTCTCCCATTCTGAGGGTTGTCTTTTGGTCTTCTTTATGGCTTCCTTTGCTGTGCAAAAGCTTTTAAGTTTCATTATGTCCCATTTGATTATTTCTGTTTTTACTTCCATTACTCTAGGAGGTGGGTCAAAAAGGATCTTGCTGTGATTTATGTCATAGAGTGTTCTGCCTATGTTTTCCTCCAAGAGTTTGATAGTGTCTGGCTTTACATTTAGGTCTTTAATCCATTTTGAGTTTATTTTTGTGTATGGTGTTAGGGAGTGTTCTAATTTCATATGTACCTCTCCAGTTTTCCCAGCACCACTTATTGAAGAGGCTGTCTTTTCACTACTGTATATTCTTGCCTCCTTATCAAAGATAAGGTGACCGTATGTGTGCGGGTTCAACTCTGGGCTTTCTATCCTGTTCCATTGATCTATATTTCTGTTTTTGTGCCAGTACCATACTGTCTTGATTAATGTAGCTTTGTAGTATAGTCTGAAGTCAGGGAGCCTGATTACTCCAGCTCCATTTTTCGTTCTCAAGATTGCTTTGGCTATTCGGGGTCTTTTGTGTTTCCATAGAAATTGTGAAATTTTTTGTTCTAGTTCTGTAAAAAATGCCAGTGGTAGTTTGATAGGGATTGCATTGAATCTGTAGATTGCTTTGGGTAGTAGAGTCATTTTCACAATGTTGATTCTTCCAATCCAAGAACATGGTATATCTCTCCATCTATTTGTATCATCTTTAATTTCTTCCATCAGTGTCTTATAATTTTCTGCAAACAGGTCTTTTGTCACCTTAGATAGGTTTATTCCTAGATATTTTATTCTTTTTGTTGCAGTGGTAAATGGGAGTATTTTCTTCATTTCACTTTCAGATTTTTCATCATTAGTGTATAAGAATGCCAGAGATTTCTGTGCATTAATTTTGTATCCTGCTACTTTACCAAATTCATTGAGTAGCTCTAGTAGTTTTCTGGTAGCATCTTTAGGATTCTCTTTGTATAGTATCATGTCATCTGCAAACAGTGACAGCTTTACTTCTTCTTTTCCGATTTGGATTCCTTTTATTTCTTTTTCTTCTCTGATTGCTGTGGCTACAACTTCCAAAACTATGTTGAATAAGAGTGGTGAGAGTGGGCAACCTTGTCTTGTTCCTGATCTTAGTGGAAATGGTTTCAGTTTTTCACCATCGAGGACGATGTTGGCTGTGGGTTTGTCATATATGGCCTTTATTATGTTGAGGAAAGTTCCCACTATGCCTACTTTCTGCAGGGTTTTTATCATAAATGGGTGTTGAATTTTGTCGAAAGCTTTCTCTGCATCTATTGAGATGATCATATGGTTTTTCTCCTTCAGTTTGTTAATATGGTATATCATGTTGATTGATTTGTGTATATTGAAGAATCCTTGCATTTCTGGAATAAACCCCACTTGATCATGTTGTATGATCCTTTTAATGTGCTGTTGGATTCTGTTTGCTAGTATTTTGTTGAGGATTTTTGCATCTATGTTCATCAGTGATATTGGCCTGTAGTTTTCTTTCTCTGTGACATCCTTGTCTGGTTTTGGTTTCAGGATGATGGTGGCCTCATAGAATGGGTTTGGGAGTGTTCCTCCCTCTGCTATATTTTGGACGAGTTTGAGAATGATAGGTGTTAGCTCTTCCCTAAATGTTTGATAGAATTCGCCTGTGAAGACATCAGGTCCTGGGCTTTTGTTTGTCGGAAGATTTTGAATCACAGTTTCAATTTCAGTGCTTGTGATTGGTCTGTTCATATTTTCTATTTCTTCCTGGTTCAGTCTTGGCAGATTGTGCATTTCTAAGAAGTTTTCCATTTCTTCCAGGTTGTCCATTTTATTGGCATAGTGTCGCTTGTAGTAATCTCTCATGATCTTTTTTATTTCTGCAGTATCAGTTGTTACTTCTCCTTTTTCATTTCTAATTCTATTGATTTGAGTCTTCTACCTTTTTTTCTTCATGAGTCTGGCTAATGGTTTATCAATTTTGCTTATCTTCTCAAAGAACCAGCTTTTAGTTTTATTGATCTTTGCTATTGTTTCCTTCATTTCTTTTTTATTTATCTCTAATGTGATCTTTATGATTTCTTTCCTTCTGCTAAATTTGGCGGGTTTTTTGTTCTTCTTTCTCTAATTGCTTTAGGTGCAAGGTTAGGTTTTTTTTTTTGAAATGTTTCTTGTTTCTTAAGGTAGGATTGTATTGCTATAAACTTCCCTCTTGGAACTGCGTTTGCTGCATCCCATAGGTTTTGGGTCATTGTGTCTCCATTGTCATTACATAATGATCAAGGGATCGATCCAAGAAGAAGATATAACAATTGTAAATATTTATGCACCCAACATAGGAGCACCTCAATACATAAGGCAAATACTAACAGCCATAAAAGGAGAAATCGACAGTAACAGAATCATAGTAGGGGACTTTAACACCCCACTTTCACCAATAGATAGATCATCCAAAATGAAAATAAATAAGGAAACACAAGCTTTAAATGATACATTAAACAAGATGGACTTAATTGATATTTATAGGACTTTCCATCCAAAAACAACAGAATACACATTATTCTCAAGTGCTCATGGAACATTCTCCAGGATAGATCATATCTTTGGTTCCAAATCAAGCCTTGGTGAATTTAAGAAAATTGAAATCATATCAAGTATCTTTTCCCACCACAACGCTATGAGACTAGATATCAATTACAGGAAAAGACCTGTAAAAAATACAAGCACATGGAGGCTAAACAATATACTACTTAATAACGAAGTGATCACTGAAGAAATCAAAGAGGAAATCAAAAAATACCTAGAAACAAATGACAATGGAGACACGATGACCCAAAACCTATGGGATGCAGCAAAAGCAGGTCTACTTTCTTAAAGTCACTCAGTTTAACAAACAAACAAAAAAGGCATTCTATATGCTACTAATTGTATAGCTTTGTTAAGGGAAGAACATATAGTCATCTTTGTATGTGCATAAAATATCTTTGACAGAATATTCTAGAACTTAATGAGAAGTGTTGCTTAAGGGAGGTAAACTGAGTGGCTGGGGATGAGAGATGGAAGGGAGACTTTTAATTATTTTACTTTTTTGTTTACTTTTAATTATTTTTAATACTCATTTTAGAACAATGTGAATAAATAAATGTAAGTTAATTAATAACAAAAATAAGGGAAAATGATTGTTAAAGAAGAGAGGAAGGGAAAATGAGGATGACTGAGGTCATGAGACATTCAAATGCACCCTAACAAATAGTTTACATGTGCAAACCTGCTAAACTAAAGAACAGTAACTGACATTCAAAACAGCAATCTACAGAACCAAATACACTGAATACAGTTTTTATCTAAAATATTCTGCTTACCAAGGCAAGACCCTGAACCATTACTTCACACAACTGTTTTCAACAGGATGAACAAAGATAAGATTTCTTGGTTAACCTTTAAACCAAATATTCAATAAAACCGAGCTCTCTTTTCCATTCAGTTACTGAATGCTTCTATTTGTAAGGTTCTATGAATACAAAGATTAAAAAGCCTCTTGGTGTTTGATGAGGAAGTGAAATATAAATGAATGACTACAGTGCTAGTGGAAATTGCCAGAACAAAGGTGTGAAGAAGATACTGAGAAAATACAGAGGAGGCTCCATCATAGACTAGTACACAGTACCCACCCCTCCCTTCCACTGCCATTGCCTGGACTCTTCATATAACTCAGGACTATGAACTTCCAAGTTGAGTTCTAGGATATCTGGGGGATAATGGCCCAAAAGAAAACACACAAAATGTATTCATCCAAAAAAGAAGCTCCTTCCTCAGGAAACAGCTTTTGGATGAAATAGAGTGAAAAGCCACTAGAGAGGCAAGACAAATAATGAGGATTTCTTCATTAAGGCATTGCCAAGACTAAGTCAACACAGAATTCAGACCACAACTGCCTTCCACAGAGTAGGTCAAAGGACAAACTGGGGAAGAGAGAAGATGTCCATGGTTTCACTGAGATTTCCTACAAGGCTCTCAGCCCAGGACTGTGGGAGGAAAAAACAGAAAAGCTATGTCCAGAATGCACATTCAATGTTCATTCCTGAGCCAACTGGGAAGAAACAAGCAATGCTGATGTCTGTCATTCCCTCATCACCCACCCTGTGGTCTTTCCTCACTTGTGGAGCCTCTTGCTCATTCCAGCAGCCCTGTGCACTCATGCTGCCCTGAGAGTTTTCTGCATCCAAGGAGGAGGATTTCAAAACTAATACAGTAAAATATTAATCACTGAATTGCTAACTCCTTCCTGGGTGAAGAGTGTAAAGAACTTGCCCAGAATGCAGGAAACCAAGGCTCAGATTCCAGAGAGTCTAACTGGTTGTATGACTTTGGAAAGTCATCCAAACTTCATGGACTTATTTCCATGACCGGTAAAATGGAGATAATGTTATTAGCCATCTCTGAAAGTGTTATAATGATGAAATGAACACACAGCATACATTGTGGCCAACATTGTTCCCTGGCTAAGCCAGTGCCATTCCCCTCCCTCTTCTCTCTTGCCCATCTCCATTCTAGAAATATCCACTTTCCCAGACTCTTTTCAGGTATGTGTAGCTATGAGATGTAGTTGTGACCAGAGGTTATAAGCCAAAGGTTGCTGGAGGACTTACTAGAATGTCTTTGCTTTTTTGGATAAAAATGACATCTGGCTGGCAAAGCACTCTTTGTTCCCTTCCTCTGTCCCTAAATAGAGGTGATACCTGGGTCTGCAGCAGCTATCTTGTGACAATAAGAAAAAGGCCAAAAGGATCATGGTTATCGCAGCCCTGATATCTTAAGCCACTGAGCCAGCAACCATGTACCCTATTTATTTAAGCCACTGTTAGCTGGGTTTTCTGTTATTTGAGCAGCTAAAAGTATGCTACATTTAATTTAATATACATTAAAGTGCTATGTAAAGGTCTATAAAAATAAAGAATAATCATTAAGTTAAACACTTAATAGAGAGAGCAGCCAATAATTCAAAAGGGATGCATCTCAAATACTGGAATTTAAGGCACAATAATTATAGAGTGGTAGCATTATTTCTGGGTGGGAGGCTTTTGTTCATGCCTTTTAAATATCAACCAACTGCTCAGAATATCATATAGTGTGACTCATAGGAAATACACACACACGTTTTGGAGCCAGAGAAGCTTGGATTTAATTTCTGACTTGACCACTTACTAGCTAGTGATTTGGGGGCAAGATACTTAATCTCTCTAAACCTCAGCTTGCTCACCTACAAAAAAAAAAAATTAAGATAAAAGCAACCTTGTATGATTATTATGAGGCAATCACCCACTCTGCAGACCCCAGTAAAAATGACCCCATGAATAAGTAATAATATTCCACAGACCTCAATTGGGGCAAGAACATGAATTAAATATTAACTTGTGATATGAAAATGAGAAAGTCATGGAAGAGGAGGAAGGGAAGTTCATAAGGAAAGACAGATTACAGCAAAGTCATTATTGAGAGGAGCTCTAGAAACTTCGATTGTACCTATTTTGAAAGAATTCTTATCCAGCTACAAGTTTCTGAAATTATCCTCTTCTGACTTAGACTAGGGCTTTGTCTACAAACCAAGATCCTAGACTTGTCCAGCGGGGTCCAGTGATATAAGGTTATCATAAACCCATGCCCTACTGCTCTTAAAACTTGTTTAAAATCTTAACCCCCTTTCACGTGGCTTCTCACAAATGGGCCCACATCTTCTACAGACCACTCAGGCATTTTACACATGCTCATGTATTATTGGGTAATTATAGTCACAGTGTCTTGAAATTCATGCAAATTGTATCTAAAATTATTTTTGAACTTCCATAAAGATAGAATAATTATTTTTCCCCTTTTGGTTCTCTCAGCTGAAGTGATATGACAGAAAGCACAAAGGTGTATTGCTTGGGAGGCTGTGCTCTAGAACCTGGCTAGACTCAGGCAGATCTAGGCTTCACTCTGACCTTCTACCACTGACTAGCTCTGACCTCAGAAAAACCACTTAAACTTTCTAAGCCTGAATTTCATCATCTGATAAGATCTAATTAGAGACTCTCTCTCATGGGGCTGAAGGACAACTGGATGAGACAGTGCTCAACAAATGTTAGTTTCTTTCATAATTCATTTCAGTACTGGGTGAACAGGTGGCCTCCAATGAATGTACTCTTACCTAACTGAAAGAAGAGTAAGAAGAGGTGGACACGGACACTGACATCACTGATTATAGTATTGGAAAGGAGGAAAATCAAGATTAGAGCAAACAAGAAACTGGAATAAAATTCCTCCACGGTCAATTTTTTACTAACGTTTCATTGACATGCTTATGTTAACTGTCCATAAATTTTTGTAAGCATCCTGAAATCATTTTGGGAGTTGATAGGGGACAAACCACAAGTAAAATAAAACAACTGTGTTATGTCCTAAAGCCAGGAAATAATTGAATATGAGTGAATCAGTTGATTCTAAAAATTTAATCTGAAATAAAACCTGTATATTTTCACTTGAAGCATTACAGCAATTAATTGCTACATGGCTAAAATGTAGCATCATCACCTTAGTTATTTCAAGCACTTAAAAAACTAGCTAAAAGCCCATCACATGTATTAGCCCATTAGCCCTTATAACAGTCCAATTAAAGCACAAGCAATTGAAAGGATTTGGTCATAGTCACATGGTGAGTTACTGAAAAGCCTGGAGTTAAAGTTCAGGTCCTCCAGAATCCACATTATTTGATGGGGGCATCAGGCTGAACTGAAAAGTTAGATGCAAATCAAACATTTATAAAGCAAACGCTTACCCACTAATTTACATTATGATTTTGAAAGTGTCACATCTTTACTCCCTGATGATCTTAGGCGACAGTAGCTCCTCAGACCCCCTGCTTCACTGGCAGAAGCAAATACTTAAATAAATTTGCACATTACATTCAATGCCCTGTGGTAACAGAAATAGACTGCTTCCTTGTTTAGCTTTTCTCCAAGTTAGATATTCTTCATCCAGAATACTTATTAAAAACTTTGGTTGTAACTTTGGTTGTATAGAACCTCAAATTACACACAGTACTTGAGATGAAACTTAAAAGTTGTTTTCAAGTGTACTTAACGTACCACATGTTAATTAGTTCCTGGCACTGCTTTAACCTGTACGTGTATTAATTCACCTTAAATACATACCCTAAAAGGGTAGATAAAATTTTCATCTCTCTCTTAGGAATGAGGGAACTGAGGGGCTAGGGAGCAAGCCAGGGTTATATGGTGCTGAGGTATGGGTCTGAGATATGAACCCAAGCACTCCCGCTTCAGAATTTGTGTCCATAATAAGTCTACTGCTGCGCATCGTATAATTACCCAGTTATAAAACAATTTTTAGGAAGAAAACAGAGACAATGCTAGCAACAATATCAAACAAACCCGTGTATTATTGACAAGGTTGGTTATCTAGGGCACTAACATTCAACTAAGGTGAAACAAAGAATATACAATAAGGAAGGAAACAGCAGATTGAAGGAAGAGAATTATTATATTTAGTAAATCAGTTGTAGCAAGAAGTCCTGGCAGAGAGGAAAGATATACACAACACACAACACACACACACACACACACACACACACACACGAAGCAGACACAAGGTCTTAAAAGACCCCACAGTCTTAACTCATTTAATGAAAGACCAAACAATCTTGTACAGCTCAATCACCCAAAGGACATCATGGCATTACGACGCACACAATCTCACATTCCAGATAACCGTGCTTCCTTGAACAAAGGCTCTCTGAGATTTAATTGATGCTCTCTTGAAAGGCAGGGGTATGTAGAATCATTATACCTCTGTCTAAATTTTAGAAAAATTTCTATCTAAACTGTTACAATAAAAGTTGGTATGGAATAAGGGATTATCATGTCCTTCAAAGTTCTAAAAGAAAAAAGAGTCAGCCTGTATACCTCTATACATAGGTAAAATCTCTTTCGGGGGAAAAAAGGTGAAAGACATTTCAGACATAAAGATGAAGAGCAGAATGGCTGCTAAAGGATATACTGCAAGCTCTGGAAACAGGACCCAGAAAGGAGTTGGAAGAGGGAAGGAACAGGTAAGCATGCTAGTAAATCTAAATAAAAAAATGGCTGTAAATAATTAGAGTCATCAACATTATCATAATGACTAATTTTGATGAGGTTGGAACAGCAATATATAAAAAAAAAATGGACACCAATGACATAGATGGAGGGAGGAAGGGAGATTAAATGAAGGCCTCCAAGGGTCATTATATTGCATGAAAGGAGAGAAATTCTGATTGACTTCAGACACCATGAAATATATATATTTGCTACAAATTTAAGAAAAAATTAGAAAAAAAAAATTTTTTAAATCCTCACGTCGCCCAACATAAGGAAAGAAAGGAGAAAGACAGAAGTCATGAAAAAACGTTATGAACTCAAAGTAAATGTCAGAAATTGGTACAAAAAAGAACAGTTGCTATAATTAATGTAGCTGAACGAGACTAGACATCCAAAATACAGTGCTGAGTGAAAAAAAGCAAGTGGTAAAATGATAGACACAGCATAGCATCTCTGTGAAATTTAAATAATTCCAACTACTATAGATTGTTTATAAATACACATATATTTAGTGCACACATCAAAGCATGGACTGGAAATATGTAGACACATTTCTGAATGGCATTTGCCTCTATGGAAGGAAGGGGGAAAAAATGAGACTTGGAAGAAAATAAAGAATATTTTGAGTTTGGCTGTAATGTTCTGTTTCACCTATGATAAATACAATCTGAGGGGAAAAGAAACAAAAAACTTCTACTGCTGAAGGGCAAAACCTAGAGAGTCTCTGGGAAGAATCCCTTCTGAAATGTTGGGGAATCTTGGCTCAGAGTCTCCCTCGCAGTGCTGGGATGTGCGTCCTTTCTTCTTTCCTTTCTCATGTACAACAAAAGGCTCTGTTGGAGCTGAAACCAGTGGAGAAGCTGTGAAAGAAGAAAGTCACCAGCAAGATTCTACACGCTCGGCTGCTCAGAGTCCTGGCAACTGGGAACACATCCCAGCAGTGTAAGAAACAAGAGCCCCAAGTCTGAGTACAAACCACAAGTAAGAACCTTTTTTAGTTGTTGTTTATTATTATTTTTCTAAGTTCAGCCCTCAAAGTTAGCTGCACAGAGCTTTATGAAACACGCTAAACCCAGTCTGATGACACTCAAGGTTAAGCAAAAAAGCTCTTAATTGTAGCTTAGTGTTGAATTCTCAAAACTTCCTTTTTAAAACATTCTACTTTACTCTTTCATGACTGTTGTTATATTAATAGTTACTTTCCGAGGGAGACGCAAGAGGGAAGAGATATGGGAACATATGTATATGTATAACTGATTCACTTTGTTATAAAGCAGAAACTAACACACCATTGTAAAGCAATTATACTCCAATAAAGATGTTAAAAACAAAAAAAGAGCTTAGCACCTAAAAAAAAAAAAAAAAGTTACTTTCCTGATTTGAAAACATAAGAAGGTAGACCTTAGGTGGCAAATCTGTCACAACTAGCCATGCCTGTAATTAAGTCCGAATCATGGGGACTAGCTCTGAACAGTCAGTCACGGCTGGTACTGGTGATTTTTAATAAAGACTATACATTTGTATTCTTTGGATTCAAATCAGACAAATATTCTTGTTTAGTGCTCCTATAAAGATGAAATAACCAGAGGGGTCACAATGAAGTTGGTGTTCTCCAGAGTCCCTGTTAGGTCCATTTCACTCTAATGCTCTGGGGAATGACACATACTCAGGACTTATTACATGACTGCCAACTGGCCTAACATCATACTGCATCATAAAGGCAGGCTGTAGAAAATAAGTTAAAAATAAAAACCTACCTACTTCTTAAGGGAGGTTCTCTATCAAAAAGCAGAACCACCAACCTTGTAGATAAATCAGTGGTGGTAAATAGAGAGTGGAACCAATTCCTGACAAAATAAATCTGAGAGGCAGAAAGAAAATATTATCTGTTATTTTAGCCAACTAGTTCTTTGCCTTATACACAATATCAGCTGTCCCTCCTTATATTCCTTAGGCGGTTATTTTAGAGACAAAGAAATTAAGAATGAGAAAAACAATCTCGCTCAATCTTTCAGATGACAGGAATTTTACAGTTCCATAACTCTTCTGAACATATTAAATTCAAAACTTAAGGTTATTGCCAATAAGTGAAATTGAGGATACATGATTTTTAGATGTTCAGAGAATACACAAAAATCGGAGGAAACATAAAGAAAGAAAACGAGTTTACTGTATGTTTCTACACTCTAAAATTTGCAGAGATGAATGATGGGATAGTCTATTACAAATGAGACTTCAATCAAATTTAATGGAGCAAACATTTTGAGCCTATATGACATGCCAGCTGCTAGCAGAGACACAGAAATCAGTGACAGCCCATGACATCAAGGAACTCAAAACAATGCAGGGGAGAAAAATCTGTATAAATCAGCAGTTAAAATTTTGTTCAAAGGACTCCACTGCACTCAAGCATTGTGATCTTGGGCAAGTCTCTTTATTTCCCTATACTTCACTTTCCTCAATAAAATAATAATAGCTATTTCACTAAGTTATCATATGACTATAAGACAATGCAAGTATGGCCCTTGGCATTGTCCCTGGCACACAGAAAAGGCTGAACACATATTACCTGTGTGAGTCATCATGGTTTATGATAGTATTACGTAGTAGTAGGGCCATGGAAAGATGCAATACAGAAGGACAACTAGGTCAGCCTATGAGGTCAGGAAAAGCTTGCCACAAGAGGGAACACTGAGCTGGGTCCAAAGGCAGATGGATGAAAGTAGTATGTTCCAGGCAAAAGGTGTACCACATGACACACAGAAGCACAGAAAGCTGAAAGAATAGCACAGCTTTGGCTCTCCAAACAGTTTGGGACGGTTCCACTGATGTGTGTGTTTGTATTTGTGTGTGTGTGTGCGTGCGTGTGTGTGTGTGTGTGTGTGTGTGTGTACAGAGGTGGGGGGGTGCTGTTAATGAATAATGGGGCTGAAGGGGTGGGAAAGATCAGATCGCGAAGAAACTTACAGGCCATGAGGATTTTGACTTTCCTTCCACAGTATTCGCTATTTGCATTGAAGGTGCTTCTCATGGTTGGTATCAGTTATATAAATCAAGATGAATATGTACTTGTACATTTCAAATCAGAAACAGTACAAGAAAAAAAATTTAAGGTTTTAATGACCAGGGTTTAACTTCTGTTCAGTGTTGCAAAGAAAGGGAGAAAGGGAGAGAGAAGATTAAAAAAGGGGGAGGGAAGGAAAGAAGAAAAGAAAAAAGAAGAGGAAGGAAGGAAATGAAGGAAGAAGAGGAAGGAAGGAAACAAAGGCAGGCAGGTAGGAGAGAGAACACCAATTGCCTGACAGTTGATTAAATCAGACTCCAATTTCCACAATAGCAAATGGGGCAACATATCTGCACACCTTGAATATTATGAGGTAGAGCATTTCACCACACCAAATCCATTCCACATTTATGAAAATAAACTTCCTAAGATAGTGAAAAATCTGTGCATGTAAAAAAAGCATAACTAAGATTCCCTAATGATTATTTTTGAAACTGAATAGCTTTTTTTTTTTTTTTTTTTTTTGTGGTACACGGGCCTCTCACTGTTGTGGCCTCTCCCGTTGCAGAGCACAGGCTCTGAACGCGCAGGCTCAGCGGCCATGGCTCACGGGCCCAGATGCTCCGTGGCATGTGGGATCTTCCTGGACCGGGGCACGAACCCGTGTCCCCTGCATCAGCAGGCGGACTCTCAACAACTGCGCCACCAGGGAAGCCCCTGAATAGCTTCTTTACTCAGAGATTCATAATTTATTTGTACAGAGAAGTGAACATAAATTATACATTTAAAATAGTTGAGACGGGATGGCATGTACGTGTCACACAGGCCACCACTCACTTCCCCATCCCATACTCATGGCAGACATGATTAATCAATCCAGATCCTCACCAGTACAGCCCTTTTGTGGCCTCAAGAATCAATCTCAAAGCTGTCCTACAGTGACAATCAACTGATAGGACTTGATGTGTGAGAGGAAACTTATTGGCCACATGCAACTAGAATACATGTCTGCTTCCCAAGAAATCTTTCCCTGAACTACTGTGCCACTTGGTTTGGTTGAACATGGGGCTACACTTGGGAAATATGTCAAAGAAAAAGTTGTGAGACCTGAATTAGGGCATTAAGATGGGAATCCCAGAGTGGAGCACAGATAAGGCACAGACTCAGATATCATAAAATTTTATTACATTCATCAGTGTTCTTTCCCATCCTTTACTTCACTTTAATGAATAATTGAACACTGGCTTCTATCCCAACACTGTGGCTTTTTCTGAACAACCCCTAGAGACAGATGAAAAATACTAAATAAGACATATTTTCTAGAACGATTAATTATGGATAAAGATTGTTCTACCACAGTCTCCTTGTATCAACTATGGTGAAGTGAAAGTAACACAATGTAAAATTCAGAGGAAAAATCTCCCTTATCTACATTAAAGTAAACCAAATGTTTGAACATCATATGTTTTCAAGAAGTGGTTGCTTTATTTCATGGTTATAGCTGACACAGAAAATAGTATTTTTCTCATATATTTCAGATAAAATCACAACTAAAAGTAAGGGCCATACTGCAAAAAGAAAAGAAAAGAACTTTTGAAGTCCTAGATCTGAATTGCATTCTCAGCCTTGCTACTCACTAGCTGGATAAGAATTATAATCCAGATAAAATGAGACAATGTATATAAATATACTCAGCACAGTCTTTGTTCATAGTAGGTATGGAGCACATATTGGTTATTCTGATACATACTAGCTATTTGACCTCTCCAAAGAATAGCTATTAAGCATGTAGTTAACAAACCCTGACCTCTGTTTTACATAGCTCAACAATTTCCACATTAATCATGGTCTTCTATTCCTACCCCATATCCACTCAAAAGGATTAAGTATTAAGACTTCCAATATCTCCCCTTTGCCTTGTCTTTCCTTCTAAGACCATATTCATCCTCAGGCAGTCAATCTTTTTGCATATTCCTTGAAGAATACTGCTTTCATCTCATCAGTAACTTAGCCATCATATTTAATTTTTGATATAATCATCAAATATCATATGAGTGCAAGAACAATAATAAAATACAGGGGCAAAACATACAGACTTTTGTAGGCTGGAAGCTCAAATTCAGAAACAGGAGATTTGGACTAAAAAAAAAACCCTATCCAAACCCTTCCAATAACTGCATGAAACTCAACTAAATGGTTCTTCCACTAAAGGTCACAGATTGGTTATTACAGCTTAACACCTGGGCAATTTGGAAAACTCTTTTCTGAGATACTTATTTGTTCCTATTGACCTCAATGGCTACACTCAAGGAGGTTCACACATTCATGAAATGTTTATTCCAACCATTTTAAAGCCAGGGAACATGATATTAAACACAAACAGCCCAGAGAGAAGTTCTGAACATGAACAAGTCCAATCGCATGGGGTTAACAGAGTGAGCTGCTAATCCTGGGAGTGGCCGATTTCCAGGGATGGACATATGACCAGTAATGTGAGAGCAGATGCCAGCTGTCCTTTAGTTTTATGGCAGAAAGCTGAACCAATGGGCAAGGGGAACAAAAGTCTCTCATTAGACAAGAGAACTACTGACTCCTGAGAGGGAAAGAAATTCTCCCCTAGGTGACTTCTCTGTGTTAACTTTCTCTTTTTGTCTCTAACATCCAGAGAAAGAGGCATCTATGCAAGCACCTGAAAGCTTGCATAGAAAGCAGTCTCCTAATGTAATCCTATGGACACGGAGCACATAAATGCCAACACGAGAATAAACATAAGACGAGATTTACTATTTTCCCCAGAGGTAGCAATCATCGTGTGTAGATACCTATACAACGAACAATTATAACTTGAGTTCAGGCTGGCGAACATCCACTACAGACAACAATTTACTTAAGTTACTAAAGCTCCCAAGTGGCTGTATATCATAGAAGGATCAGAACTGACAGTTGACTTGGAGATGGTCACCTAGTAAGACTAACTGAAAAGCTGGAAAACGTGTTTTAACAGTCATGGAAGGCAAGGGTTGCAGATTATTAATAAAGGAAAACCAAAAGGAAACGTATACCCTGGGCTTCTAAGTTGCTTCCCACTGTGCAACCATTTTCCAAGCCTATTTCTGAACCATGACTAAAATATGGGAAAAGCTATATACATGAAAGGACGTTAACCTCATGGCCCACCTTTTAATAGGATGATAACCTGGCATTCTCTTGCAAGTACAGGTCTCCAGATCCAAGACCATGATCACATTATATCAGATTACAGAGAAATCGACACAATCAAAGGATAGGTACCACCACCTCCTACCATTGGCCAGCACTGGCCTGGCACTGTCAGGAGAAAACATGGATGGCAGAGGCAAGCTAGCCCCTGCCCCGCTCCTCCTCTGGTTTAGGTCCACAAGAGTTTCGGATGACAGCACACAATGGAGCAGCTTGGGGGCAAACAGCTGTGTAACTGCCCGTGAGAAGGTAAAGCATATCCACAGAAAACAACTCGAGGAGGCTTAAATCCTCAACTATACAGAATGGTAATCAATACAAACATAGCTCAGAAAAAGAAAAAAATTAAGTGTCTGAAATAATCAGACAAGGCTTCACAGAGGTGGTGGTGTTTGAGATAAACTGAAAAAGTCAGAGCATATTTCGTAAGGATCAAGAAGTAAAAGAGGACAAGCATAGCGGAAGACGCCACCACCGTCTTGTAGGGAATGGAGGGAGACCCAAAGAGGAGGGTTCTGCCATCAAACAGAAGTACTGGAAGCTGACCTGTCACCTCTTAGAGCCTCGTGATTCACAACCCCCTCCTAAAAGGACCAGTGCTTCCTAAGCACAGCATTGTTGTGTCTGGATAGGTTCATTTTCACATTTCTTTCAGCCAAATGTATAAAACCTGTCTCTTTTGATAGAGTTATGAGGAATAGAAACAAATGCACTGCTACAACTTCACACAATGATATCTAACTACACTTGTGCTCATTTTGATATCTGGTTTTAATAATTTAAAGTCAAAATGAATTACAAATAGTGAAAGCTAAACTTCTTTTGTGATATAGAAATGATGGTGGGAAAATACAATAGATTAGAAAGAGCTTATGCTAAGATAAGACACATTAATTAAACTATTATTAGTATTAGATCGCCATACCATCTTTTCTAAGACTGGTTGGTTTACACACAAGGTCAATTATCCTTCAGTGAACTGAAAAGCAGTAGTGATGGCCATCCCCATTTCACGGATGACCCTACAGGGACAGATGAGATGACTACCCTAGCTCACTATCATAGGGATCTCAGCAAGACGTATGAACCCTAGATGCACCCACTGCAGGTCTGTTCACTGGGCTGCTCAGCCCTGGGAAGGAGAATCAGACACGACATCTGCCCTCAGGGAGCCAACAAGGTCTGAGCCAGAACCTGATAAATGCTGTTGTTATAATGACCCCCATGAATGGATCCTGAAGGTCATGCTGTGCCAGGCACTTCACAGTTCTCTCCCAGCCTGACTGCCTCTTCAAACTCCATGATGCCTTATCCCCAGTGACACATGAGAGACTGAGGATCACAGAGGTCATGATTAGTGATGGCAAGTACAATAAAGACAATAATAATGCCACAGTCTGTGTGATTACTATGCGTCCAGCTCTGGGCAAAGCACGTAATCTCAGCATAATCCTCTGCATAACCTCACGAGATAGGCTCTATTCTCTCCATTTTACAGATGAGAAACTGAAGCTCAGAGCTGTTGATAGGTTGTCAGAGGGAACTGGTAAAAGTTAGGGAAAACTGGGTTTGAATCAAGTTCCATTTGTCATCAGGGCTTTTATCACTGTGTTAAATAGTAGGGGCAGCCAGAAAAATAAGGAGGGAGGACAAGTCAAGGTGAGTGAGGGGCTGGGCAGGGAAGGCTTCCTGGCAGAGATGATTCTTGAATTGAATTTTCATGCACCAGCAGGATTCAGGAAAATAAACTGGAAGGGCATTTCAGGCACAGAGGCATGGAACAGTGTGATATCCTTCAGAACTGCAAGTGATCCAGTCTTGCTGGAGCAGAAGTGGTCTATTTGGGCGATAAAAACAGGGCTGAGTGGGGCTGACAGGCAGACAAGGGCCACGTCACGAGAACCGTGTTGTGAAGTATCTGCATTAAAGAATGTCCCCGCTGACAACAACAGAGAGTCATGCAAGGATTTTAGAACTGTTGTGACAGGATCAGGTTTATGTTTGGGACAGACATCCATGTAGCAGTGGGGGAATGGACCATCAGAAAGAAGCGGGGGGGTGGGAGGAGAGGCTACATTCATACGCATTAAAAACAATAAGGGTAACAACCAAGGCAGAAATTCCCAAAAGGAGTTTCTTCTGACATGTTCCTCTGAGATGATTCTAGACTGTGTGTTGTTCACTTACAGTTTTAATTCATTATGTATTAGAACACATATGTAATTATACTATAACATAATTTCATAGATATTATTACTTAAGATGAGGCTAAAAGAAGGAAGCTGAAAGAAAAATATTAATATAGTATAAAAATAAGATAATACAAATATTAAAATATGAATAAATAATGTGTTATATATACTATATGTTATTTAAACATATTTATATAAATTATATATAACTATATATTATATATTTATATTATAATATATAATATATATACAATGTATATTATTGAACTATATATATATATTATATTTTCTAATATATTAATTATATGTACGTTATATTCTATATTTTATTGTCATAATATAAGTATATATTATACACATATCAATATACAATATATGTAATTATATATGTACATGTAATTGTATATAATATATACCAGATAATATATAATACATACTATAAATAATATAAACATAAAATATTAATGATATGTAAACAAAGTAGAGATTGTAGGAGGATCTGGGAAAAGTTGAAGTTCAGGAAACACAAAACCTAGGCCCTTGAGAATGTTACCAGAAAGCAGAGGTAACTCAAAAGACACTATGGAGGAAATACTTGTAGGACCCGGTGACTCTACTGGGGGTGAGGAGTGGGGAGGGGGGAGGAGTGGAGGAAAGAGCAAGGGTCCTCAGTGGGGCCCTAGGTGGTTGGTAGCGCCTTCTGGAAGATAGCAAGCATGAGAGGGCAAGAGGGAGGACTGGGCGAACGGTAAGGGGGTAAGGGCGTGCAGGGCTTCCAAGGGGAGCTGTCCAGCAGGCAGCTGAGAATGGAGGTGATCCACATGAAATATATTATAACTTTAATCACTGGGGAACAGAAATCCACAAATTAATAAATTATACATACAGCCACAATTTCAGACCTAAAGAAAAAAGCCAATATTCTATATGGCTTCCCCAATTAATTTGTGATTTTTTTTTTTGATAAAACGTGGAGTTAAAACACTTTCTTCAAAATTTGAAACAAATGAGCCTCCTTTCCTAATTGAGGTCAGCAAACACCGACAGGGTCATAAGAATGTAAACCACACCCAGCCTAGCTTTTCAGAGACTAACTTACAAAGCACCAAGGATCACACAGGCCCAATGTCTCATCACTGGCCTCCACCAGAAAGGATTCTGAGTTCTGAGGCTCCCACTCAGACTCTCCATGAAAGTACTGATAGTTCCTACCACAGCCATTTTCCTCAGTGTGATGATGTAACTCTAATTCCCACAGGCCATTCACCTCAATCCCAGAATGCAGATCCTACAGGTAGACTGAGGGCTTGTATCACAGCACAAGACTTCTACCCTACAGAAATCTGCACTTCCCAGGTGCGAGCAGGTCTACCTGAACCTCTGCTCATCACATACCTTAAGAAGCCTAAAATTGGAGCAAGGAATAAAGTAACTTATGAAACAAAGGCAGAAGAGACAGTTCTATGTGTATTTCTCTCTGTCTTTGTTGACCATCCTCGGCTGTAACTCAAAGGTCAGCAAACTTTTTCTGTAAAGTAAATATTTTTGGCTTTGCAGCCAAATGGTTTCTGTTGCAACCACTCAACTCTGCCCGTAGTGCAAGTTGTAGTGCAGAAGTAGCTGTATACAGCACGTAAACAAGTGTGTGCCAATAAAAATTTCTTTATAAAAACAAGTTGGATTTACCCAGGAGGCCAGATTTGGCCCAAGGGCTATAGTGTGCCCTAACTAATCAAGTATTTGCCTTCTCTGCCCAACCTCCCTCTTAACCAGAACGTGGTTCAACTACCTTGAAATATTATACATTATTATCCAACCCCCTTCCCACTTTGAGATCCTCCTAGACTCTAGGCTCTGCTTCCCTGCTTGGGCTATAATATTTGCTTAATAATAGCAATGATGGAAGAGTAGTAATAGAAGGGGTTAACATTTATTGAATGTGCCATTTACAATGTGCCAGGTATCACACAAGGTTCTTCATAAAGACTGTCTCGCTGAATCCTCAAAGCAATCTAGTGAGATAGGTATAATTCTCATTTCCATTTTACAAATAAAGAAAATGAGCCTGAGAGGTGTCAAATTTTCTTCTCATGGTCACCCAGGGTGAAGCTGAGTTCTAACCCCAATCTGTCTGGATCCACAGCCAGAGTTAAACGCCACCCTGGGCTGCTTCCCAGAAGCACATGTGGTTGTCCAGTTAGAAGGTGTCTATATGACCACTCCTCCTACACTTTCCTCTGGGGGGTGGGGCATACTTTGTGTTGCCACCCACACTCTGGTGGACAGTGACAGGCCCTGACAGATGACATCTATTACCTCGAGGCAGTGGCTCTTCTACTTTACATAAAGTTTTAACATTCAACATAAACCCAAGTACAAGTGCCAGATATGATGCACCATGACCGGAAAATGTTATATCTGTGCCTATTTGTCCTCCCTCCAACAACAGTGATGCACCGAAGGGTATTAGAGATCAGCACGTACCCTCAACTCGTTCCCTAGGTTCACAGTCAGACAGAGAATCTTGACACGACTGGAAATCTCAAAACACAGCATGTGTTCCCACAGAAGATTCCCCAATGAAAACAAAGCTGGAGAGGCTGTCTTTCCTCCACTGTATATTCTTGCCTCCTTTATCAAAGATAAGGTGACCATATGTGCGTGGGTTTAACTCTGGGCTTTCTATCCTGTTCCATTGATCTATATGCCTGTTTTTGTGCCAGTACCATACTGTCTTGATTACAGTAGCTTTGTAGTAGAGTCTGAAGTCAGGGAGCCTGATTCCCCCTGCTCCGTTTTTCTTTCTCAAGATTGCTTTGGCTATTTGGGGTCTTTTGTGTTTCCATACAAATTGTGAAATTTTTTGTTCTAGTTCTGTGAAAAATGCCAGTGGTAGTTTGATAGGGATTGCATTGAATCTGTAGATTGCTTTGGGTAGTAGAGTCATTTTCACAATGTTGATTATTCCAATCCAAGAACATGGTATATCTTTCCTTCTATTTGTATCATCTTTAATTTCTTTCATCAGTGTCTTATAATTTTCTGCATATAGGTCTTTTGTCTCCTTAGGTAGGTTTATTCCTAGATATTTTATTCTTTTTGTTGCAATGGTAAATGGGAGTGTTTTCTTAATTTCACTTTCAGATATTTCATCATTAGTGTATAGGAATGCAAGAGATTTCTGGGCATTAACTTTGTATCTTGCTACTTTACAAAATTCATTGATTAACTCTAGTAGTTTTCTGGTAGCATCTTTAGGATTCTCTATGTATAGTATCATGTCATCTGCAAACAGTGACAGCTTTACTTCTTCTTTTCCAATTCAGATTCCTTTTATTTCTTTTTCTTCTCTGATTGCTGTGGCTACAAATTCCAAAACACTGTTGAATAAGAGTGGTGAGAGTGGGCAACGTTGTCTTGTTCGTGATCTTAGTGAAAATGGTTTCAGTTTTTCACCATTGAGGACGATGTTGGCTGTGGGTTTGTCATATATGGCCTTTATTATGTTGAGAAAAGTTCCCTCTATGCCTACTTTCTGGAGGGTTTTTATCATAAATGGGTGTTGAATTTTAATGGTGCTGGGAAAACTGGACAGCTACATGTAAAAGAATGAAATTAGAACACTCCCTAACACCATATACAAAAATAAACTCAAAATGGATTAAAGACCTAAATATAACGCCAGACACTATCAAACTCTTAAAGGAAAACATAGGCAGAACACTCTATGACATAAATCACAGCAAGATCCTTTTTGACCCACCTCCTAGAGAAATGGAAATAAAAACAAAAATAAACAAATGGGACGTACTGAAACTTAAAAGCTTTTGCACAGCAAAGGAAACCATAAACAAGATCAAAAGACAACCCTCAGAATGGGAGAAAATATTTGCAAACGAAGGAACTGACAAAGAATTAATCTCCAAAATTTACAAGCAGCTCATGCAGCTCAATATCAAAAAAAGCAAACAACCCAATCCAAGAATGGGCAGAAGACCTAAATAGACATTTCTCCAAAGAAGGTATACAGATTGCCAACAAACACATGACAGAATGCTCAACATCATTCATCATTAGAGAAATGCAAATCAAAACTACAAAGAGATATCATCTCACACTGGTCAGAATGGCCATCATCAAAAAATCCACAAACAATAAATTCTGGAGAGGGTGTGGAGAAAAGGGAACCCTCTTGCACTGTTGGTGGGAATGTAAATTGATACAGACATTGTGGAGAACTGTATGGAGGTTCCTTAAAAAACTAAAAATAGAACAACCATACAACCCAGCAATCCCACTACTGGCATATACCCTGAGAAAACCATAATTCAAAAAGAGGCATGTATCACAATGTTCATTGCAGCTCTATTTGCAATAGCCAGGACATGGACGCAACCTAAGTGTCCAACAACAGATGAATGGATAAAGAAGATGTTGCACTTATATACAATGGAATATTACTCAGCCATAAAAAGAAACGAAATTGAGTTATTTGTAGTGAGGTGGATGGACCTAGAGACTGTCGTACAGAATGAAGTAAGTCAGAAAGAGAAGAAAAAATACCGTATGCTCACACATATATATGGAATCTAAAAAAATGGTCATGAATAACCTAGGGGCAAGACGGGAATAAAGACACAGACCTACTAGAGAATGGACTTGAGGATACAGGGAGGGGGAATGGTAAGCTGGCACAAAGTGAGAGAGTGGCATGGACATACATACACTACCAAGTGTAAAATAGATAGCTAGTGGGAAGCAGCTGCATAGCACAGGGAGATCAGCTCAGTGCTTTGTGACCACCTAGAGGGGTGGGATAGGGAGGGTGGGAGGGAGGGAGACGCAAGAGGGAAGAGATATGGGGACATATGTATATGTATAACTGATTCACTTTGTTATAAAGCAGAAACTACTAACACACCATTGTAAAGCAATTATACTCCAATAAAGATGTTAAAAAAAAAAAAAAAAACAAAGCTGGAGGAGCTGAGAGGGATGGGTTATGTAAACACACCTAGCAGGGACCTCAGAGATTGCTGGGTAGGAAGGGCTGCTCCTCAGAAGAAATGAACCAATGGGCAAATTTAAAACAAGTCAATGAGATGATTTGAAAATCCTGCTGTTCTTATCTTTTTGGTAAAGAGGACCAGACCTGTAGCACTTCATTGTCATTTTCCCCACTGTGTTTAAGAAAAAAGGGTGAAAGTCATCAACTTTTTTGATCCCACTGTAAATGTACAGGTCATCATTATACCAAGAGAGGAGAGAGGAAATGAGAGCCAATTAATAAAAATTTGTATTCAGCCTGGGAATTTAGCTAGAGCACGTATCACCGGGGTATCTGAGCTCGTCACCTCCACCCCGTCAGCCACCCGATCTGATCCTATTCCTCTGTATTTGTTGAATTTGGTTGCCATGTGGCAACATATCATAATTCAGGTCTTGAAGATGAGCCCTCGTCCCACCCTCCATCACATCAATCATCTTGCTGTGGTGACGTGTGTTCCTGCACAACAGTGCAGAAGAGACCTCTTGTTTTTGGGAAAACGCTGCAGAGAAAATGCTCACCACTGATTGTGCTGTGTGGTCCCTGCTCAAGACGTTCTGACATGGGCTTGAGGGACTAAGTCCTAAACACACATCCGCTTTCCCTCTGTGGCCAGCTGTATAAAACTGCAAAGAGACACACTTAATGGATTCATGATTTCGAAATAGCTGCCACTGAAGTAATTTGTGTATACAGCATCAGACTAAGCGAGACAGTGAACATGACAGTGAGTGGGATGGATCTTCATCCCCCAATGTAAGGAGCACCCAAGGGACACATTCTGAGATGTGAAGCAAAACATGGCCCAAATGTAACAACCAAAAAATAGGAATAGTTGTCAAAAAGGATAAAAAAGACTGTGTAAAGCAGATATGCTGAAAGAAAAAAAAATACGGAAGACTAAGCCTTTAAAAAATGATATTTAAAAAATCTACAAGAGCCAGCGGATTCCAAATCAAAGATATTTTGAAAAATAGTTTTCAGCCTTAATACAGTATTGTTGCTTTTTACCCCCAAAACAAGCAAATTAGAGATTTCTCTTTGTATCACTACTGCTTAATTTTTGAAAGTCTGCCCAAATGCATTTTCATTAAGTACGCTCTCTGACATTGACAAATGCGAACAAATAGTGAGGATTCTTGACTAAAATACTAAAGGGAAAGAAGTAAAATTCTATTCAAAATAATTTTCAACGACAGCATTAAAATTTACAATATTACCCACAGGTTTAAGCAAGAAGCTGAAGCTTTAAACTAACAGCATGTTCACTAAATAAATATATCTTCAGTTGTTTTTGCTTCTAAGGACAGAAAGCAATTCATGCTCTTTGATATAAAAACATTTTTTTCCAAATATGGGAGGATTTACCAGTATGAAAATTGACCTAAGGTAAGTTTCTAGAAGCCAAGACTTTTCGTCTTAAAATTTCATAGCTAAATCCACATAAAAGAAATTAAGTGTTCAGTCAATAACTCTGCTTGGGTGTATGGCTGGAAGTACTAGATATACCTGTGAAAAGGCATGAGGTGACTATAATAAAGCCCGTAGCCATCACTTTTACATCACTTTATATGTATGCAACTTGAATAAATATTCAGCCTAATTATTATCTTTCAATATTTTAAATGATCTTTGACCTTAAAAATAAATCCAATACTAGGATATAATTTCCCTTACTCACTCAACAAAAATTTAAGCAGTTTAAAGATTAGCACCTGTGTATTTTTTACTCCTCTTGACAGCAGACGCTATCCTCAAAAAAGCACTACCCAAGACCACGACAACCACATTATGGTGCTTAACGCCTCCTCCCCAAAATTCAGTATGCTTGTGTCAAAACTAATATATAAATATTGAATGAAATTTCCTTGGAAGACCAAAACTTCCTGATAGAAAGAAGACTATCTCAGTGAATAAGACCAACAGTGGATGCATATCCAAATTTCAATAGTCAGATTGCTTGGAAACAACCCCATCTCAATACCTTCTTGATAACCATTATGGATAGACACATAACTAGGTAACGATGCTCAGATATTCAAGAAAGCACATGACAAAATTATAGATGTGAAACACTGGCTGTTAACACTTGTCTACACAGTTCAGTTCAAAGTTTATACTGTCTGAATCTCAATGTGTTTTATAAAGTCAAAAAGCAAAGAAAAAAACTCACCCAACAATAACACATTGTTCAAAAAGAGAGATAATACAGACTCAACTAACGGTCATGTGAAATGAAACAGAAGAGAAGATATAAGCTGTCTGATAAAAAGTAAACCCAATCACTGAATCAAGTATATTTTGAGATGTTACTTGTCATATTGACACATGAAAATTCTTCTCAATTCTTTCCAATCAAGGTACTCCAAGCATGGTTGAGGGTGGTGGCATACTAAACAAAACTCTTTCCAGAGATAAACCTAATCCAGAAAAAGAAAAAAAAATGCTTTTTATTTAAATATCCTGTAGACCTACAATGAATACAGACAGAAAGTGCTGTCAGTTACAATCCTTTATACATATGCCTTTGGCTGTTTATTACCTCTCATCCTTTCAGCAGGGGTTTAATACCAGAATTTTCCATTATCAAATTATTCCCTTTGCTTACTTTTCAGGGCGCTGCACTTAACTCTTTTAAGTCACCAGGGTCCTCATTAGTAGGAGATGCCATCGGCTGTGACCTGGATGTCTGAAGGAGTTAATGTAGCTCACAGAGCTTCCAGCCAGAAGCCACACCTATGGTGTGTTTATAGGGGAAATGGCTATTTCGGTAAAACATGGTGACCCCTAACATTATAGTACTCTAACACTAGTTTACTGATCTGCAACCTGACAACCAAAATGAACACTTACCTCCTCAGACAGCCAACTTGCCCCAGGGAAAATCTAAACTAAGTTTAAAAAAATACTGGCTGTCCTAAATGGAGATCAAAGCTTTTATTAAAAAAAAAAAAAAAAAAAAAAAAAAGAACGCACACACACACATACCCCTATTCTAGATTAAGTGTGAGTAAACTAATGAACACTGTTTGAATGCACACCTTTTTTTTTTTTTCCTGTTCCCTCCTGTATGACTTGTAAAAGAAGAAAAAAATATCACTGTTGCCCAGAGCCCAGAGAAGCTGGGCTCTAATTCCTCCCCTTCCACCCCAACGAACCCCGAAATAGCTAACAATAACCAGCAGCTGACACCTAAATAGCCCTCACCACATGCCAGGCAGCATTCTAAGTGCTTTATATATATATACACACAAATATATACACTCAATCCTCACAACAACCCAATGAGAGAGGTACTCTATATTCCCCATTTTACAGACAAGGAAAGTGAAGTACAGAGAGATTAAGTAATATGTCCAAGGTCACACAGCTAACTAGTGGCAGAGCTGGGTACAAGCCCAGACAGATTGGGCTCCAGAAGCAGCACACAAAGCCATGAGGCAATGCTGCAAAAACAGTAAACAACTCAAAGGAGAGTCTGATTGCTTTGCTTTGCTCAGCAGGAAAGTTTGTAGAGAAAAATTTCAGAAATTATGGTTTTTACAGCTTCCTATAATAACAAAGACTGGGAATATCTGTGGACAAAGTTATCTTCCAATACTGCTTTTGCATCATTTCTATATAAACTTTAATTATTAAGCAGGAATACCCTTTTACAAACCTGGTTAGCCAAGATTCAGAAACCAAAATCATGGAGAAATAGGAAGCTATAGGAGACTCCAGAGAAGCACATTTCTAGATTCACAAAGTAGGACAGTACTCAGAATACTAATCAGTAAATGGATCCTAGACACTCCAGAAAATAATCAAGTCAGTTATTTAACAAAGTGGTTTGTAAGTACTTTAAAAATGAAAGGCATGATATAAACCTTTGGAAGGACCATTTGACAAACTCTCAGTTGCCTTAAATAATATTCTTTAACTAAGTAATTTCTGCCTTGGCAATTTTTCCTTAGGAACTCATCAGAGATGCTTACACAAGTTCATCTGCAAAGGTATTTATTACATAAATATTTTAAATAGAGTCTTTCTAATTTTTCTTAAGGGTCCAAAAATAAGGGAAAGGATTAAATTGCTTATAGCTATATGATGCAAAAAAAATTGGAATGTTTAATGGCATGGGGAAATGAATAGAAAATTACATGAAAAGAACACTAAATTTCCTTATCCTGATATATAGCAAATATCAGGTCCATCTACTTCATATAAATACATTATATCACAATAATAATTATCTCTGGGTGGTGAGATTAAACTAACATATTCTTTTTCATGTTATTTATGTTTTACAGATTTCTAACATAAATGTTTACTAATTTTATAATCTGGAGAAAAAAACAAAATTTTTAAGAGAAAAGGCATTTGGTCATGAAGCCTAATACATTATAATGCTTAAAATGATAAGCTCATCAGTCTTGTTTCCTTCTTGGATATCATGAATAGACTGGCAGATCATGAGACTGCACAGAATACACGGATTTCAGCAAGGGATCTGACAGTCCTCATGACATTCTTGTAGAGAAACGTAGGCTGGCTGATAGTCAGGGTTCAGAGAGTTGTTAGTACGTGAAAAGCTGAACCAAATATCATGGATGAACAGATGGCTAACTACAAAGAAGGTCCTACTTCTCAGCTCTGACCGTGCCTTCGGCATGGTACCCAAGCTACACTTTTCAAAGTCATGGCTAGTGAGAAGCTAGGAAGAGTTGGATGTGTGAAAACTGGGTAACAGCCACTAACATTGACCATGTTTCTGGAACAGAATTTAGCACTGATGTGGGTCTTTCCAATGCCAGAGCCCCCTCCACACACAGCATTTTCCAAACCTAAGTAAGTGTTTGTCAAATAAACATCACCATTATGATTCAAATAATTCTGACAGGCTAAAACACTCACCTGAAACCAAGATGCTATTTAACAGAGTCAGTAAATGTAAAGCCCTACATTCAGTTCAGTAACAATTTTACAAGTGTACTTGGCAACAGTTTGGGTGACGCAATGACCATTTTAGACTAAATAACAGTCAGCACAATGGAGGATTTTTGTTGAACGGAGGTAACAAGTACACTGGCAGATCCCATCTGAAAGTACTGAGTACATTTCTGACCTTACTCAAAGTGGGAATTCAACAAAACAGAGTAAGTCCAGAAGAATATGATCAGGGACATTCTAAGCCTGATTGGGAAAATTCAAAGAAACGGGGACTATTTAATTAGGTGGGCATTTAAAGGGACCTAACCAATATTTAAATGTTTGCTCTGTAATTCTGGGAAGAGGGGGAATCAAATTACTCTGTTATACTGGAAATTACAGTTTGTGTTCTGTTTCTACCATTCCACTGAAACTGCTCATCAAGGTCAGCAACGACCTTGAACTTGCCAAATCCAAAAGGCACCTCTCTACCCGATATTAACTGACTTCATGGCATTCAGTAAACAGCTCTGTGCCCTCCTTCCAACACTCCCATTACCACCTCTAGGACAAGTCATTCTTATCTCTTTTCTCTAGTTCCTGCTTCACACAACCTCTAGATGTCAGAGGTTGATCTGCTCTCGACCTTCTTCTCTCATTCCTCTATTTTCTCTCAGTGATTTTATCAATTCCTGTGGGTTTAAATAGTCTCTACGCTGATTACTGGCCAATTTAAATTTCCACTCCACACCTTTTCTCTGAACTCAGGGTTCTCTTGTATACTCAGAAGCATTTCCACCAGAAGCATTCCTGATTCCACATGCTACCCTTCAATGTGAGTTCTCCCCTGTCAGCATAACACACTCAGATGCTCCACCCAGAACCCGGAGAATCATCTTAGCATCACCTCTTGCCCTCACCTGTCATACCCAATCACTAAGATGTCTATTCTACCTCCAACCTGGGTCTTGAATCAGACCACTTCTCTTCACTTCCACCACTACTACCCAAGCCAAGTGAGTGTCATCTCTAAATGTGACTTGCCAAGGGTCTCCAGACCAATCTCCTCAGAGCTTCAACAAAAGGTCTGCTTAAACAATAAGCTGGATCATGACTCTTCTGTGCTTTAATGGTGGCCTCATGCACTTTGAAGAAAACATCACAAAATTCTTGTAATGGTCTCAGGACACTTCAGTATCAGACCCCTGCCTATCCACTCTCACCCCATCCAGTACCACCGTCGCCCTGCTTGGGCCACACTGGTTTGCTCTCAACTGTATAAGTGCAGGAAACTCCTTTCAGCCACGAGGGCTTGGAAAAGTTTGTTCCTCCAGACTCTGCCAATAGCTGGTAACTTCTTTTCCTTTATGTCTCAGCTTAAAAGTCACTTCCTTAGAGACTGCTCCCAGGACCACCCTGTCTGATGTGTACAACGCTCTGCCCCCAATTATTTTCTATCACAGCCTTTCATGGCCCCTTTATGACACTTATCACAACTTCCAAGGATTTTCTTCCTTTACTTAATTTTTGTCTCTCTCCTTAACACCGCCTGCTTGGAATGTTAGTTCCAAGAGGGAAGGAACCTTACTGTCTTATTCCTCATTGTATTAGCAGAGCTCAAAAACTTTTTCAATGTTGAATATGGGAAGGAATAAAACCAGACTTCACTCCCAACATAAGGAAAATCTTCCTAAAATTAAGAGTTGTCTGGCAATGGAATAGACAGCCTTGTACAGACAAACTGACCATCATGGGAAGAGGGATCAAGCAGAAATTGGGTGGCCACTTTTATCTGAGATGACATAAAGGGAGTTTCCATGCTGGGTGGGATCCTGGGCCAGATAACAATTCAGGTCCTCTCCACACAGTTTCCAGTTCTATAAAGAGAATTCTAAAGGAGTTTCAGGTTAAACATATACTCCCAAAGTAGCAAACATCATAATTCCTAATGAGAGGAAATTCTCACTAAAATGGCCCCATGAAACCACTTTGTACCCTGACCAAAAGTAACTTCCTGAAGCTAAATCAGTGCAGGCTCCCTCTGTCCACCCTGCCAGATGTGGTTTGGGACAATGACAGCCCACAGTGGTCTCCTTTCCAAGCTGTACAAAACGTGGCCCAGAAACGAGTTGGCAGATCAAGCGAACCCACTCGCAGTAAACCTAAAGTTCCACTCTTCATTCATTTGTGATGCTGCTCTGTAAACACACCAGGATCGCTTTATTTAGTGTCACATCCATTAATAATGCAGAGATCTTTATACAGGCAGGCAGAGAAAATTGGCCCTGAGTGATTTCGTTACTACAGGGTATACACGAAGTCAAAGGGACTGAGAGTCTCATTACAACTCTGTAGAAGTTGCTGGCAATATAGACAGCGGTTGTGGAGCTGACCACCACACAACAAAGCAATTCAGGCAAGGTATCCACTTCATGATCTTCTGGGGTCTTACAGTCAAAGAGTTAACTCTTCTCTCCCTCATACTATAGATATACGAGAGACCTAAAGACCAGTCGAAGACCATTCCTTCTACTCTTTTAGCTTCCTTCATCTCTAACTTTTTTTAAAGTAAAAAACCCAAAAATATGGCCAATGCTTGCTTCTGATGGCACCTTTACAAGGATTGGTCATTTTGTCAGCAGATTAGATAATGCACCACTAGATATTCCAAAATGTTGCTAATGAGCCTATGAGGCCATGAGCTTTGTCCTTGAATTTTTCACCAAAAAAAAAAATGTTTTTTTCAGGAAGATAGTAAACTTTACAAAGCCAAAGATGTTTAAAATTCCTTTTTATAACATTCAGTGTTAACAATGCTGTGGGGAAATAATGTGTAGGGAAGCCGAGAATGAGAACTCTGAAGACCTTTCTAAAGGGCTGGTGGGCAGTACTTTCCATTTAAAATACAAACTCCCTTTGATTCGGCAATCCGTCTGCTGGATATACGCCATATGTGTATCCTCTAATTAGTAGATTTAAATAGTATACAAGAGTGTTCATTTTTATTATGGCTTATAACAGCAAAAGCTTAACAGTAAGCCACAGTGCATCCGTAAAATGGGATAATAAACAGTTGCTAAGAACGAATGAGATGGGTTTCCATGTGCTGACAATAAAAAACCTTCAAGATATATTAAGCAAAAAAAGCACAGTATGTGTGTCTCTAAACACAACTAAATATTCATTTTTGAAAATTCTGGAGAAATGTATGAGAAATGTAAAAGTGGTGGTCTCTGAAACACTGGATTGAGAATGTGACTATCATATTTATTTTAAGCTCTTCTGGACTAGTTATTGTCACTGTGTGTAGTCATTATTATTTTATTAATAAGAATAATAACTATATGCAGTATTTTCTGCACGGTCTGGAAGCATCTACTTGCTCTCTGCAGGAGTGGGAAAGCGAGCATTCTTTCCCATTCTCCACAAGGTGAGCCAGAGTCTACTCAGTGGGCACGTAGCCACCCCTCCTCAGCCAGTCCAGGAGACTTCAGAGGTTGCTGAGGTCCCTGCCCACATTCACTCCTTCCCCCTTTGTGTGGCCTACATGCACAGGTAAGGGGTAATTGTCATTTCTGCTCTTCCACTTTTAGATGTATATCATCCATCTCTGAAAAGCTGACTTAAGGGAGAATGTGTAGAGTTCTTCCACTGCAAGAGATACCAGGGGAAAATCAGTGTTTCCCTTAGTGCTATTTATTCTATAATTATATTATTACCAAAACAAAACCAAGGAAATAAAACCATTTTCAACTTTAAAGTATGGTACTCTCCATTCTGCCAAATCCCGTGAGAACCAGAAAGATCACAGTCCAAGGGGTTTTCCTCCCAACTTAGAATCTTGTATTTGCCTATCTCAAAATACTAAACAACTCTTTCAACTAAAATTGCTTCCACAAGAGAAAGTCGAGTACACTAAAGTTGAAAAGATGAAGTGCAATCTACATTCAACTTATTCGATGTTGAAGACCTTAAAGAGTACTTGAACATTGTTTTGTTCTTATTCCATCAAACAAATGCTTCCAACCCTACAGAAGAGGGGGGAGAAAAAGAAAAGTCACAGGAAATCATGCCTCTGTTTTTCCTATTATTTGACCTTGGACTTGAGGTGGGGAAGCTACTTAAAGTATCAAGTGACCTTTCCAAACTGTATAAAACAATCCCCATAGTACTTTTGCTTTGTCAGAAGGTTGTGATACAAAGGCATTTGCTAAAATTTATTTTATGTATCTATTCATCATGTTTTGACTTTACTGATGAATATAGAAAGTAAGGCCAAATGTCTATTTGAAAAAATCTAATATCTACTTAGCTGAAAATCTGCTCCCACTAAATCTGATTTTATATAAGCTTTCTGATCCCTCCCCCCAAAAAAGTAATTTCATTTTTGTTTTGAGGGGATGTAAAAGTAATTAGTGAAATGAGCAAACTATAGTCTGGTGCATTGAGCTGTCTGTGGTACTGAAAAAATGACACCAAAGCTGAAATGTACTGAGCTAAGTTCTTACAAAGCCTCTCCATCACACTATTTTAATTCAAGCACTTCCGTCCATGACTCACCTGAACCATCTATTTTGATAGACTGTGTATAAACATTTTATAAAAGGTCACACTGACTTGCTTTCCAAGGTTCTCCATGGAAATGTCAGGGCCTCCCCAAGCTTCGTTAAAGCAATTCCGGTGGGCAGAGAGCCAGAACATTGGCTATAACACTTACTTTTCCTGAATGCAGTAAGAAATCCTACCATGTACCAGAAACCCATACTAGCTAGCTCTCACTATCCAATCATCATACTGCTATGCTAAAAAGAAAAAGAGGAAGTGTCACATTAGACTGCATGCTATGCCCAAGAACATGCTCTGAACAGCAGCATAACCCCCGCATTGAGTTCCTTAACTCAAAGCTAATCTATATCCTTAGAATTCTTAATAGTAAACTGAGAAGTACCTATTTGCTTAAAACTTATGAAAGAAGTACATCTATAGCAGTGACATCAGTAAGTTAAAAAGGGGTCAATTCGTCATTTTCCACACATGGATACATTAGCCTATGCACTTGATTTTCCTGTGTTTCAGAGTGAACTATTTCAGCAGCAATCACTGACTACTCTCTGGATAAATTAGAACATGTTTTTTCTGGTTCTTGATTTCCAGCTCAGGGTCTCCACATTTATTTGGTCCTTTTCCATTTCATATTTTTAAAAAAGCATCTCAGGTAAGAATTTGGAACTTCAGCTTGAGGAAAACAAAAATCACTCTAGATTAAACACTGAATGTAAAAGCTACATCCAAAACAACTAAATGATATTACCTGAGCATCCATTTTGAAACTATCTTAAGTGTGGCTGGTTTAGCAGAAACCATGTATCAGGTCAGATAATTCCAATTATAAAAATATAACTTTTTGTGATGTTTATGTTGCCCCAACAATAAAGAGGTTCACTGTGCTTATAACCCTTAGAGGGGGAATTCATGTCTTCATTTTTATCACCCGTGCTCTTCGTACTCTAATCAATATATCTATGCATTTGTGTAACAGAAATGGTCCTCAAAATTAGCCAGGGGTGGAATTCTTTCAAGTGTGGAATGATCTTTAAAAATATGACTTCTTTTATTTGTATTACTTTCTCTAAGTTTTAAGAGTTCTAATATGGTATCAAAAATTTTTTACACCACGTAATTAACATCTGGCCAATGTTAGTGGCCAATGTTTGGTCCTCACAAACTCCTACAAGTTATTTCAAAAAAATCTCCCCATAATTCTTAAAAGGTTAGCATTTTCAGGAAGACACTTTGTTCTTGGTGTTAATACCATCAAATGTCCTCCGCCTTGAATGCTTGTTTTGCTGTGTGTTTTTCAGAAGGAACAGGAATAATACGAAAGCTGATGTTTAATTAAAAAACAAAACAAAAGAGCAAGGTCTCTTTCTAGGGTGGATTAAATAAAACTACTCTGGTCTTCAAGCCAAAAATAAAAATTAAATTACTTGATTTTTATAAATACCTAAGAAGATTTTAGAAAAACCGTTTAAGTCTAACCCTATTCAAATACCAAACGTTTGGATTTAGAGAGGAACCACAGACAAAGACATGTCCATGTTCAGGGTTGCTAACAAGCAGTAGCAGAGTGCAGCAGGAAGCATTCTGGGTGGAAGCTAGGAGGACAGGCCTGGTCACGCTCTGCACTGTCTAGCTATGGAATCTGGCAAGCTGGTCACCTCTTCTGACTGCAGGTACCTCATCTGTAAACCAAGTCAAAGGGCCATTAGACCTGTTTTGTTCCCTAGCCTTAAGTGTCTACCCTTCAAGTCAAAATGAAAAGATACTCTCATGATGCTTAAGTTACATTTTAGTATTACTTTAAAATGTTTGAAAGAATCTCAAAAGCCCACGATCATTAGTGCTGAATTAAAGATGTGTAATTATTTAATAGTAAACTGAGAAGTAATTAAAGATGTGTGAATTATTAAAATTTTAAAGGGTCCAAATGTGTTTGCCTTGTTTTGGCAGTGCAGTTTTATTACTTAACTCTAAATATTCTCACTCTTTCTAATTCTCATTCTCTATCCTCCTTCCTTCAAAATCACACTTTTCAAAGTCTTTGCAAATTTGAAAGCATGATGAAGTAATTTCTCTCCCCTCATGTGGGGTCATGTGTATCTTTATTTTGCTTGGGCAATAGTTAAAATTGGTTTCTTCCATATTTAGTATGTTTTTGCAAATTACTAACTTAAAATTAATTTAACTTATAATTAATGCTAAGTTATTTAAATTCAACGGCAACTCCTAAAGGAAAGCAGCCTAAATTCGAGGGTTTAATAGTTCTGCCAAATGCCTAACACCTGATCCAAAACAACCAGAAAATGCATATTAGTGTAAGTTCTAAACTGGAAAATCTCAATCTCTCTTAATTTTTGAAAACTCTAGTTATTTTATTCCCAAACCTTAATATTCCTTTAACTGAAAGCTACAGCAAAATAAACAACTTAAAAGACAACCCATGAATTTTAGACGGACTATTCTGAAATGGTCAGTGACAGTCAAATCTAACAATAGAGTTCCTGGCTACATTTAAACAAAACAAACATTTTCCTAACAAGTTCACTCACAAGGGCAGTGGCCTTTGCTCTTAAGTGACATTTTTAATAAATAATGTAACGATTGTACCTGAAAATCTACCAAACTACCAGATATACAGAATTTGTATTCTTAATTTACAACAGATTTTTTTCTTCAACTTTACAGTAAGATATAGAAAAGGTTAGAGTTTTCTTCTTGTCTTATTGATATACAGTAGCAAGAAATATCACGGGCCTATTTTCTTCTCTAAGCTACAGTTATGGAAGGTGATACACATGGGCACAATCTTCCATAATGGCCCACCCATCTTGTTAAATGTTTATTAGACGAGAATACACATTTACCTGGCGGACTAAGGCTAGTATATAACTGGCCTTGAGCAAAACAAATACAGTGACTGATATGGAGAAGTGGATCTACCTAAAGAAGAGAGGGGAAAATCTGAAAGCTTTAACAAATACATCCTGGAAACTACTGCACATTTACATGCTGCACTGTTTGTTTTGTTTTTAACTTCTTGAAAGAACAGGTCAGGTGCTAAGGTAAGAATACAGCGTGTGTCTTCTGTAACCTCAAGCAAGGACACGAGAGCTTGGAAAAAGCGTTTGCTGCCTTGCACTTCCCCCAGCTGAAGTCATTCATAAACAGCAGAACCCCGAAGTTACCTGTATTTCCCTGGCGTGGTACACGATGATCAGACCGAGCAGGATGATCGTGGAGAGACTGATAAGGCATTTCAGAGCTAAGGAATACAGCGACGCCTGCAACACAGACAGAAGCACTTTTTTTTAAAAAAAAAAAAAGAAGCAGCACTTTTAACCACCTTTAAGATCCGGGGGGTCGGTCAATCCCCAGCAAGGGGACCTGAATTCCCAGTAGGAGGATGGGGGTAGGGGCACCTGTCTCGGCTCTGTGATCTGTCAGATCACTTGGCCTCACAGGAAAGTGAGAGAGGAGATCCCGGAAGGCCAAGCAGCGGGGTCCTCGACACCACAGACCCAAGCGCAGCTCGTGGCTCTCAAAACCTGAGAGGAAGTTATCCTTGAGTTTAAGCGCTTGGGTTTGAAAGGGGCCTCCGACATCGTGAGCACCAGGAGAGGAACAGAGCATGCTTTCCTCACCGACTCCTGAAATCACTTCTTTAACGTGCCCAAACTCGCTGGGCATTCACTGCCTCCAGAACTTTGCGCGCGGAAAAGCTTCCTCTCCAGAGTTGCCTTGCGGGTTAGGGGAGCGAGTCTCAGCGGTGCTCGCCGTCCCGGCGGGCACCTCCAATTGTCCGGGAAAAGCTCGGAACTGGCAGGCAGAGAGTTCCCACCAGCGCCCATCCCAACCACTCGGTGTCCGGCTCTGCGGCCCGGGAACGGTGAGCAAAGGGCTGGAGCACTTACCTTGTCGTAGGCGCCCCACGACAGCTCGGTCTCGATGACCATGACCACGATGCCGAACATGCCGAAGATGAGCGCGTAGTCGCTGAGCCGCTTGCGCTTCTCGAACAGGGCGCGCCGGTGGCCCAGCTTGTAGCCGATGTTCTGGTTCTTCTTTTTGCTGGACTTGGTGCCACCGCTGCTGCCATGCCCGCTGCCACCGCCGCCGCCGCCTCCAGCGCTGCCTCCGCCGCCGGCTCCGTAGAGCGCCAGGTTATTGGAGTTGTTGTGCTCCGGCTTAGATACCACGATCTCCGGGGCTGAGGACGAAGCTGCGGCGGCCGCGGCTGCAGACGGGGAGGACGCGCCGCCACCTCCTCCAACAGACGCCGGGGGCTGTAGGGGCTGTGCCTCGGAGTCCATCTCGTGCAGGTTCCGGCGGGACGCGCTCAAGTTGCTGAGCGGCCGCATGACGCCCCCGTTGTACCTACAGCTGCTCATGGCTATTTCGGTGAAGGGGTTGCTCTCGCGGCGCGCCTGGGGCTGGCTGTGCTGGTGGTGCGCCGGGTGCGGGTGGTGGTGGTGGTGGTGGTGGTGCGAGAGCGGGGGCCCGGAGCCCAGGCTGCCGAGGCTGCCCGTGGGGCTGGCGGCGGGCTGCAGGCTGTGGCACTGGTGGTACTGGGAGGCGGACGCCGGCTGCTGCGCGTACTGCTGCCGGAGCGCACTGGCATGGCTGGACGGCGTCAGCTCGCTCACATTGAGCTGGCTGCCCCGGCGCGACGAGCAGCAGCAGCAGCACGACGAGCCTGACAGCGGCGAGGAGGTACGGGTCCGGAAGGCGCCGCCGGGCGAGGAGGTGCGGAGCAGCAGGGACAGGTTATCCCCCGCCCCCGCCCCCGGGGCACCGGAGGAGGCGCAGCTGTTGCACCGGAGGCATGGGCTGCTGCCGCCGCTGCCCTGCTGCTGGTGCGCGAGGTGCGGGGGGTGGTGAGGGTGCGGGAGGGGCGCGAAGGGCGGGCACGGCTTGTCCTGGCTCTGCTGCTGCTGCTGGCAATGCAGGTGTGAGGAGAGCGGTGGCGGTGGCGGCTGCTCCGAGAAGAAGCCGCGCTGGAACTGCAATGGGGTTTCCATGTCAGGGCTGTTAAAGCTGCAGGGAGACCAGGCGGTGGTGCACCCTGCGCAATGCGTTATGGTAGGGAGCGGAGACTCCTGCTGCTGGTGCGAGGAAGGGCCCATGCCGGCTCCGGTAGAATCCAGGCGGCGCGTCCAATTGGTTGGGCTCACCAAAACAATGGGCATGACATCACCTGCGGGGACCAAGACTGAGTTTGCAGTGCGCGCGGTTTAGGGGAGCGTGTGAGAGAGAGAGAGATGGGGGCGGGGGGGGGGGTAGAATCTGCAGAATGAAAACCCTCGGAGGCGCAGGCCAGGACAGGGTGAGGGCGGGGGTTCCACCTGCTGATTGGGAGCACCCGTGAGCACCACCAGGTAGTGCAGCGGGTCTGCAGAGGGAGGAGGAAAAAACAGGCGTCCCCTCCTTCCCGTGCCACCACCCCCCTAACTAGTGCCGGACGCGCAGTCTAGATCCCCTGCACCGGGCACTGCAGCACGTTGAGCCACCCCAGCCAGGGGGTCAGGCGAGGGAACAGTGCGGAACCCGGGCCACTCCTCCACCGGCATGCACGCCTCTTAGAGCTGCAGAACAGCAGCCTCCTCGCCCCACGCCCACTTCTCCCTAATTGTCCCGCTGAGAGTGGGCTGCCGGCTGCCCGCCAAATAACTGCGGGGGCACCCGCTTTGGAGAGAAAAAGTTTGACGACTAGCTAAGCCAGTGCAGCAGGGCTTAGTGAGAACCCCGGGGCCTGAGCCCTTGTTTGGCCGCTGCGAGACCCGAACGGGCCCGGCTCACCGATCTTCCCCACGCCGCTGGTCTCTGGCGCCGGGGAGTCGGGATTGGCTGCGCGGTGCTCTCGCCCTAATGCGCTGCGGCGCGGGTAGGGTTAACCTCCTTGGCGCCTGGGCCTGGGGAGGATGGGGGCGGGGCCGGAGGAGGGGATCCCCTTCGTCCGCGGGAGGAGCCCGCGCGGGCTTCCCGGGTCCCCCTGGCGGGGGCGGAGGGCTTTCCCCGCCACTGCCTGCTCACATTTGCGCCTTCTGCAGAACATGAGGGGCTGGCGCCCCCGGCCGCCAGGTCCTGGGCTACGGCGCTCAGGCCCTCTGGCCGCCCCAGTGGGTAGGTCCGCGGGCTTTTCCTGCCACGGAGAAGAGGTTTGCTCGAGAGTCTGGGGAATGCTCAGCGACCGCCGGCCACCAGCTTGTCTTCTGTTCTTCCTCCTCCACACCTGCAGCACAGACACAAAGCAAAGGCGGATCACTGTGGCGCAAACACCTAGCATCTTATGTGCCAAGCCCTGACTGCGGCGGGGGCGGCGGATGGAGAGGGGCCTGGCGCTGGCTGATTCACACCGGCAGTCATAGCCTGGCTAGGAAATTATTAATAATAACTCGGACTGAATAATAGCTGCCTGGGGACAGTGCTGGAGTTTTGCTAGTTAGGTGTAATATTTATTTATTTGCTAATAAACTAATAAAAATTACGCTTTGTGTCTCACAAATTTCCTGTGATGTGTCCTTCTGTTGGGCGATATACTAACACAAAGCGGTAGGGGACCCTTTCAAGGGTTCGTTGTTACTGCTCCATCTTAAGTCATTATCGTTTGTATTTCTTTGTAAGTTGAGATTCCCATCTCCAGAAAAGGGAATGAAATACACTGGCCAGTTGAATATTTGTTTCCCTTTTAAATCGTGATTTTAGAGCATGATTTGTATGATAGAAGTTATAACGAGTTAGAAATTAAAGTGAAAGCGGATCACCCTCATTAGGTAATTGGAATTCTCAGCTGGATCCAATTTCTTGATATTCTACTCGGCAGCTACCCTGAAGTTGCTTACCACGTACCTGCTCCTAAGAGAGAGTTCGCGTTTTCAGTGCCTTGGAGTGAATAATTCATTTTAGGATATCCTTTGGATATGAGTTAAGCAATTTTAATTTTTTGTGCATGCAAGTAAACAGATCCAGAAGAAAAAAAGGGAGAGGGTTGCTTTTAGTCCCATAGAACTTGCATTTCTCTGTAGTCTTGGTCAAAAATAGAATTTGAATGGCTAAAAACTGGAGACAGCATTTTATTTTTATATTCCATGATAATTTTTGGTAATTTAATAAAATTTGTTTAGAATTTTGATCATAGAATCTTTGTGGTAGCAGAGTAGATCTGCATGAATTGTGTGGTGAACATGACTATTAAAAACAATTCTAATGAGTAATTTGAAATTACAATGAAAGCTTCCAAATTAAAATATTTTCACCTTCTGGTGTGAAACAAAATTCAACTCAAGCACAAAATCCATAATACATTCATTTTCACTTTATAACAAATTATATGAGCTTCTTCTCATTGCTACGCATAGCTGACTAAGTGAAAAAGTTTGACTCATCCTTCCAAACCTAAATACATCAAATACATTTATCATGGTAAATTAATACTTTCATTAGCCTTTGGTAAATTTTGTTGAATGACTACATCAATCCCCTCTCCAAATATCACAATAATTGTTACCAGCACAAAATTAGATATAAGGTTCTAAAGTTATTAAAATGTCATTCTAAAAAGTAATGGCTGCAAAAAAACACAAAAAAGTAATGGCTGCATCTTCTATTGTCAAACTGACTTTCTCAAATAGCAAATTCAAAGCTTCAAAGAAGTTCCATAGATAAAATAACAGGGAAAAAATTATTGTATCTTTTGCCATGTATATCTCTATGCCTTAGTACCGGATTAGGTGCAGTGCCTTTAGTCATGTAGAAACAGAGTGTTTGCTGAGATTTACGACAATGATGGAGTTAACCACTGCTCACAGAGGGGGATCAGGGGAGGAAAGGGTGCCCAAGGTAAGAAAGAAATGGAGATTTGGCAAACAAAATGAGGAGCTGTCAGAATACCAAAACTCAGATTACCAGTGCTTCCACCTAGTCAGTGCCTTACAAAAGCTCATGAAATAATATAGTTATGTAAAACCCACTGTGATGGAGAAAGAGGAGAGCAAGTCAGTCAGCTATTTATCATCTTTCTGTTTCAGGGAATCATCTGATCACACACACTCAAAAAATCTTCTTGCTAATAAATGTCTGTATTTGGAGTACAATAATCCACTATTAGTATGGTGATGAAAAGCGACAAGATGCCCCGACAACTTTGTTTTACTTTTAGCCTGAATCCTCATAACTTTATTGTTTGGGGCATTTTACACTATTGGGTTATGACAGGGGCACATTTAAGAAGTTCTCCTTTTCATCAATCCTCTTTTCTTTGTAAAATTAACAAATGGATTTTAAGCTTATATGTAAACTTTTCATATAGCATACCATAATTTTGCTTTTTTCCCCATATATAGGATTATAGATGCGACATGTAAAGTTAAGCAGTTAGAACAACAAAGACAATATTCTTCCATGTGGATAGTACTTAGCACATAGTAAACACTCATTTATATTTGTGAGAGTGAGGAGGGAAGGAGAGGAAGAGAATTACGAAAGATTGAAAGGCGACAATACAAGGGCCTATAACCTCCAATAATAAGCTCTTGGAAAATTGCATGTGCTTCTCTTTCTGTCATTAAGATATATAAGTGCTGGAATTTCTCTAGTTTAACACCAGAGGTCATACTCATCCACAAAATACATTTCAAATACTATCAGTTAAATACCTTTATTTCCAGTGTCACATTCTTGTAAAAATTCCCTGGTTTTTTTTTCCCTTATGGATTAGAAAGATTGCTTTTGAATTTGGATGTTTCTGATCTATCTGCAAAGGCAGTCAGAACAGCTGATGCAGGGGTCCAGGGCATCTGTTTCCCACACTGAGTGCTCTGAGGGATACTTTGACCTATACAGTAAATGTTTTTCTGGGATTTTCTTTTTTCTTTGCCTGGTTGAGTAAATTATTTGGTGGTGCCAAGCACAGGGGTTGTGACAAGACACAGCCTCTCTGAACTCAGTTTGCTTAGCAGTCAGTGCAAATGGGGACTCGGGATAATGTCAGAGTCGCTCCTTGCTTCCCGACATGTCTCATGAAAAACACTTCTTCTTAAGCCACGTATTGTCATCCTAACTTCATAAGAAATGTACATTTTAGGATATCATTGTTACACGTATTCTTTTGCTTCCACATTTTTACTAGAAAGTATCAAGACCTGAATGAGCTTATTGATGATAGTCTTGTTAAGTAATACCACCATTATTCAGGGATTAATTATCCTGTTAGGGCCTATTCATTAACTTTTCCAAATTTGTTTTACCCTTATCCTTGCCTCCTACCATTTCTCAGCTAATTAGCATATCTATAAAAGTCTCAGTAGTGCCAGCAAAAAAAAAAAAGATAGAACTTATACTAGTTTTGTTAGCAGAATTGAACTATGTTACACAATTAAATAGGTGAACAGGTTGAAATTATTGACTATAAATCTTTTTAAAATAGTCTACAGATTACATAAACAAATATCCCTTGGCAACTAGAAACACACATCTGAATCTAAATAGAAAGTCATAAAAAAGACAGTGGATAGCACATTCTAGTTTATAAAGCAGTTTCTCATGTGTTACTTTATTTGCATCTCTCAAGAACCCTATGCAAGGTAGGGAAGTTTTTATGAACATCTCTACTTTACAGGTAAGGATAACCCTGAGATGTGGGCTACCCCAGGTCACACAGCTGGTGAGTAGCAAGAAAAAGCCAGACTTCAAGTACATTCTTCTGAGTCTGTCTGATGAGTCTGTTTAACACTCCTCTAGCCTTTCCTCCATAGCAGAAAAATTACCTATTGACTCTATCAACTCATACAGGCTGATACTCCACTAATAGTCAAGGAATGGACAGCAGTGGCTTATCATTACCATTCACTGCCTTTGAACGACCTCATGAACATATCCTCACTGGCTTGGTTGGGATTCTGAGATTCTTAACTACTCCCCTTTCGTTAACTTCATTTGATCAACAGAATAATTCATGAAATGGCAGTGCTGTATGCATGCAGGTCCAAGGTACCCAATTAAAAAGTATTAAAAAAATAAAGATTCTACTCTATTCAGACACAGTCTTCTGCTGACTTTGCTGGCAGCCTGGGCATTTCTCATTTTTGCCAATGTCCATAGTAAAAGCTGAAGGCCGCTGAAGGCCCTGAAGACTACTTATTAGCACTAACAGAGTCCATTTTGTCTTTTTATGTAATAAGTGAGAAGAAAGAGGCACAAGCTCTTTGCCCTGTGGCTTAGAGGAACTCTCCTGCAGTCCTGCAGGGATCCAGCCTGGCTCTCGGCTCTTGTGCTCTGGCAGAGTTGTCTTCTCGTTGCATCTCCCTTTGTGCCAAAGAGTGAGCAGGGAACCAGAGAAAGGAGGTGGGGCTCTATGCCACAGGCAGAGATAAACCAGTGTGTCTTACAGGAGGAGTAGAGAGTTACCAAAAGTGGGATCAAGGATATGCAAAACCATTCCTAAGTATGGAAGTCAAAGCTTCCACTTGGTGATCCCCGAAGTTTCATGGTGGCTCAGTGCTCAAACATAATGATGCTACAAAAGTTCTTGAAGTTTGTTTTCCCTCTGAAATCCAATGTATTGTCCCATCATTATTTTCTCTTCTCTTACAGGATTAGGATCCATGATGAATTAGCTCTTTTTTCTCTTTTCCTGTTAATTCCATTCCCATAGGTTATTCATCAACCCTCTATGTTTTCCTTTTTCTTTTCTACCTCTTGCCAAACAGGCTCAGGAAATCAATTAATCATCCTTTGTCTATCTTTATATTACTATTTCCCTTTCTGGAACTATTTGTAAATTCCTACTCCCAAATAATTGCTTTAGGGCAAGGAGAGGGCTGGTGCCCACTCATATAAAGGTGAAAAGCATGCTTTTCTAAGTAGAATTAAACATAATGTCATCAGCAGCAAAACACTCTAAATGTTGATAAATCTTGAAGTTCCACATATTCATCCTCATCCAATAAGCCAGATTTTTCTTAAAAATGACTTTTATTCTGTGTTGTTGATGTTTTATTTTTTAGCTATAAATTTAGTAGCACTTTTTCTCTATTATTTCTATCCGTATGCTACAAAATGACATACATGATACAACATAACAGAAAAAAACACAACAGATATATACTACACAAATATAATGACAAAACACACTATTTGACACAGTGTTTTACCCTTGTTCCTTAGAACGAGTGCTTCTCAAAAATGTTTTAATTAGTCAAAACTATTGGTTACTTTTGTTCACAAGTCAAGTTCTCTTAACAAGGGGTATTTCTTGTCTCTTGTAACTACAAATATCATGATTAGGGAAGACTTCAGTGCTGTTTGTTTCAGAGGTTAAGACATCATCAGGTTTCCAGCAACTTTCTTGTCATTGTCCTCCTTCATATATATTGATCAGACTAATTTACCTTATGGTGGGAAAAATGGCTGTAGCAATTCTAGGCTTCATACCCACAACCATGCTATCCAGAGGGCAGCAGATCACCCCTGTCCCAACATTCCAACAACTCTCTTGACATATCTATTGAACTATCTCTATTCACCAATAACATGATTTTGTATTCAGAAAATCCTAAAGAATCCACTACAATATATTAGAACTAATAGACAAATATAGCAGACTTCTGGATACAAGATTAATATTTAAAATGTCAATTGTAACCCAAAAAATTGTCAATTGTATTTCCCTACACTAGCAAGGAGCAATTTAAATATGAAATTAAAAAAAGTTTAATGTGCAATACAATAAAAAAAAGATTAAGAATATATCAACAGAAATGTGAAACTTATACACGAACTAAAAAATATTTTTGAAAGAAATTAAGGAAGACCTAAATAAATGGACATACATCCCATATTAATGAATCAGAAGATTTAATCTGGTCAGTACTCCCCAAATTGATCTATAGATTCTCTCAAATCTTTATCAAAATACTAGATGATTTTTTTGGAGAACTTCACAAACTGATCCTAAAATTCAAATGGGAATACAGGTAGCACAGAATAGTCAAAACAATCCTGAAAAAGAACAAAGTTGAAGGACTCAAACTTGCTGAATAAAAAGTTACTATAAAGCTATAGTAATCAAGATAATGTATAATGGAATAGGATAGATATATAGATTAATGGAACAGAATTGAGAGTCCAGAAATAAACTTTTACATTTACAGTCAATTGACTTTTGACAGGGTGCCAAGATAATTCAATGGGAACAAAAATAATCTTTTCAACACATGATACTAGGAAAACTGGATATTCACATGTAAAAAGCAAACTTGGACTTCTTCCTTATACCATACATAACAATTAACTCAAGTAGATCAAAGACTTAAGTGTGAGAACAAAAACTATAAAACTCTTAAAAGAAAGCATATGGGTGAGTCACTATGATCTTGGGTTAAGTAATAGTTTCTTAGACACGACACTAAAAGCATAAGCTACAGAAGAAAAAAAATAGCTACATTGGATTTCATCAAAATTTTGTGCTTCATAGAACACCAAAAGGAGAGTAAAAAGACAATTTACAGAGTGGGAGAAAATATTTGCAAATCATAGATGTGTGGGACTTGTATCCAAAATATAAAGAACTCTTTCAACTCAATAATGAAAAGAATAAATACCCCAAAGGCAAAGTCTCTGAACAGACATTTCTCCAAAGAAGATATAATAGTGATAAATAAGCACTTGAAAATAAATACACATCATTAGTCACTAGGAAAATGTAAATCCAAACTACAATTAGATACCACTTCATAACCGCTAGGATGCCTTTAATCAGAAAGACATATAATAACAAGTGTTGGAGAGGATGTGGTGAAATTCGAACACTCATACACTGCTGGTGGGAATGTAAAGTGGTACAGCAGCTTTGGAAACCAGTTTGGAAGTGCCTTAAAATACTAAATGTAAAGTTACCATATTACCCAGCAATTCCACTCCTAGGTATATAGTCAAGAGAAATGAAAATATACATCTACACAAAAACTTGCACATGAATGTTTATAGCAGCATTATTTATAATAGCTAAAAACTGGAAAGAATTCAAATGTCTGTCAACTTGGTGAGTGTATAAATAAAATGTGGTATATTCTTACAATAGAATATTATTCATCAGTAAAAAGAAATGAAGTACTGATACATGCTACAACATGGAGGAGCCTTGAAATATGTGAAAGAAAACCAGTCACAAGAGACCACATGTTGTATGATTCTATCTACTGGAAATGTCCAGAATAGGTAAAGCTATAAACAAAAAGTCACATTAGTGGTTGCCTTATGCTGGGAATGAGGAAGGGGCAGTAAATGGGGATTCATTATTAATGGGTACAGTGTTTCCTACTGATTTAATAAAAATATTTTAAAATTAGATTGTGGTAATAGTCATGTAACTCTGTGAATATACTAAAAATCATTGATTTGTACACTTGGAATGGGTGAATTGTACAGTATATGAATTGTATCTCAAGAAAGTTGTTAAAAACTGATGAGAGAAATAAATCCCCAAACAAAACTGAATGCTAAAATGGAAGTATCAATTTAAAATGAATAGTGCCAAGGCAACATTACATAAAAGTAGAGAGGAGCAGGAATAAGTTTCCTAAGTGACATGAGTGACTATTATCTATGAATTTTAGGGAATTTGAGGATTCAAAATTTTTTTCTCTGAGCCTCTATCTAAATAGCTTAAAAATCCTAACAGTATCATGATTCAATAAATATCCAAGAAGAATTTCAGGAGAAAAATGAGCTGTGGCATTATTATTTTAATTGTGGAATGCAGATTTCTCTTACATATAAGTAATAGAGCAGGTATATTTTGTACTGAATTCTACAGTTAAAAATCACTGTCATCATATGATTCTAACAGACAGTGTAAAGGAACTAAGACTAAAGCATTCTCTGAAGATGACTCGTAATGGTTACTTGTGACCATTAATTAATTTCTCTGTAATGTGTTAGCTCCATCACCCTTCAGTAGTTCAGACAAATACTTATAGCATGATGAGAGTAAAGCCTTTTTTAAGAGGTTATCTGGGACAATTTGGGAAGTATACACTCTTAGTCTTGAGGGTTGGCAGCAAAAGTGCACTCTGCACCCAGCCCACAGCACGTGGTTCAGCTGTTTGAAGCAAATGGCTTAAAGGACTCAGCAGTCAGGAAGACATAGCACAAGGCAGACACTGTGTAGGTGAGAGAGGTATCATTTGATATTGACAAGTGACTGTAACACCAGGATCAGACTTACTTCAATGCTCATTTTTAAAGAGAGACCAGAGGAGTCAGAGGCCCTCTATGAAAGCCGAGTTAATGCTCAAAGCTGTCTCATGAATGGTTGTCTAGAGGAGCTCAGAATTGGGTATTAAATCAGGGGAATGCAATATTCCTGACGATTTCCCATTCTTACATGAAGAACTGATTTGTTCATGGAGTTTCTTGTTTGTTCATGTCTTTAGACAAGATAAAGGTCATGTTTTTGTTTAAATTTATTAAATACTTTGCTAAAACAGTTTTTCTTCCCCTTTATTTTAGTGGCCCCATAGATGATGGAAAAAAAGATGCAGAAAACAGAACACTTTGTTCTTGAAGATAAATTAAATGAAGTGTACTAAGCCGTTGAAATGAGATTAATCAAAAAGATTTTTCTAGGTTATTAAGCAGAGTTCCAAGATGAAGGACTCTTATATTTCCTGTTCTAGATTTTAGTATTTTGCTTATCTCAAGATCAGGACTTTGGAGAACAACAGAGAGAACAACAATTTTAAAAATGAGCTTTACCTACAAGTAGTAAATTCTGACATAATTGATGGGGTGCCACTTGCTACTTTAGCATGCCTGAGTGTTGACTTTTTTTATTAGATCTCCACTCAGAGGGAGGGGTAGAGAAGTTAGTTTTGCTTGGATTCGCTAAAACGGGGCAAGGAAGGGTCTTTCACTTCACTTTTGTCCCTTTCTTTAACAAGTAGCAAAGAAAATATCTTATGTTTGTATGTCTTAGACTTATAGTCCTTAGGAGGCCCTTATGATGTTTTCTTTTCTTTTTCTCATTTTTTTTTCCCCCTGAAGGGACTGTGAATTTTCCTAGGAAGCAGGCTTCATTCTCGAAGGTTTAAAGAGGATCATGGTCTCACAATCTTCAGGAGAAGTCAGAAAATGCGAGAAGGATGAAATCTTTCAGATAACTAACTAGAGAACCCTCAATTCCCAGCAGACCGGAAGAGGAAATTGGTAAGAAGAGGGAACATTAGTTCAAACTTAAATGTAGTAATGGATATGACACAGACTATGTCCTCAAGAAGCTAAAAGGACAAGGTACTCTCTTTCTTTCTTGTTCAATTTCTAAAAACAAGGAAACTTGCTTCAAATAAATGTTCAGAAAAGCTTTCTAAACCTTCTTTATGTAGCTGACCTAACTACTCTTTAAAAACACAACTCACTAGACGTAAGAAGAAAATAAAGGAGATACAGTTTTATGATCTTAAGATGGAGAAGGTTTTCCTAAACAATTGCCTACACGCAACAGCCATAAAGGAAAACACAACTGATTTTATCTTATAGCATTACAAGACATCCATAAGGACCAAAATCAAAAAGACGAGTGCCATATTTAACAGACAAAAGGTTAATATTGAGAAATATGTTTTTAAAAAAGGTCTAAGAATTTGATACGAGAAAAAGAAAAGAAAACTGGACGGAGAAATAAGAAAAGGCTATGAACAAGCAATTCAAAGAAGATGAAATATGAATGGTCCAAGAAAGCAAAAAAGACCTCTGAATAATCAAGGAAATACAAATTGAAACAATTTGCATTTCCGTTAGACTGAATAATACTGTATAATGCATTGGTAAGGATGCAAGACACCAGCTTTTTCATACACCATAGATAGAAGTGTAAACTGGTAAAGCCTGTTTGAAACCAATTTGACAAGACCCCTCAAAATGTTAAATGAACAACATCTTTTCAGTTAACAAGTCCACTAAAAGGAACCTATTCTTTAAAAATATTTGCATGTGTGCACAAAGATATATTTACAATGATGTACATTATAGGAAAACAAAACAGAATAAAATAAATGCCCATCAAAAAGCATCCTATAGTAGTTTCTTTTTAAAGGATGAATAAGACCTATACGTAGAGGATGAATAAGACCTATAGAATTATCACCAGTACTCTTATCATTAAATCAAACAGAACAAATCATACAGTATGATCACAAATATAAAAATTATATGCTTCTATCTGTATATAAATTCATAGGATGGAGGCCATCAGGATTGTAGTGGTAAGTGTGGAGGTGTACATGTGGCTGTGGGCATGAGGGCAGTTTTTAGGTGTTGCTTGCTGGGTGAATCTTAAACAATGAATACATTTTTGAAAATACAATAAAAAGAAAGAAAGGAAAATAAGCCCATATTGTTCAGGCATGTGGACCTATCCGTTCCCAATCTCTTACATGCCCACCACTGTATTTCCCCATATTGCAACAAATGATTCCCCATCCCAATTAGTATAAGCTTCATGGGAGGTGTCCAGTAAGTGTTTGTTGAATTAATACTTAATTAAATTCATAAATTTAAAGTTGTTGCCTTAGGAAAAAAAAGTAAAACCTAGAGGCTGTGCAAACATCCAAGAATCAGTCTTGTTTCTTTATTTACTGATGTATTAAGTTAACTAGTGAACTTATAGATGTGAACTTAATTTTTGCTTTGCTTTGTTTTGCTTCATGGAAAGGAAACTCTACCGTGGTCTTTAATCAAGGTTTCTAAATGCCCTGCGTTGGTTGTCCATGAACTCCAGATGGCATTTTCCATCCCAGGGTTAATTAGGCCTCCACTGAAGTCTTTCTATGTCTCCAAAATGGAAATGGTTGTAATCATGTGGGCAACAACTGTGCCAGAATCAGATTCTAGCTATCAGATTTTTATAGGGTAAGAGCAAAACTAGAGATGAACCACAGATTGGGCCCAGTTTTACCAATGAGGTAGCTGCGTATTTACCTTTTGGGGGTAAATGATCTTTTTGGCCTTCAGGCAAACTAAAGTAACAATATCCTAAACTTTGCTACAAAAAGTTAATTCCACTTAACTCTCTGGAACTATTTCATCTATCACTGTTGAGGGGGAGATGGAGGTGGTCACGGTCATGTGGCAGCAGAGGCTCTCTATAGGGTTAAAAATCTTCTGCCTTTATTTTATGTGAACAGCAAGTATAAAAAAATCATTTTTTTCTATAATTCATGCTAAATGAGAACTATGGGCAAAAAACCACACACCATGAGCTTTTCAAGAAATCAACAAAAATATAGAAATTGAATCAAGAAAGTCTTATAGAAAATAAAATATAAAAGGTAAAACTGATAGTTCAGGGAGCTGAAAATAGTAAGCCCACATGCAAGTAATAAATAACCTTTCCAAAACTATAATCATTGCAAATATAATGTTTCCAAGTAATACCTGTGAGGAATTTTGTACTCCTTAATTAAATGTATTTTAGACTCACTTTTTTTACTCTTCTAACTTCATTTGCTCACAAATATCTCCTGACATAATAGGACTTTGATTAAAGAAGTTTAAAACACACTAATAATGCAACTGCTACTCATATTTTCATCATCCCCTCCAGTGCATTTTGATATATGTGTGTGTATATATATCATATATGAATATCATTGTTTATCACAATTTCTTGCAGTCTTCATCATTCCCTATCTCAACTGCTGTTTTGATTTAAACTCCCTTTAGTGGGGCATGCTCTCAAAATCCTTACATGCCTGAGATGTCCTTTTATTTTCAGATGAATAAAATATCAATATATTCTGGTTATAGGTTCTTAGAATGGAGTCATTTCCTCTAAGTAGCCGACATATGTTATTTCACTATATTCTAGTTTCTAGCATTGCTATTGAGAATTCATATGCTAGTTTGTTTTCCTTTCTAATGAAAATAACCATTAGTCCCTTTATCTAGAATCTTGCAATATTTACTTATATTCTTAGAGTTCAGGAAATTTTGATGGGGTATATTTAGATGCATGTGTGTTTTCTCCACCATTTTCTCTACCACTTGACGAGTCAGTCTAAAGGCTATAGCCATTCTGTAGCTCAGGGTATTTTTCTTCTATTATTTATACTTCAACTGTTATTTTTCCTTTTTCTAGAATACTAATTAATAACATATTTTGTATCCTAGATATGTCTTCCAAATCATTTATTTTTTTCACTCAGGGTTCCAATTTTTTTGTATTTTTGCCTGTGTTTTGAGATACAGTTTCCATTTAATCTTCCAGGATGCTAGTGTGATACTCATCATACACATTCTTACTTTAAGTCACTTTATTAAATCATTAAGCTTTTTAAATCATGCTTTAAATTTCAAACTCTCTCCTGGAGAGTTCTCATTATGATTTTTAAGCTTTTTATTTTGAAATAATATTAGACTTATGAAAAATAGTATAGAGTTCTACCTACTCTTCATTCAGCTCCCCTTAATGTTAACATCTTATACAACAAATATGCTTATTAAAACTAGGAAGTTAACACTGATACAATTCTATTAACTAAGCTAAGACCCTATTTAAGCTTCATCAGTTTTTCCACAATTATCACTTTTTTTTATGGTCCAGGAACCAATCCAGAAACTTTGTACCTGAGATTTCCTCCAAATCCTATCTGTCCTACTTATTTCAGTCACAGTTGAAAAAAGTGTATTCAGGTCACAAGCTTCCTTTTATTCATTTCTACTTATGTACATTTATGCATTAATACTTTTAGAATTAGGGAAATATTAATTATTATATCTCAATACACATAACATACACATTGTAACCAAATACAGATAACAAGTCAGTTATACAGCACTCTCTTACTAAGCAACCCAACTTTCCAGAATTTAGCCAAAGACTAGGAACAAACTACAGCCTTTAGGAGCCAAAATGAAAGCCTGTGCTGGTTATTCCTAAACAAGCCTTCAGATTTTCTGTAATCCTGATTGTCTGATTTCCATATAAAAAAACTTTAAGACTAAGAAAAAAGATTTATTGAGTCTGATAAATTGAAAATAGCAAGAAATTGAGAGGTGACAACTAATTGCTTGGGAAACTACCTAATAGTCAATTTATAAACAAAACTTAACACACATTAAGAGGCAGACAACATAAGGACTCAAAAAACACAATATGGGGTAAGTGGTCTTCCATACTCGAATAATCCCTAGTGTCTTCCTTGAATCCAAAATAAGGTGAATATATGTTTTTTTAATTGAAGTATAACAGATTTATAATATTGTGTTAGTTTCAGGTATACAGCAAAATGATTCAGTTATGTGTGTGTATATATATATATATACTTTTTCAGATTTTCCATTATAGGTTATTATAAGATATTGAATATAGTTCCCTGTGCTACACAGCAAACATTTGTTGCATGATCTATTTTAAGTACTATTAGTAGTTTGTATCTGTTAATCCCATTCTCCTAATTTATCCCTCCTCCTCCCTTTCCCCTTTCCCCTTTGGTAACTGCAAGTTTGTTTTCTACATTTGTGAGTCAGTTTCTGTTTTGTATATAGATTCATTTGTATTATTTTTTAGATTCCACATATGTGATATCACGTATTTATCCTTCTCTGACTTACTTCACTAAGTATAATAATCTCTAGGTCCATCCATGTTGCTGCAAATGGCAATATTTCTTTCTCTTTATGGCTGAGTAATATTCCATTGTATATATGTACATCTCCTTTATCCATTCATCTGTTGATAGGTGCTTGGGTTGTTTCCACGTCTCTTGGCTATTGTAAATAGTGCTGCTATGAACATTGGGGTGCATGTATCTTTTTAAATTAAAGTTTTCACCTTTTCTGAATATATGCCAGGAGTGGGATTGCTGGATCGTATGGTAGCTCTATTTTTAGATTTTAAAGAAACTCCATATTGTTTTCCATAGTGGCTACACCAATTTACATTCCTACCGACAGTGTAGGAAGGTTCCCTTTTCTCTACATTCTCTCCAGTATTTATTATTTATAGATTTTTTTTGATGATAGCCACTCTGACCAGTGTGAGGTGATACCTTGTTGTAGTTCTGATTTGCATTTCTCTAATAATTAGCAATGTTGACCATCTTTTCACGTGCCTGTTGGTCATCTGTATGTCTCCATTGGAGAAATATCTATTTAGGTCTTCTGCACATTTTTTGATTAGGTTATTTTTTTCAATATTGAGTTGTATCAGCTGTTTGTATATTTTGGATATTAACCCCTTGTCGGTCGCAATGTCTGCAAATATTTTCTCCATTCTGTAGGTTTTCTTTTCATTTTGCTGACAGTTTCCTATGCTGTGCAAAAGCTTTTAAGTTTGATTAGGTCCCATTTGTTTATTTTAGATTTTATTTCTTTATTCTTGTTTTGGGAGACTCATCTAAGAAAACATTGCTACGATTTATGTCCGAGAATGTCCTGCCTATATTCTCTTCTAGTTTGATGGTGTCATGCCTTATATTAAGTCTTTAAACCATTTGAGTTTATTTTTGTATATCTTTAAACCATTTGAGTTTATATTTGTATATGGTGTGAGGGAATGTTCCAATTTCATTGACTTACATGTAGCTGTCCATCTTTCTCAACATGATTTGTTGAAGACACTGTCTTTTCTTCACTGTATACTCTTGCCTCCTTTGTTGTAGATTAATTGATGATAGATGTGTGGGCTTATTTCCAGGCTCTCTGTTTTTTTTTTTTTAAATCAACCAGCTGACACTGGATTTTTTTTTTTTTTTTTTAGATTCCATATATATGCATTAGCATACAGTATTTGTTTTTCTCTTTCTGACCTACTTCACTCTGAATGAGTCTCTAGGTCCATCCACCTCACTACAAATAACTCAGTTTCGTTCACTGTTATGGCTGAGTAATACTTCATTGTATATATGTGGCACATCTTCTTTATCCATACATCTGTTCATGGACACTTAGGTTGCTTCCATATCCTGGGTAGTGAAAATAGAGCTGAAATGAACATTTTGGTACATGACTCTTCTTGAATTATGGTTTTCTAAGGGTATATGCCCAGGAGTGGGATTGATGGGTCATATGGTAGTTCTATTTTTAGTTTTTTAAGGAACATCCATATTGTTTTCCATAGTGGCTGTATAAATTTACATTCCCACCAACAGTGCAAGAGGGTTCCCTTTTCTCCACACCCTCTCCAGCATTTATTGTTTCTAGATTTTTTGATGATGGCCATTCTGACTGGTGTGAGATGATGCCTAATTGTAGTTTTGATTTGCATTTCTCTAATGATTAATGATGTTGAGCATTCTTTCATGTGTTTGTTGACAATCTGTATATCTTCTTTGGAGAAATGTCTACTTAGGTCTTCTGCCCATTTTTGGACTGGGTTGTTTGTTTTTTCGATATTGAGCTGCATGAGCTGCTTGTAAATTTTGGAGATTAATCCTTTGTCAGTTGCTTCATTTGAAAATATTTCCTGCCATTCTGAGGGCTGTCTTTTCATCTTGTTTATAGTTTCCTTTGCTGTGCAGAAGCTTTTAAGTTTCATTATGTCCCATTTGTTTATTTTTGTTTTTATTTCCATTTCTCTAGGAGGTGGGTCAAAAAGGATCTTGCTGTGTTTTATGTCATAGAGTGTTCTGCCTAAGTTTTCCCCTAAGAGTTTTATAGTGTCTAGCTTACATTTAGGTCTTTAATCATTTTGAGTTTATTTTTGTGTATGGTATTATGGAGTGTTCTAATTTCATTCTTTTACATGTAGCTCTCCAGTTTTCCCAGCATCACTTATTGAAGTGGCTTTCTTTTCTCTATTGTATAATCTTGCCTCCCTTATCAAAGATAAGGTGAGTATATGTGCGTGGGTTTATCTCTGGGCTCTCTATACTTTTCCATTGATCTATATTTCTGTTTTTGTGCCAGGATCATACTGTCTTGATTACTGTCGCTTTGTAGTATAGTCTGTAGTATAGTCTGAAGTCAGGGAGCCTGATTCCTCCAGCTCTGTTTTTCTTTCTAAAGATTGCTTTGGCTATTCGGGGTCTTTTGTGTTTCCATACAAATTGTGAAATTTTTTGTTCTAGTTCTGTGAAAAATGCCATTGGTAGTCTGATAGGGATTGCATTGAATCTATAGATTGCTTTGGGTAGTAGAGTCATTTTCACAATGTTGATTCTTCCAATCCAAGAACATGGTATATCTCTCCATCTATTTATATCAACTTTAATTTCTTTCATCAGTATCTTATAATTTTCTGCATACAGGTCTTTTGTCTCCTTAGGTAGGCTTATTCCTAGATATTTTATTCTTTTTGTTGCAATGGTAAATGGGAGTATTTTCTTAATTTGACTTTCAGATTTTTCATCCTTAGTGTATAGGAATGCAAGAGATTTCTGTGCATTAATTTTGTATCCTGCTACTTTACAAAATTCATTGATTAGCTCTAGTAGTTTTCTGGTAGCATCTTTAGGATTCTCTACGTATAGTATCATGTCATCTGCAAACAGTGAGAGCTTTACTTCTTCTTTTCCAAGTTGGATTCCTTTTATTTATTTTTTATCTCTGATTGCTATGGGTAAAACTTCCAAAACTATGTTGAATAAGAGTGGTGAGAGTGGGCAACCTTGTCTTGTTCGTGATCTTAGTGGAAATGGTTTCAGTTTTTCACCATTGAGGATGATGTTGGCTGTGGGTTTGTTATATATGGCCTTTATTATGTTGAGGAAAGTTCCCACTATGCCTATTTTCTGGAGGGTTTTTAATCATAAATGGGTGTTGAATTTTGTCAAAAGCTTTGTTTGCATCTATTGAGATGATCATATGGTTTTTCTCCTTCAATTTGTTAATATGGTGTATCACATTGATTGATTTGCATATATTGAAGAATCCTTGCATTCCTGGGATAAACCCCACTTGATCATAGTGTATGATCCTTTTAATGTGCTGTTGGATTCTGTTTGCTAGTATTCTGTTGAGGATTTTTGCATCTATGTTCATCAGTAATATTGGCCTGTAGTTTTCTTTCTTTGTGACATCATTTTCTGTTTTTGGTATCAGGGTGATGGTGGCCTCGTAGAATGAGTTTAGGAGTGTTCCTCCCTCTGCTATATTTTGGAAGAGTTTGAGAAAGACAGGTGTTAGCTCTTCTCTAAATGTTTGATAGAATTCTCCTGTGAAGCCATCTGGTCCTGGGCTTTTGTTTGTTGGAAGATTTTTAATCAGCTTCAATTTCAGTGCTTGTGATTGGTGTGTTCATATTTTCTATTTCTTCCTGGTTTAGTCTCGGCAGGCTGTGCATTTCTAAGAATTTGTCCATTTCTTCCAGGTTGTCCATTTTGTTGGCATACAGTTGCTTGTAGGAATCTCTCATGATCCTTTGTATTTCTGCAGTATCAGTTGTTACTTCTTTTTCATTTCTAATTCTATTGATTTGAGTCTTCTCCCTTTTTTTCTTGATGAGTCTGGCTAATGGTTTATCAATTTTGTTTATCTTCTCAAAGAACCAGCTTTTAGTTTTATTGATCTTTGCTATCATTTCCTTCATTTCTTTTTCATTTATTTCTGATCTGATCTTTATGATTTGTTTCCTTCTGCTAACTTTGGGGTTTATATATTCTTCTTTCTCTAATTGCTTTAGGTGTAAGGTTAGGTTGTTTATTTGAGATGTTTCTTGTTCCTTATCGTAGGATTGTATTGCTATAAATTTCCCTCTTAGAACTGCTTTTGTTGCATCCCATAGGTTTTGGGTCATCGTGTTTTCATTGTCATTTTTTTCTAGGTATTTTTTGATTTCCTCTTTTATTTCTTCAGTGATCTTTTTTATGTACTGTTGGATTTGGTTTGCTAATATTTTGTTGAGAATTTTTGCATCTATGTTCATCAGAGATATTGGCCTGTAATTTTTTTTTTGTAGTGTCTTTGTCTGGTTTTGGTATCAAGGGTGATGGTAGCTTCATAAAATGACTTTGGGAGTGTTCCCTCTTCTTCAGTCTTTTGAAGTAGTTTGAAAAGGTTTGGTATAAATTCTTCTTTATATGTTTGGTAGACTTCCCCAGTGAAGCCATCTGGTCCTGGACTTTTGTTTGCAGGGAGTTTGTTTGTTTGTTTGTTTGTTTTGGGCTTTTTTTTTTTACAGATTCTATTTCACTTTTAGTGATCAGTTTGTTCAAATTCTCTGTTTCTTCTTGACTCAATTTTGGTAGGCTGTATGTTTCTAGAAACTTGTCTGTTTCTTCTAGGTTGTCCAGTTTGTTGGCATATAACTGTTCATAGTGTTCTCTTATGAATTTTTATATTTCTGCAGTATCAGTTATTTCTCCTCTTTCATTTCTTCTTTTATTTGGATCCTCTCTTTTTTCTTCTTGGTGGGCCTGGCTAGAGGTTTTTCAGTTTTGCTTATCTTTTCAAAAAAACAGCTCTTGGTTTTATTGATCTTTTCTATTTTTTTAATCTCTATTTTATTTATTTCATCTCTTATCTTTATTATTCCCTCTGCTGACTTTGGGTTTTGTTTGTTCTTCTTTCTCTAATTCTTTTAGGTGGTAGATTAGGTTGTTTGAGATTTTTCTTGTTTCTTGAGGAAGGCCTGAATCACTAAGAACTTCCCTCTTAGCACTGCTTTTGCTGCATCTCATAGATTTAGTATGGTTGTGTTTTCATTGTCATTTGTCTTGAAGTACTTTCTGATTTCTTCTTTGATTTCATCGGTGACCCACTGGTTTTTTAGTCTCATGTTGTTTAGCCTTCATGTGTTCGTTGCTTTTTTCCTGTTTTTCTTTCTGTGGTTGATTTCTAGTTTCATTCCATTGTGATAAGAAAAGATGCTTCAGATAATTTCTATACTCTTAAATTTGTTTAGGCTTTTTTTGGTGACTTAGTATGTGGTCTATCCTAGAGAACATTTAATGTGTACTTAAAGAGAATATGTATTCCAAGTCTTTTTTTTTTTTGGATGTAGTGTCCTGTAGACATCAATTAAGTCAAACTAGCCCATTGTGTCATTGAGGACCTCTGTCACCTTATTGATTTTCTGTCTGGAAGATCTGTCCATTGATGTCAATGGGGGTGTTAAAGTCTCCTACCATTATTGTATTCCTGTCATTTTCTCCCTTTATGTCTGTTATTACTTTCTTTATATATTTAGGTGCTCCTATACTGGGTACATATATGTTAATGGTTATAATATCCTCTTCTTGTATTGATCCCTTTGTTATTGTATTGAATATAATGTCCTTCTTTGGTCTTTCTTTATAGCCTTTGTTTTAAAGTCTATTTTGTTAGATATGAGTTTTGCTACCCCCACTTTCTTGTCATTCCCATTTACATGAAGTATATTTTTCTATGCCTTCACTTTCAATCTGTGTGTCTTTTGCCCTGAAGTGAGTCTCTTGTAGGCAGCATATTGTCAATTCTTGTTTTTTAAATCCAATCTGCCACTCTATGTGTTTTGATCAGAGCATTTAGTCCATTTATATTTAATGTAGCTATTGATAGGCTTGTACTTATTGCCAGTTTAAACCTTGTTTTCCACTTGATTTAGTATTTCTCCTTTGTTTATTTCTTCTTTTTGTTTTTCCTTTTGTGGTTTGATGTTTTTCTTTTGTAGTATGCCTTGAATTCCTTTCTTTTTGGTGTTTGCAAATCTATTGTATGTTTTTGATTTGTGGTTACCCTGGTTTTCAAGTATGTTGACCCACAGCTATATCTATGTGCTTTAAACTGATAGTTACATAAATTCAAACACATTCTCAAAGAGCTACATTTTTATATTTCCCTCCCCCACATTTTGTTATATTGATGTCCTATTTTACATCTTCATGTTTATCCTTTTGGTGTTAATTGTAGTTATAGTCACTTTTACAAAGTCTTTTGATTGTTTTTTAATCTATGTTATTCTTTAAGTGATCTTCAATCCTTTTATATACTTGCCTTTCCTATTGTGATTTCCCCTTTCCTATAGATTCTTGGTTTTTTTCTATTTGGAAAAGACCTTTCAATATTTATTTTATGGTAGGTTTAGTATTTCTGAATTCTTTTAGTTTTTGCTTGTCTGAGAAATACTTTCTCTCTCCTTCTATTCTAAATAATAATTTTGCTGGGTAGAGTATCCTAGGTTGCAGGGTTTTTTTCCTTTAAAGACTGTGAATATATCATGCCACTCCTTTCTGGCCTGCAAAGTTTCTGTAGAAAAATCAACCAATAGCCTTATGGGGGTTCCCTTGTAACTGACACTTTGTCCCTTAGAGCATACTTTATAAAGGCATCAGTGAGTTGATGCAAAGGCACAGAATATCAAGAATTGCAGAAGGTGTCTAATCTCATACAAGCCATGTGATGTATGTGGGGAGGGGTTTGTGGAATGTAGATGCAAGTTCCCTCCAGAAAGATTTTGTCGCTGTTAATAGTCAAACCAACATATGTGACCTGAAAGTAAGTATGTCACAGTAAATTCTTAACAACTTCAACTATAGTGAATTCTTAGAAAGCTAGAATTATTTGTAGAAAATCAGTGTGCTGAGACAAATGTAATGATTTTATAGTTAATTCTTTCTAAAATGAGTTGTATACTTCCCTACTTTATTAAATAGACCATGATGTACACAATTTAAAGTCTTATTGATTACTTAGGATTACCATCTGTAATGATAAATTTTGTATGTCAACTGTCAAGATATTTGGTGAAACATTGATTGTTAACAATGAAGAAATCTTTCTGGAGGGAACTTTTTAAGATATTATGAAAATGTTTTAGTTTCTGTTTTGTGACTTATTTTAACCAATAGCAGGTTTGTGTCATTATCAAGTAAAATTGAAAAGATTAAAAGTTCTTAAAACTTCTATATTTTGGCCATAAAACCAAAACTACGAATATAAAAGTCTAAATCCTTCATCATTAATATTTTAAGAGTAAAATCTCTCTAATGATATATTTTTTAGAGAAATTTATATTATACTCTGGCTATTGTTCATTTTAATGGAAGACACCTGCTTGGGAAAGCAACATCAACCATGGGAAAGATTTATGTGTGTGTGTGTTTGATATCACACATACACACAGCGATCTTCAGATTATAGTCATTTGGAATATAATCAATTGGATATAGATAATGAAAATATTTGTAGACTCCATTATAATTTGGTTGTCAAGTGGTAGGCTGGGACAACTTAAAAAGACCACAAGCTTTGACAGTCTGCTCAATCTTTTGGCAAGTAATCATTTGAATTTCTCTTTTTGTAGGTGAACTTAAATATTTGCAGATAGAATCACTAAAATCTTTTTGGGAAAAATGTTAACTTCTACTTTATTTCATAATGCATTTTTTCATTGTCTAATGGAAAACATTTGGACTTTGGAGGCAGAAAGTCCTGAATTCAAACTGTCACTTGAGTTATGTATCCATAATGCAAGTGTTTCATCTTTTCTAAGCAAGTTTCTTCTGTTGTATGTGGTAGGGTGAGTGGAAAAGTAATGGGTGTGTTTTCTTCTCTTACCCTTCTCAAGAGGAAATGAGGACTTTGTATCTCAAACTGAACTCTCTTTATCCACCAGGCAGGAGGCAAATAAACTGGGCTTTGTGGATTGAAGGTCTAGGGGGAGGTTGCAAACTCAAATACCTCCAGGGCCCTGCCTGAAACAAGTGAGTAGAGACCTTAGGGTATAAGATAATAGGGAGTTGTAGATACTGTGGTAACTGGGAAGTATCTGCCCTACTTAAAGGAAGCTCACTCAATTCAGCTGAATCTAGCTGTTGCCATCCAGGTCTGAGGACTTAATATTGCCAGAGTTCCTGTGTTTTTAAAAGAAGTATGAAACCCAACATTTTACACTAACTCTCCTAATTTTTAAATATTTGTAGCTTTAAACTTTTTTTAAACACAAGGCAGTATATGGGAATGTTTTCTGTTGAGAGCTAGTCTAATACCACCAGTTTGCAACTTGAGGCCAGGACCATAAAGGACTGAAATGACATGCTCTGACAAGGTGTAGAGGTTGGAATGAACCAAAAACTGTAGCCTGGGAAGGGGACCTGGGTTACAGGTTTTCTGAGTGGCCAAGACCTCAGCATTCTGAAATATACTACTCAGGGCATCAAGATCCCAGCAAGAGTTGGCTGCCTAGGTGACTATGAGAAACCACACTGTGTACTGTTGCTTGGAAAACGTTTGTGATGATTTTCTGGGAATGGGCAGGGAAGGAAAGAACCACCAGTGGAATTGCCCTACCCTGAATAAGCCAAGGGCCTTAGGCACAAAGCAACAGCAGACACTGGCATGAAGGACTGACCCATAAGTCCCAGGGTTCTTGGATGGGAACTGAGTTTTCTCCCTTATTTTGCAGGAACATCTTCTTCAGTAACTTCTAAGAAAGGGTGTGCTGGAAATCAATAGGTATCTGTCTCCTATCTCATTAGTCAACCCTTCACTTGGTCTACCTTCAACCCCAGTGGATATGCTGTCCCAGGCTGCTGGGGTCACAACAAGGGTTAGGGACAGAGAAATTCCAGCTCCCACTCCCACAAGGAAATCTCAAACCCAGAAATAAAGCTAGGTTTTCCAAAGCTGTAACTGTAGTACTATTGTTAATTCCCTCATGGATTATATCCAATTCTATGGGCTGGCGCTGGTATCTAGCCTCCCTATATAGTAATGTAGAGTAACTAAAAACGCTATAGAGGAAGGAAGACTAGATTTAAATCCTGCTCCACTCATTTTCTAGTCAGATTACTTAATCTTTCCAAATTTCAGCATTTTAATCTGTAAAGTGAGGACAGTGCTTGCCTTTGTGGAATGTCATGAGATTGACTCATACTGGTACTTACAAAAGGACATTTAGAATGCAAGTTAGATGTGATCTGAAATATATAAACTCTTTTACATGTATAGCAAGATTATTATCTTTCCTTGTTCCTAGATATGTATGCCTATTTAGAAAAGATCGGTGGCATCTTAGATCTACTTTATCATCACCTCCCTGTGCTTATTACTGATTCATGGAAGTCCTTTTAGCTCCAACCAGTTTTCAGTATTAGGATTTCAGATGGAAACAGCACTTGAATAATTTGTGTTTACCTACCAAACTGTGCATGAAAAATAAAAAGGAAAGGAAAACTTAAAATACAGATGTAAAAGTACAACGTTGGCTTAATGGACCTTAAAAAATGTGCTCATAAAAAGTACTGCAAAAGGTGCTCAAAGTGCATAGCTGGTTGATTTTGTTCAAGGAAATGATTTGAAAGCCTTGAGAAAAATGAAAACATAGCCAGCCTCTCTAGCTGGTATAAATTCACTACATCTAATCTTTTATTCCCAGTGACTACATTTATCAAAGGTGCAATTCAGACTTGGAGCCTTAGTTAATTTTTCTGTCTAACGACTGAAGGCAAGTCAAATGTAAATAAAACTTCTAATACGTGAGCTTATTTGTACCAGAAAGAAAAAAAATCTAGTGGACTAAAGTTACAAATTCATGCTGGGCTCTGTATGTTAAAATTCAACACAAGCCAAGAGTAGACTTTTTTTTCCCTAGATGAAAGCACTATTGACTATAGTCATCCACTAAGAGCAACTTGAAATTCTTACGAATCAGCTAGCCTTGTCCTGGCAAAAGGAGAATAAGGAGAGCTCTGGCTACAGTCTTAAACTTTGTGTATTTGTTCTCTATGGCAGTTTAGCTGTAACTAGTGCTAAACTGCCATAGAGAACACAAGATAAGAAAATGTTTACTCTGTGTACTCTTGTTACATAAATAGATTGTGTCCACTTTTTCATATGTTGACATGTTGTTCTATGAATACCTGCAAGTTGCTCTATTACTGTATGCAGATGTTCTTGTCTCTAACTCCATAGGACACCTTTCTTCTAGTCTGACATCACAACAAAAATGTCTTCCAGGTCCCTCAACCTCAGTGAGTGCAAATGCTAACTCAGCAATTCATTCCACACTCCTCTTAGATCTTGTCTACTGCCTGATTGCCTGGGTCTGTCTATGGCACCAAGTTGCCTATGGCATAAACCTCTTTTCCTCAACTCTCTCTTTCATCACATGCAGTATTTCAGCAGGTTCTGTCAATATTGCCTCCCAAATCTAACTCAAATCTCTCCATCTATGCTCTGGTGGCCATCCTCTCAACTTGATCATTAGAACAGCTCCTTAACTAGTCTTCCTGCTTCCACTTGTGCCCTTTTCAAATCTATTCCTATATAGAAGTCAAGGTGGTTTTATACCAAATATCAGTTTGTATCACTCTTAAAGATCTTTCTGAAGGAGCCGTCCTCACTATCCTTTCAGGGGTTCTGCATGTCTGTCCCTTATTTGATTTCTTCATAACAACTAACAAATTGTAATTAATTCATATATTTGTTTACTTTTTCAATCTGTCTCCTTCACTAGGATATAAGGAGTGTTGGTATAATACGTTGTTCGATGATTTATCCCTAGTACCTAGGACAGTGGATGCACATAAATTTTGAAATGAATGAAGGAATATCTAGAACTGGTGACAAGATGACTAATATTACTTGAGTACTCTTTGTGTTCTAGGAATTCTGGTTGGCATTTCAGATACATTATTCAATTCCTTTACAAGTAACAATTAATAATAAGGCTTTTAAAAGAATCTAGATATCATTTCACTTTCCTGCTTTCCTGAAATGATCATACATACATGTACACACATACACTTATAGTGATTTTCTATGCTTTTTTTTGAAGACATCTAAGGCCAGATACTCCACAGCTTCTAAGGTGTTCTTCTCTGTGTTTAATGGCTCTTTCTTATATGTAAGTGCTTTAAACATGTTTGCTTTCATGAAGCACTTAGCAAAACTTAGTGAATAACTGTTCATTCTTATTCATAGGCTTAAAGGCAATTACGACCACCTTTCAACCTTGAACAATATCAACTAATTACTTTAGAATGTCTTCAAGAAGTCAACTTTCAATCATCTCCATCATTTAGTTTTTGAGAGGGTAACTTGGCAATAATATCAGGAACATCAATTAAATCAAGACCAGTTCTCAATTAGGTTCTTTCCAATCTTGAAGACTTTTTCTCATTCTTAATCTCACAGGACTTTTAGTTCTTTGCAACTATTCATCTGCCTCCATTTCTTGAAGCTCTTTCCATTCTTGTTTTTCTTGTGAATCCTGGACCTTCTCCCATGATCTCTAACCTCTCTTTCTGTTTCTTTTGCCCTCTCCTTCTCTTGACTTTTAAACTTCAGCAACATTCAAGGCTCTATCATTTGCTCTGCTCATTTCCACATGCACTTATTTCTTTCATTTCCCCCCGTATATATCAATTATATACTGAGATATAATTGACATATAACATTGTGTAAGTTTAAAGTGTACAATTTGATATATGTGTGAGTGTGTATTAAAAAATAATTACCACAATAAGTTTGGTTAACATCCAGCACCTCAAATAATTAAAAGGGTTTTTTCCTTGTGATGAGAAATTTTGAGATCTATCATTTTAGCAACTTTCAAATGTACATACAATATTGTTAATTATAGTCACCATGCTGCACATTACATCCCCAGAACTTGTTTATCTTATAGTTGGAATGTTATACCCTTTGACCACCTTCATCCAATTGCCCTACCCAACTTTCCCCACCTCTGGCTGGCAATTATGGATCTGAACTCTGTTTCTATGAGCTCAGTTTTTTAGACTCTGCATATGTCTAAGTTAGACAATATATGTCTTTCTCAATCTGACTTATTTGACTTAGCATTATGCCCTCAAGGTCCATCCATGTTATTGCAAATGACAGGATTTCCTTCTTTTTTATGTCTAAATAATAATCCAGTGTAAATATTTGCCACATTTTCTTTATCTATTCATCCACCAATGGACACTTAAGTTGTTTCTATGTCTTGGCTATGGTAAACAGTGCTGCTATGAACATAGAGGTGCAGATATCTCTTCAGAATAGTGATTATATTCCTTCAGATATATATCCAGCAGTGGAATTGCTTGATCATATGGTAGCTTTATTTTTACTTCTTTGAGGAACCTTCATACTGTTTTCCATAGTGGCTGCACCAATTTACATTCTTACCAACAATATTCCCACAAACTCATTTCTATGGATATAGACTTCACCCACAGTTTATGAAGACCAGCCCAGACCTCTCTATATTTTTCAGTAGCGTGAGTATATTCAGGTGACTTCTGAGTCAGATGATGGTAGTGAGGTATACACAACCCAATGGATGATATTAAAATACTTAGGGATGGGGCCTAGCCCGAGAGAAAAGATGTGGAAAAATAAGAATAGAGAATTCAGAAGGTATATAAGAGGTTTGTGAGACAGTTAACTGTCATTGTGTAAGGAGTGCAGGGTTTCTTTTACAAAAGAGAAATATTAAATGGCCTTTAAGTGTCCTGAAAGCTAGACAGGGAGAATCCAATCTAGTAGTGAAGGATGCTTTCTGCACCCTTTGTAGGAATGAAGATGTATGCAGGGGGAATTTAAATCTAGGAGAAACCAGACTTCACTGAAATGGAAGGAATCTGAGTCCCCAGCAGTTATATTGATCATAGGAAGTACACAATGTGCTCATCTGTGCCACAAGTGGCAACACTCTAAAAACACATGACTTTTGAGACCTCTGTCCTGTTCAAATATCACTGGCTAATAATAAACCTTACATCACTCACATGAGTCAAATTATTCTCTTTATGAGTAGAGAGTTGGTTCTTTTTTTTTTTTTTTTTTTGCGGTATGCAGGCCTCTCACGGTTGTGGCCTCTCCCGTTGCGGAGCACAGGCTCCGGACACACAGGCTCAGCGGCCATGGCTCACGGGCCCAGCCGCTCCACGGTATGTGGGAACCTCCCGGACCGGGGCACGAACCCGTGTCCCCTGCATCGGCAGGTGGACTCTCAACCACTGCGCCACCAGGGAAGCCCCATGAGTAGATAGTTTTTATCCATGGGAAAGTTTAGAACGTAGAAATTAAATAAATTAAATGCATAGTACTAGTACTTTAGTGTGCAAGTCAAGATAATTTCCATATTTGATTTTTCTTAATGGTTGTAATGTGTGAGAAAAGTTAGCAATGTTAGAAAATCCAACATATTAATCTGAAATCCAGTTCCAAATGTAAAAATAATTTTACTTGTGATTTTTTTAAGTTGAAAGTTAAAATAAAATTTATTAATTCTGTTAAAACTATTGATATGTATAAAAAGTTTGAAATTATAAATGTACTTACAAATAACTAGATTTATAAGAAATTGCATATTCATATTTGGAAGGGTTTGCTTGTTAGGGTTCTAAATCCACCAAATCAGACATGTGAAGTGTTTAAACATTAAATTAATTGTAGCAAATTTATACATGCAATTTAATGTTTAAGGGGATTAACTAAGCTAGTAAATAGGGCAAATTGTTTAATGGGGTTCACACTTAGATTTGGTAAACTTGAATTTAGCAAAAATTATTCAAAGGATCCCTTAAAAATAATTGCTCTTATTTTATATGATTGAGAATTATAAATAAAAATATTTGTAAGTTTAATTTAAGGGGTTAAGGAAAACTACATTATAAAATTTATACTTTAATAAATTCAGTATTAACTTCAAATTCAAGTACTTTAAATAACTTTTTCCTGTACACAAAAATTTCCCTTGCACATAAAAATGTCACTGTGACCAGCTTAACTTCAGTCTCCCAGTTATAACTACACGGTTGATAGTTTATGTAGAACCTTACTTTCTGTTCCTTTTGTACTACCTTTCCCTTATTTTTTGGCTTTTTTTTAAAAAAATTGAGGTGTAGGTAATGTACAATATTATATAAATTTCAGGTGTACAACATAGCAATTTGTAATTTTTAAAGATTATATTCCATTTATAGTTATTATCCCTGTGCTGTATCTTTCCTGTGCTGTATTCCCTGTGCCGTACCTTCCCTTTGTTTTTGTGTAAGGATACTATACAAAGATATTTATGTTTTGTCATTTCTACTGCAGAAATGAAGGAGAGATATTTCATCTTCCCCCATTCTAAGAAGCTTCATGTTCTGAATCTAGGTTCCAAAGTCTAAGGTGGTCAATAACGGTTTCAGTTACAGAACCAAAAATAGAAGCTGCAGAACACCCATGGGATTACCCCTCTTACAGACTGTCTGGAGAGTACAGGAAAATGGAAGAAGGTTTCTGCTAGAGGGTGCCAGCAGGTAAAACTGCTCCCACATGTGTAGAAGTGATTCTGCTTCCCTGAACCTTGAGAAACAGCGGTGCTGGATGGGTTCATTATACAAATATAGTCTGCCCTCCATATCCGCGGATGGGGAACCCACAAATACCGAGGGCTGACTATATTCATTGTATTATGCCATTTTATATAAGAGATTTGAGTATCCGCAGGGGTCCTGGAACAAATATCCCCCTCAGATATTGAGGGACCACCATAGAAACCACCATCTCACTTGCATATTTGCAAGTAAGTGATGCAAAATAATGTTTGTGACAGTCCAATAAGATAGATACATTTACAGTCACAAGGCTGTTTGAAGACCAGGCAAGGGAATGAGAAATGTAAGCTTCTTGGGATGGCAAAGAGAAAAATAACTCATCATTTTTACAGCAGAAAGAACAAAACACAACTGAGTACCTCAGTAAATTATCCTGCCACTTTTTGCCTCCAACTTAACTGGCTCCATATCTTACTCTTTCTAGACTTGGTAAATAGCAGACAAGCTCATAAAATTATAATGTTACAAGAAATGCCCTAGACTCCATGCTTCCATGTTTCAGGACAGTGTATAAAGGAAGGACTTTGTCTTTGTGTGTATCTACATTACCCAGGACCTGGTGGGCATTGAAGGATTATAGTGATAAAATATCTAAAACATTGACTTATGTTTCCAGAATTACTAAGCGAATAAATCGAAGAAACTATAATACATCTGTAAAACAGAAGTGTTAGAAGACAGCCAAGAATCTCCCCAAATATTTTCCCTTACTAAAATATCCCAACAACAATAATAAATGTAATCTATAGAAATATAGAACTACACCAGTTGGTGACTATTTATAAAATCACCTGCATGGAAAATATCAGAAGTCAGCACCTGCGATGCCCAACAGCTATGACACCAGCACCTGTGAAACCCAGCACAAATCAAATATATTTTATTCATTCAGAATAAACCACCCAAAAAAGGGAAAGGATGTCTTTGTTGTAAACTTCCACAGGAAACATTATTTTGGAAAGGAAATATTGGTTGATGATAACCTTCAGTGTAAAAATACCAAGACAGCATATGTGGGAATAAAATTCAGTCTATAATTAAGGCATAAAGAAGAAAAAGGATAAAGAAAGCTCATTTGTGTTCAAATCTATATTTCGCTTTTAGCTTTTTTGCTTGTTCAATCCCTACTGCAGTTTTCATTTGGTGGCAGGTTTGCCACGTGTCCCCTCCATGCTTTATCCCCACATCGCATTCCCCCCCCTTCCTTCTCCATACTCTATTTAAAATTTTAAAAAATGTGCCACTTCTTCCTTCAGGTGCTCTCTTTATTCTCACTCATATCATCATTTCTTCTTTCAGACTGTAAACTTTTAAAGGGTATGAATCACCATATGTTGCCCAATAAACATGATTTTTACGGGTAGAAAAAGTACACTCTAAAGTGAGCAAGGCCTGTATTATTATGAGGCAAGGCCAGATGATGTATCAGTGCAGGTGGGGAGAAGTGGATTTCCCCAAGGACGAGTTAGGTGACTCTGACATTGAGAGTACTCTTCCCAATTCATATTTGGGGTCACCACCAATAAAATCAGGGAAAGGGTAACATCTGAATGAGGCAAGGGAAATGTAGGGAAGAATGGTTCTTTGGATTCTGTGAATGCTTAATTCAATTTACCAAGCAGTTAAAACTACTATGAGGTGCCCCCTCCATGGTTTTCAGCTGATGTCCTCACCCCCAAAGTCAATGGCAAGTGTATGAGAGGTTACTTCAGCAAGTGTGGTGATGAATGAACTGTGCTCATGGCTTGCTGGATA